>NC_047661.1:72362911-72680825 GCF_011762505.2 Arvicanthis niloticus | reverse complement strand
CCCAGGATCTGAAACCAAACCCTTGATGTCAAAAAAAACCCCAAGTAACCCAATTAAAATGGGTACAGATATAGAGAATTCACAATAAAGAAAATTCAAATGACTAAGAATCACTTAAAGAAATGTTCAAAATTGTTAGTCATCAGAGAAATGCAATCAAAACTACTTTGAGATCCCACCTTATGTCTGGCAGAATGGCCAGTGTCTGTACAACAAGGGACACAGCTCACACTAGCAAAGATGTGCACCCAGGAGAACATCCCTCCAATGCTACTAGGAATGCAACTCTCATAGCCACTATGTAATTGACTATAGTGATTGCTCAGAGAGTTAAAATCAATTTACCCAGATCTGCCAATACCACCGTTGGGCATATACACAAAGCATGCTTCTTTCTCCCACAGGGACACTTGGTCAACCACTGTGGAATACATATCAAGAAATACTATCACATCCAACAGGACTCAAGTAGTCCACACTTCTCTTGTTCTTTTTTTATCAGTTGGTGTGTTGATAATCTACCCTGGGCACCAACCAATGTGTGCAGGCTGAGATTCTTAGATGATGTTCGTTAGTTGGTGGGGACTGAATTCACTCATCAGTAAAGAACTAAAACACTTTAAGTCAGTCAATTCTGCTAAGGCCAATCCTTTAAATGCAGTTGTTTGTTTTGTTTAGTGCATTTAATAACTAGGGTCTACAGGTATAAAAGCCTAGATTTTTAATAAAATGCCCTTTGTCCCCACCAGAAATTTGTATGGGTATTGGCATTTACCTATTCATTGTATTAGGGAAGCTAAAAAGTAGTCTACTGCCTCTGTCATGTACTACCACACTAACAGAAGGCAAGCCCAGCTGAAGTTGCATGCAGTCAGAAACTCAAATTTACTATTAGTCTTCTCCCCCGGTAAAAGGCTGTGGATCAGAAAGCTTTTATGTACTTTTCCCAGAAAACAAAGAGAACTTTGGTCAAACCCAATTCTTAAAAAGCCATCATAATTGCTTTTAAGTAAGTGTCCCGGCCCTTCTGCCCGGCTTTGTGGGCCAAAATGTTTCGGCCTGCTCCGCTCAATGCTTGGAGGCCACTGTGTCTTGGCCCAAACTGCCGCTCATGTCCGAGGGTCAGGGTCTAGTGAGAGAGAGAGTGGGAATAAAGGGGAAGAGACACGAAGAATGGAGACAAGACAGAAAGTCTGATCAAGTCTCAAGTCTCATACCAAGCCTTGTCTCTCTTCTAGAAGGGAATTCTGAGGTATTTATATGCTTTTGCCATGTCCCTTACAGGTGTTGATATGACATAAGCCTTACAGGTGTCTATAGCATGGATAGCACATGCACTGTGTGCCTTGCAGGCTTGGATACCACGTGTGCCTTACAGGCATATATGGCCTGGATAGCATGTGGACAGCACGTGAACTGCATGCCTTGCAGGCGTGGCTACCACGTGCGCCTTGCAGCTGGGGGCAATAAACAGCAACACAAAATATGTGGGATATCGGAGTGTGCTTCAGCTGTTGTAGGCCATTGAAAACCAAATCTCTTATCAGGATATATGGTTCCAGATGGCTGCAAAGATAATCTAGCCACTTTCTGCTAAAAGTCGGCTCCCAACAGGTCCCCCTTTTTACATTTTTTTTCAAAAGGGAAGGCTGGGAAAAACTTATGGAAACCGTGCCTGTCCTAGGTTGGAACAAAGGACCCCAGCCTCTCTTAAGATGGTGAGGCCTCCCTTATTTTAGGGGCAATGGTCTCAATATGCTCTCTTACCCATCATTGGCTATCCGGCTTAGCACGTAAGTTAGGGTTAATCCTCATCTGTCTTGATGACAGAGGTTTAAGAGTCCCCTGCTTCCAGCCTGTAATATTGGACCTGCATGGGTTTCATTTGAATAGCATCTATCTGTTGTTGTATAAAGCCATCAGTCGCCAGGTGGTGGTGGTGCACGCCTTTAATCCCAGCACTTGGGAGGCAGAGACAGGCGGATTTCTGAGTTCGAGGCCAGCCTGGTCTACAGAGTGAGTTCCAGGACAGCCAGGGCTACACAGAGAAACCCTGTCTCGAAAAACAAAAGAAAAAAAAAAAAAAAACAAAAAAGCCATCAGTCAGTTGAACCACATCAACCCAAGAGACAAGAGAGTTAATGCCTAAACAGCTGGTATAAAAGCAACACTCTTTAAGGCAACACACAACTTCCCCTCTTGGAGAAGTAAAAGGTCTAAGCCTTGTACCCACAAATTTTCAATAGAAGAAATTATACCAATGAAATCTTTGAATTTGTATCAGCTTAGTAACAATTATACAGATTTAGACAGCCTAGTATTAACCACCTCAGTCCCCAGTCCAGGGAATTGGGGTGCCGACTCTTCATTAACTTCTTCAAGCTGAACATGGGCGTTGAGATATTAGAAGAGGGATGAGGGGAAGGGTAAATTGATAAGCATCTGAAATCTGTCTTAACTGCATCCAGCTGGAAGTCCAGGGCATCAGTGAACATGCAGGTGATAAGAAGATTCATTCACCAAGGCTGTGTATTTGGTAATATACAAATCTCAAAACAAGTTTTAGTATCAAGATAATTATTTTGATTCTCTGAAATCTAGTGTTCTGGAGGCCTACCTCTGTCATGTCTGATCCATATAATTCTGGAAGACATAACTACTACCTTAATGACCTCATCAGAAAACTCATAGAAAAACTTTTTTTTTCCAAATTAGCCTTTCCTTAAGCCAGTAACCAGAAAAACCTTTACATTGAGTTTTTATCCAGAAAAATATAACTATACAACTCAGAATCACACCCATTTTGAAAGTTAAATCAATTAACATTATCATTCTGCTCAGCTTTCTATTTATTCCTCTCGTCTTTAAAGCTTTTTTCATCTGTTTTTACTCACTTATTTCTTGCCCCATTTTCATTACTATAACCTTTATTTATTTATCTGTTTGGCTCTCTTGACTCACAGCAGCCTGTAATTTACTCCTTGCATCTTTAAAACCTTTTTCATCTGTTTCTGCTTACTTATTTCTTGCCCTGTTTTTGTTACTATAACCTTTATTTATTTATTTATCTGTTTGGCTCTCTTGACTCACAGCAGCCTGTAATTTACTCCTTGCATCTTAAAACCTTTTTCATCTGTTTCTGCTTACTTATTTCTTGCCCTGTTTTTGTTACTATAACCTTTATTTATTTATTTATTTATCTGTTTGGCTCTCTTGACTCAGAGCAGCCTGTAATTTACTCCTTGCATCTTTAAAACCTTTTTCATCTGTTTCTGCTTACTTATTTCTTGCCCCGTTTTTGTTACTATAACCTTTATCTATCTGTTTGGCTCTCTTGACTCAAAGCAGCCTGCAATTTACTCCTTGCATCTTTAAAACCTTTTTCGTCTGTTTTTGCTTATTTTTTGCCCCATTTTTGTTACTATGCAATCACCTTTGTTTCACTTCCGAATTCAGTCAGCTCCTTCAGTCGACTGGTTTTCCATCGCAGGGTGTCTTCCACTGTATCCCGCTTACTGGAGCCCCACATTATGCGCCACGAATGTTGCGAACCTTTTCTCTGCCTCAACACTTTGGGGGCTAAGTGCTCTGGTCAAGAGAGAGAGTGGGGCTCTTGGGGCAGGAGACGCAAAGAATGGAGACAAGACAGAGGTTCTGATCAAGTCTCAAGTCTCATACCAAGTCTCTTTTATTGAAAGGAATTCTGAGGTATTTATACACTTTTGCCATGTGCCTTGTAGGCTCGTGGATACCACATGCCTTGCAGGTGTTGATATGACGTAAGCCTTACAGGCGTCTATAGCATGGATAGCACGTGCACCGTGCTCCTTGCAGGCTTGGATACCACGTGTGCCTTACAGGCATATATATAGCCTGGTTAGCACATGGACAGCACGTGAACTGCATGCCTTGCAGGCGTGGCTACCATGTGCGCCTAGCAGCAGGGGGCAGTAAACAGCAACACAAAATATGTGGGATATCAGAGTGTGCTTCAGCTGTTGTAGGCCATTGAAAACCAAATCTCTTATCAGGGTATATGGTTCCAGATGGCTGCAAAGATAATCTAGCCGCTTTCTGCTAAAAGTCGGCTCCCAACAAGTAGGTAAAATAGTAAACTATAACCAGACACAATTTTCTTTAAATTCTGAAATTTATACTGGAAAAAATAAACTATTTCTTATAAACATCTAAACAACACATCAAAGAATAGATGCCTAAAGCAGTAGCTTTATTTGACACTGTATTCCTAGAATTAGTCTTTAAGATTTTGTAACAGGAAAAATGTCTTGAAAGCATTCCCCTTTCCCTGTTCTAAAGTATTCCCAGTTACCCTCACCTACCTAGGCCCTTGAACCTCTGTTTTTCCACTCAGCCTTGCTTTATTGCATGTCCCCTCATTATTTAGCCCTATAAACTAACTCTACATTACACTCTATAATCCAACTTTTTCTAGATTATATAATAACAGCTGAGGAAGGTATTATACCTGAGCCAATCCATCCACATCTTTCCTAAAGAATGAGGACAAGTATTTGGGATGAAATGACTTTACCAATGTCTGAATAATGGGAAGGTTGTAAGGTAATTATTGATTGTAGTCTCAACTAACTGGGCTTTTGGATGCATGGAAACTGAAAATCTAGCTATTCCTGCACACTTGCACTATTTACTGTAACTTGGTTTCCACAGCATTCATAATGCTTTACTTATAAAATATGAACTGTTTTAGTTTATCCATGTCACTGTTTTTTCAAACTAACCATATATGCCCCACTAATACAAAGGGCACTGATTGGAGTTCAAACCAGCAAATAGCTTACCAAATGTCTGCTAAGCACCTGTTAAATGAAATCATTTTTCAGCAGAAAATGCAGCATATGTGCTTTCAACTTTAAATAACTAAATTTCTAAGTATAAAGAAGAAAGGCTACTTCTGGTTTTCAAAGCATTAAAGAACACCAAATCATACACTAACACTAATTACACTGACCATTTCTGGAACACAGGATAACAAGATCCCAAGTACTAGGACCTACTTCTTGAAGAGTTCAAATTGTAATCCTTTAGTTTCTTTTATTTATTTTGTGGCACTAACTACAAAGCCCTTTTTACTTTTAACTCAACTTATTAAAGGGGTAGAAAAAGATTTGATTAACAGCACAAAATAAGATTAGTCAAACTGAACAATTTATCGCTGATCTGAGGCTCGCCTTGTTTTACACTAATGTAGAATTTACACTGTCCCTACAAATGGTAGGTATCAACACTTAAAGGGAATCAAGAAGGCAATCATGTTTGGTAGCAAACTTTCATTTAACTCTTACAACCTTTATAAAATCAGCCTTTATAAAACCTTTATAACTCAACCTTTATAAAAAGCCAACATAATTGAAAAATTGGGTTCTCCTCTAAAGCCTGAACTACCCAAAGCTTGAACAGTTAATTTAAAAATAAGCAAAACAAAATGGACGCCTGCAGCAGATCCTGCTGCAATACTTTAAAAAAATCTAAATGAGCTTAATCTTTTTTTAAAGTTATTTTAGCTCAAAGGCTACAAAATCAAAATTATCTTAATTCTACAAAGAGTGAGGGCTTCATACCACCATTTTAGAACCTCATCTTTTTCTCATTAAATTTGGCCACAAATCAAATTCCTTGTTCTCCTTCAGCTTGAAGAGGTAATGAAGAGTTGGCATGCAAATTCCCTGGACTTTGGGATTGAGGTGGTTAATATTAGGCTGTCTTTCTAGAGAAATTAATGGTTTTATTGGAACAGAAGGAAGAGCTAAAGTTGATTACATAGCCATAATCTATTGGTAGAAATCTGTATAATTGTTACTAAACTGATGCAAATTCAAGGGTTGTATTGGTATAATTTCTGTTATTTCAAAATTTGTGGGTACAAGGCTGAGACCTTTAACTTCTCCAACAGAGGGAGTTCTGTGTTGCCCTTTTAAAAAGAGTGTTGCTTTTATACTGGTCATTCAGGCATTGGTAAATCTCTTGTCTCTCGGGTCCATGCTGTTCAACAGACTGATGGCTTTTGTATGACAACAGATAGATGCTATTCAAATAAAATCCATACAGATCCATTATTACATGCTGGAAGTAGGGAACTTTAAAATTCTGTCATTGAGACTGAAAAAGATTAACCCCTTTTCCATGCTAAGCCAGACAGTCAATGACAGGTAAGAGAACACCTCAAAACCTTTGACCCTAACTGGAAGGCCTCACCATCCTAAGACAGAAGCTCAATCAAAGTGCTATTGAGTATCCAAAGAGGAGAAAGGGAGCCTGGGGTCCTTGGTTCCGACCTAAGGCAGGCATGGTTTCCGTAAGTTTTCCCACCCTTTCCTTTGGAAAAAATTTAAATATTTTTTCTAGCAGAAAATTAAAAAAAAAAAAAATCCTAGCTGAAAGCAGTTATCATCTTTGCAGCCATCTCAAGCCTGACAAGAGACTTGTTTTCAACAGCCTACAACAGCTGAGCACACTCAAACATCTCCTTTTTCTCACATATCTCTTGTTGTTTATTGCCCACAGCTGCAAGGCAAATGTGGTAAAGTGTCTTCAGCTGTGTTCCCCTGCTTGTGCTTATATATACCCATGATTTCCTTTCAATAAACAGGACTTGATCACACACCCTGTCTTGTCACCATACTTCTAGTCTCTTTCTCCTCCATTCTCACTCTCTTTCTTGCTAGACCCTGTTGACTGACCCAAATGGGTCAGGTCACTTGACCCCCAAACATGGGGCAGCACGGAGTCGTGTGAGCAGGGACACTTCACCTTTTACTAGAAGACTATATAAGGACATGGATGAAGAAAGTTTTGCTCTTTGTCTGTTTTAGAGCCCATTTCTTCAGAATTCCAGGATATACAGAAGGCCGCCTGAGACACACAGCCTTTGAAACAGAGCAACTATTAGATTCTTGGACTTAACAATTCAGAGTTGGCAATGGTTGGATTACTTGAACTGTGGCCTGAAATTCTTCTCTCTTGCTTTCAATCTCTCACTCTGTCTCTCTTGCTCTCTCTTTCTTTCCCCTACTGGGTTGCCTTGTCCAACTTGATATGAGACTTTGTACTAAATTAGGCTAAGATCAGTGAGTGAATATCCCTGGGAGGCCTCCTGAATTACCTGAAGGGAAATGAAAGAGGAGTGTACCAGGGGAGAGAAATAGGGGTAGAAAATGGGAGGAGTGAAGAGACAGGGTCAGGTGAAGAGGGCCAGCCAGGGGGTCTAGGTCCATGTTAAGAACTGGGACACAGTGAAGAGGAGGGACAGAGGGATTAGAGATAGTTGTGGAGTGGAATGAGAAATTGGAATGTGTTTGTGAGAAGATGCCCTACCTGGAATTCTTAAGGCCTAGCCTTCCTGGCCTATGGTCTGGAGGGAATTCCCCCCTGAATTGGAAGCTTGAACACAGCAATCAGGAGGAAAGAGGGGTTAGGGGATACTGTTTCAAAGGGGGCAAGTGAGGTGACTTTTATTGACTGCTTCTACTTTATTAGGAGTTATGTCTGTTTAGTTGACTATCTGACTTTGATTTTGCCTTGATAAGGGTTACATATCCAGAAAAATTTCAAGTTATTTTAGATTTTCCAATGTCCTGAAGCAGTTTTGAGAAGTGTGTCCCTGTGAATCTCTAGATTTTCTCCATATCTGTTGTTAATGTCTCACCTTTAATTCCAGATAAGGTGAATTTGTATATTTTGTCTCTGCACTTGTGTTAGTTTGGAATTGGAATTATTAATTTGTTGATTTTCTCAAAGAACCAACTACTATTTCATTTATTCTTTGGAAATTTTAAATTCTTCACTTCCTGAATTTTCTCAGTATTTGTTTTCTTATCAATTCTCTTTCTATTTTTAGGCCTTAACAAATTTGTACTTTTTCTTCCACTGTTTGTTTTGTTTTCCTGGATCTCTTTAATGGATTTCTTTCTTTCCTCACACTATTGTATGTACTTTTATGAATTTGTTAAAGGAATCTCTTCATTCTCTCCTGAATGACCTCTATCACCTTCATACAGATTATTTTAAAGTCTTTCCTTGTGCTTCAGCCCTGTTGGAATGTTCAGGGAGTGCTGTGTAAGGATAGCTGGACTCTAGTGTAGACATAATGCCCTGGCTGTTAGTGATTGTGTTGTTTGTGCTAGCATCTAAGATGCTGGCATTGCAATGGTTAAAGCTTTAGATCCTAATTTCTACATTTGTCTGTGTTGAGTATCAGTTCTGTTCCTTCTCTTCTGTTTCCTCTCTGGATATTTGAAGAGTGTGATTGCTGTATGTTGTCTTAGTTAGGATTTTATTGCTGTGAAGAGACATCATGACCAAAGCAACTCTTATAAAGGTAAACATTTAGTTGGGGCTAGCTTGACATTTTGGAGATTCAGTCCATTGTTACCATGTTGGGAAGCCTGTCATCATGCAGTCAGGCTTGGTTCTGGAAGGTCCAAAAGCTCTACATCTTGATCAAAAGGAGACTCTAACCTAGATCCATGTGCCCAAGCTTGAACATGCCCCCTTGGTTGGCTCTATTACATCTTTCACTGTTTTGGCTTGGGTGTCTTGGAATTTATTCTGTAAACTGTTCTTGAACTCAGAGATCAACATGCATTTCCTAATGCTGCACTTAAAGACCTGTACTACTAGGCCTGGTCCTAATCTTCTCTTTACACTTTTATGAAATCTTTATGAATTCTGGATTGTACTTCATTCTGTATGTAGTCATGTTGGGAATTGAAAACAGCCATCATTGCTGTCAGGCAGGAATTTTTCTTGGACCTTATTGGTTTTGCCACTGGTGGTTCTAGGTTTCTGGGTTTAGGGAGGTGACATTTAGGATGGGGATAGTTCAGAAGTATAATGGGGTTCACAGGAGGGAAGAGATTACACCAGATTCTGCTTATTTTGTCTCCTTGCAATTGGGGGAGACAATAAAAAGTGGTTACCCCAGAAGGATTGCTACAGAGTTGGGGATTATACTGGTAGGTGCAAATAAACAAGAACTGAAGGAGAGGGGAAGATCTACAGGCAGCTTCCATGCTTCCCTGTCAGGATTGGTCAGTGACTTATCAGTGAGTACATGCTGGAGTTAGGGGCTAGAATACAGCAAGGAGTGAGGGGGAGGGAGATTAAAATAGGAATTGTCTGTGGGACTCACAGCAGATGTAGGCAGTCAGAAAGGAAGGATACACATAGTGTTAACATATAACTCTATAGATGAGCCTAGGTGATTGAAGGTTGGATGGAGAAGAAAGTAATGAAGTTATTTGTTTCCATAACTGTTTCTATCTCCTGTTCTTTTCCTGTGTTGTTCATGAATGCCTGCTGGGGTTGGAGGGTGAGATGATGGTATGATTTGGGGGAAGAAAGAACATGGAAAAATTTTCTTTGTGATGCATTGGGCTTGGTGCTATAAGGAAAAAACCAGCAGAGCAGATTTCCTGTAATAAAGCTGAAATGAAAAAGGGGGAAGTTGTCAGTGGGGGAGCAAAGAGAGAGGTGTGGATCTACTTGCATCCTTCTGTTTACCATGGAAAGATTGGTACTGGTGTTAGTGGTGGTGCAAGCCTGGCTAGAAGGCTGAGAAAGAGCAAAGAGTGGGGGGATGGAGGTTAGAAAGAGAAGATCTGTGGGATCCACAGGATATGTGAAGAATGGGCAGTGAAGACTCTCACAGGAAGTATGCTACAGAGGTGAGGTTGAGATAGTGGATTGAGTCTGAAGTAGGAGAAGATCAGTAAGCAGTCTTCCTGGTGTGCTGGCAGGCATGGACTGGATCTATGGTTCTCAACCTGTGGGTTCCTATTCTCTTCGACACCCTAATGACACATTCATATATGTTGAATATCAGATAGCCTGTGTATCAGCTTTCTACAATATGGTTCTTAACAGTAGCAACATTGTAGTTGTTGAGTTGCCTCAAGTACTTTAATGGTTTTGGTTGATAATAACATGAAGAACTGTATTAAGGGGGCACAGCATTAGGAAGTTTGAGATCTACTGGCTTGGGGAGTATGAATCTACCATGAATCAATCCCTAGTACATTTTCAAACACATGTTGCGGTAAATCTCTTGCCCATAGGGAGTCCATATAATAACGACACAAGTCAATAAGTATCAAATGAATGCTGCATGCCTAGATTGGGCAGATTTACCATTAAACTACACTATTTTCCCGGCTAAGAGAGCTCTTAACAACTTGCGGTTTCCTAGGTGGTCTTCGTCTTCTCTCTCTCCACCAACTGCCCTCTAGCTTCGACCAACTGCCAACTCCGCGCCACGCCGCCTTCTCTCCTCTCGTCTTCCCCTCTTTTCCTGCCTCTGGCTCCTCCCACTCCTCTTCTACTGCCCAATCACTGGCTGTAGCCTTTATTTAACAAATTTGATTGGACAGAAGGTTTACAAGATTCACTCCTCCGCAGCCCCTCCCAGGAGTGGAGTTACCATGACAACAAGAGGCTAGGGCTATCCACCACATTTCTCCCTTTTTGTCCAATAATAATTTTTTTTTCTTTTCACATATTAATTGAACACTAACTATATTACCGTGTTGTGTTTGTTAAAGTACAAGATAAACCTAACACCCAGTCCATCATTTTTGTTAACTAAATAGAACCTTTGCCATCTCTTTCAATTAAAAAACTTAGTTCTGAACCTGGCCTATGTCCTGTCTTCAAAATGAATAGCATCTGAAATCATCTTCTCAAAGTAAATACCCTGGGTTGGCTGTGAGATTATAAATCTTCAACCCCATCAGAAATCCAGGATGACTAGTTAATTAAAGATATGGGAAGCACAAAGCGTGGCTTCTAAAACTCAGCCAATTTAAATAGACCACTGAACATCTAGACAGTTCCTTATTTCAAAACGTTGGAGCATCTGGTCTTCAGCCTTCTGGCCCAGGAATCATCTGACAGACCTAGTAATGCAGAATTACTAAGGGCTGATTACTCTGTCTTGGCAGATATAATCAGTCGACTATTCTGCAAGTGTGTTTCTTTTTTGCACACTATTTTGTCTGTAGATTAAAAGAGGCAATTCTTGCCTAGTGGCTGTCATACCACAACTGGTGTAACTCCAAAGATGCTCAATTTCTTCTTAGAATCCAAGACTGGGAAGCTGTCAGGATCAGATAGGTCTCCAATAAAATAAATGTTTATATCAGAATGTTTGTAATGTCAATTCTATGGATTTCTGACGTTTTGAAAATCAACTATGTAAGGCAATCTGAACAGTTGTCTGTTAATTCCTTTCCACTAATTTTTTTTTTTATTAAAAAGGACTGGGTCTAAGCCTTGTATTTCTAAATAATATATATAGGTACAATGCCTACATGAGAGTAATATATTAATCCCACTTTTGTATTAATAAGAAACTTATGCCAGTGAAAATCCTAAATTTGTATAAAATAAATTCCATATCAATGTAAGAGATTATAATTTCAACCTTGTAACTATCATAAAGATTTCTTACCAATGTAAGATATACCTATTTTTTTTTAAACTGGGTCTAAGCTTTGTATTTCTGTATGAGTTATACAGGCACAATGCCTATATAAGAGTAAAATATTAATCCCACTTAATTCCTGAGATTTAGCTCTCTAATTCCCTTCCTGTCTGAAGCTACATTTGTAAAGTATTCCTTAAATTACAACACATGTATAATTTACAAAGTAACCAGAACAATCCACCCCAACATAAGGAACTGGGGCGATGATCTCCTTTTGTCTGCTTCCAGCTGAATTGGGGCGAAGAATTCCCATCTGGGGGCCCAAAGGGAAACAGGAAAAATTGGCTTAGTCCAAAGGAGAGCTAGCTGGCATCATTTGCCTTGAAGTCACTGTGTACTGAGAAAGTTCATAGCAAAGCTGACACCATAACTGTTACAGTCAGAAAGGTTGGACAGGCAAGCTAGATGTTCTGGAAAAGTTCTGGAAGCAAGTCCTTAAAAGAAGAGGCTTCGATGCAGTTGCAGTAGAATCAAGCACGAAGCTGGAATAGGAGGTCCTAGAGACTCAGAATCCCTGAGTATAAATCATGCCAGGGCTGAGTTTCTCTTCTTTCATCCTGTAACATATAAAACTTAAAAGCAACAGGTAGTTTTATAAAAACATTCACATGGAACATGTAGGGCACACAGCTTTGTCAATGAAGATCAATAAAGAAAGGCCAGTGCCCTCTTCAGGTTAGTTTGATTACTTAATCAAACTATATATAACTTATATACATGCCCTCATAAAGGATGGCATGTATTAGGTCATGAGAAATTATTACCCAATTAAATGTTCTTGGCTTTGTATTGACATTTTAGTCCTAGCCACTTAAGTCCATATAAGAGACATAACACCATATATACATCACCCATTTGGTTGGTTGAGTTAGTCTCCCTTTTCTTCTGTGTCGACTAGTGCTTCAGGGGGTCTCCCTTTGTCATTTCTGATCTTTATCATTTTGGAAGGAAACCCACAGCTTTTCTTTTCCTGTGGAAACATAAACATAACCTCTCCCCCAGCGTAACACATTTCCCACTTTCCATTCTGACGTCATAATATCCTTAATATAAACAGGTTGATTTAGTTCAGAAGTTTTTTCCACAATCCAATGTCTCTCTCAGCAGCTGTGGAGTTTTGTTCATTAGCATTTAAAAAATTTAGAGTTAATAAAGCACTATGTAATCTATCTTTGGGGGTTCTTATTGATCCCTTTTGCCTATTAAGCATCTCTTTTAGAGTTCGATTGGATCTCTCCACAACTGCTTGTCCCGTAGGATTATGTGATATGCCTGTAACATGTTTTATATTATAATATGTAAAAAACTTCTCCATCTTATTAGAGGTATATGCTGGACCATTGTCTGTTTTAATTTGTATGGGTATTCCCATAATGGCCATGACTTCTAACAAATGTGTAATTACAGAATCAGCCTTTTCTGATGCTAATGCAGTTGCCCATTGAAATCCTGAATATGTGTCTATAGTATGGTGCACATATTTCAGTTTGCCAAACTCTGTAAAATGAAAGACATCCATTTGCCAAATGTCATTTCTTTGAGTACCCTTAGGGTTAGTTCCTGTAGGCAAAGGAGTTTGGTTATATAATGAGCAAGTAGGGCACTGCCTCACAATTTCCTTGGCTTGTTGCCAAGTAATAGAGAACCCTTTCTTTAAACCTTTGCTATTAACATGATGTTTTTTATGAAATTCTGAAGCCTCTAGCACGCTTCCTATCAATAGCTGGTCGATATCATTATTACTTGTGCTAGAGGGCCTGGCAGACCTGTATTGGATCTTATGTGTGTTATATATATTGTGTTACTTCTATTTCTAATAATTTGTTATAGATGAAAAAATAATGAGGTCAATTCAGAATTATCTTGAATAAGTTCAGCAGTCTGTATGTGTAAAACAACCCTTTCAGCATATTGAGAGTCAGTTACTATATTAGGGATTCTTGAAAATCTGACAATACCATGATAATTGCGTATAATTCAGATTTTTGAACTGACTTATAAGGACTCTCAGCCACCTTACTTATGTCTTCTGATTTATATCCTGCCTTTTCTGATTTACTAGCATCAGTGTAAAATATAGGGGCTCCAGATATCGGAGTTCCTTTTAAAATATGAGGGATAATCCAATTAGTTCATTTTATGAACTGAAGCCGCCTGATTTAGGATATTTGTTGGTAATCTCTCCCAAAAAGTTACTACATGCTCTTTGCCAATGTTCATCTTGTGCCCATAACGAGATAATTTCTGCATTAGTAAAAGGTACAACAATTTCAGCCGGGTCTATTCCAACTAATTGTCTAAGTCTCATTTTTCTTTTCAGTATTAATTCAGAAACCTTCTCAACGTAGGTTTTTAACTTTTTACTCTGTTTATGGGCTAAAAATATCCACTCTAGAATATAATCTTCTCTCTGCATAAGAATTCCAGTAGGAGAGTGAGTAGAAGGTAAAATAACTAAGATGCAGGCCATTTTTGGATCAATACGATCTAGATGTGTATCCTGCAGTTTCTTTCTACCAAGGCTAACTCCTTCTCAGCATCAGGAGTCAATTTCCTAGGACTATTTAAATCTTTATCACCTTGTAAGGTTTGAAATAAATTACTTAGTTCTTGAGTGGTCAAGCCAATTGCTGGTCGCAGCCAGTTTATATCTCCAAGTAGCTTCTGAAAATCATTTAGGGTTCTTAATTGGTTTCTTCTAATTTGTACCTTTTGTGGCTTAACTGTTTGTAGACTTATCTTATACCCTAGATAATTAATAGAATCTCCTCTTTGTATTTTTTCGGGGGCTATTTGCAATCCCCAGCAAGGCAAAATTTTCTTTACTTCATCAAACATTTTTTCCAAGATATTAATATCTGAATCAGCCAACAAAATATCATCCATATAATGATAAATAATTGATATGGGAAACATTTTGCGAATTATCTCCAATGGCTGTTGTACAAAGTATTGACACAAGGTAGGACTATTTACCATTCCTTGTGGTAAGACTTTCCAATGATATCTCTTTACTGGGCAACCTTTATTAAAGGTAGGTACTGAGAAAGCAAACCTTTCCCTATCACATTCATGTAGAGGAATTGTGAAGAAACAATCTTTCAGATCAATCACTATAATGGGCCAATCCTTAGGCAACAAGGAAGGCAATGGGATACCAGGCTGCAAAGAACCCATAGGCTGATAATCTTATTAATTGCTCTGAGATCTGTCAACATCCTCCATTTGCCAGATTTCTTTTTAAACGACAAATACTGGAGAATTCCAAGGACTGGTAGACTCTTCAATATGCTGAGCCTCCAGTTGTTCCTGGACTAGCTGTTCTAATACCTGTAATTTTTCTTTGTCATAGACCACTGCTCATCCAAATGGGTTGATTAGACAACCACTTTAGTGATAATGTTGTTGGTGTCTTGGTAGCAATGGCTCTTTGGGGTAGAGCTAAATTGTCGGCCTCTACCATATGTTGTTTATGAACAGCTTGGACAGTGTGAGACTGCCTTAAATAACGTTTCTTAACAAATTTTAAATTTTTATTAGGAGCCTGATGAATTTCATGATTAAACATTGACACTGAGGGGATATTAATCTGGGTTTTCCACTGTTGTAATAGATCTCTTCCCCATAAGTTAATGGCTATATCAGCCACGTATGGCCTCAATTTTCCTAGCTGACCTTCTGGTCCTATACATTTAAGCCACCTGGTGCTTTGTTTTATTTTGGATAAAGTTCCAAGTCCTTGAAACTGGATGTCTACTTCATGAAGTGGCCAACCTTCAGGCCAAGAAATTTGGAGAAATAACAGTGACATCTGCTCCGTGTCAACCATCCCTCAATCTCAATATTATTCACTAGTATTCTTAGTTTTGGTCTTTGATCTTCTATAGAAGTTTGCCAAAATATTTGCTTTTGACTCCCTGTGAGGCCTTCTGAATTGTCTATAAAACCTTCCTCAGCCTTATCTGGTCTTACAACATTTGTTTTTGAAGCAGTGACATTTAATTTTCCTGGGAAAGAGAAGTCTTTTTGTCTGACATTGGGGCCTGCAAGAGGCCCCCCCTGGAAGTTTTTTGGCAGGGTATTGCCCCATCTGTCTGTTGTTGCTCTACATTCCCTGGTCAGATGTCCTTTGCCACATCTTTGACATATTCCAGAAGGTCTAGGCCCCCATTTTGTATTACTTTGATTTGTCCTGTAGTCATTTCTGAGACGACCCCATTTACCACAATTAAAACATTTGAAATCTTGGGTCATCTCTAGGTTTCTAGTTGCAGTTTTTCCTATTACTGACATATCAGCTGAGTGAGATCCAACATCAGCTGTTTTGGCAGGGTATTGCCCCATCTGTCTGTTGTTGCTCTACATTCCCTGGTCAGATGTCGGCCTTTGCCACATCTTTGACATATTCCAGAAGGCCTAGGCCCCCATTTTGTATTATTTTGATTTGTCCTGTAGTCATTTCTGAGACGACCCCATTTACCACAATTAAAACATTTGAAATCTTGGGTCATCTCTAGGTTTCTAGTTGCAGTTTTCCTATTAATGACATATCAGCTGAGTGAGATCCAACATCAGCTGTGTATCTAATCCATTCATCTATTGATGCTGACCTTGCCCTCAGTGGTCTGATTACTTCCTTGCATTCAGCAGTTGCATTTTCAAAGGCTAAAGACTCAATTATTGCCTTTCTTGCTACTGAATCTGATATACTCCTTTCAACAGCTGAGGTTAGCCTTTGTAAAAAGTCAGGGAAGGTTTCTTTTGGCCCTTGTATGACTTGAGTAAATGGTTCAAGTCTCTTCCCGGATTCTGCAACTTGTCCCAGGCATTTAAGGCTGACAATCTACACAATGCCAGAGTTTCTTCATCATATACAGCCTGCACCTCTATTTCAGCAAAACGACCTTCACCAAGCAGTTGGTCTATGGAAATCTCTCTTCCTCTGGCTCTATTTTGTCGTGCTATCTCCCTCGCCTCATCTCTCCACCATGCAAACCATTGTAAATTTGTGGCAGGTTCTAATATAGCTCTTGCCATATCTTTCCAGTCTTGGGGGATTATTCTATTTTTAATAGCCCAAGAAGTCAGAATTTGTTTAACAAATGGTGAGTGCATACCAAAATTAGTGACACTCTCCTTAAATTTTCTCAGATCTAACACATCCACAGGTTGCCATTCAAATCCTCATAACCCTGTGGGTAAACAACATTTGGGAGGTCTTTGTTGTACCGTAACCGGATAGACCAAGGTGTGTTTTCTAATAACTCTTGGTTGACTTTCTCTATTTACTTCTGCCTTAACCTCAGTATTTTCCTCAGCTGAAATTTAAATTCCTCCCTTAAGGTTTGTATACATGCTTCATATGTTTTTTTATATTGTAATTGTTTCCATTCCTCATTATTTTCTATCTGTTTCTCCATCTGATCTGTGAGCTGTTGTATGCTCTGTTTGATCATCTTTTCTAGCTCCTGTAACTTCTGTTTTAAGCCCTGCTTCCATTCCTTATTATTTTCTGTCTGTTTATCCATCTGATCTGTGAGCTGTTGCATGCTCTGTTCGATCATGTTTTCTAAGGCAAAGAATTTTTTATCTAGAGCTCTGTCTTTTGAGAAGACATAGAATATCAAAAAAAATAAATATAGTAATACTGATAAATAATGAAGTGTTCCCTAAGTTGATTTCTGTCAAACCATTTGAAATATCATCATATAAAGCCCAAAAGATATCCATTGTTTTTGTCATCTTAAGTATCAAAATATGTTTCTTTTTTTTATATTAAAAAAATTATCTGGTCTGGAGCCCTCAATTCACTGTTTCTATCTGAACACTACCTCGCAGGCAGCTATTTTCTAGGATCAGCAGTCCCTCGTTACAATTCGTTACTCTAACCTTTCTATTATCTGTTTGGCTCTCTTGACTCAGAGCAGCCTGCAATTTACTCCTCCCAACCTTAAAACCTTTTACATCTATTTATCTGTGTCTATTCACCTTTTTTTAATTTAATTTTTTAATTTAAATGACCTACTGGTCTGGCTACAATAACTTTTGATTCACTGTTGAATTTTCGGAAGACCCTTCTTTCAGTTTTCACAGGGCAGTGAGCAAGCCCAGCTGTAAGCTGAGTGCTGCTCCTGATCTTGGCCATTGGGGAAGTTTTTGTACTTTGTAACCTTTCTTTGTTCTTTCATCTCAAGTTAGTTGAGTCCTAAATAATATGTTGGGCGCCAATTTGTTGCGGTAAATCTCTTGCCCATAGGGAGTCCATAGAATAATGACACAAGTCAATAAGTATCAAATGAATGCTGCATGCCTAGATTGGGCAGATTTACCATTAAACTACACTATTTTCCCGGCTAAGAGAGCTCTTAACAACTTGCGGTTTCCTAGGTGGTCTTCGTCTTCTCTCTCTCCACCACTGCCCTCTAGCTTCGACCAACTGCCAACTCCGCGCCACGCCGCCTTCCTCTCCTCTCGTCTTCCCCTCTTTTCCTGCCTCTGGCTCCTCCCACTCCTCTTCTACTGCCCAATCACTGGCTGTAGCCTTTATTTAACAAATTTGATTGGACAGAAGGTTTAACAAGATTCACTCCTCCTTCGCAGCCCCTCCCAGGAGTGGAGTTACCATGACAACAAGAGGCTAGGGCTATCCACCACAAACACATAAAATATTTTTGCATGACTTCAACCACCAACATATCTCTTACAGGAGGAGTAGAATCCCTCCACTTTGGTCTACTCTTCTGAGTTGTCATACAGCATGATGATGGAGGTCTCATTTGCCAAAAATAAATTCCAAGAAGAAAGACAGGGTGTTTCTAATACTTTTGGACAGAGAGGGGTCTGTAGAAACATCCACAGCTTAGCTTTGCTGATTGGACTACACATGACTATTCTGAAAATAAACATCTCTGGAAACCACA
This sequence comes from Arvicanthis niloticus, assembly GCF_011762505.2. Taxonomy (NCBI): domain Eukaryota; kingdom Metazoa; phylum Chordata; class Mammalia; order Rodentia; family Muridae; genus Arvicanthis; species Arvicanthis niloticus. Next base: position 72,662,384 of record NC_047661.1, on the reverse strand, counting down.
GACTAATTTCAAAAGTTTATTTCTATTATATTTTATTAGGTTAAGGTTTTGTCTACAGAGCTGTTTGTGGCCCAGGAGACCAGAGGAGGGTCCTCAGATGCTCTGGATCACCAGTTACAGATGGTTGAAAACTTTCCTGTGTGTGCTGGAAACTGAACAAGAGTTCTCTGAGAGAGCAGTAATTGCTTTTGCAGCTGAGTTCTGAGTCCTTAAACAGAAAGTCTTCATTGTCCTTTTCTTCTGTGATAAGTAAACATTCAGGTTTGTTTCTTATCCTCTGGGCCCAGGTCATCTCTTCTACTCAGTTCAATACAGACATGTTTCTCTGAAGAAACTCTGTTGGGCTGTGCTTAGGGCCAGCACATATATTGAATCCTGGTTTCCTAGACACCAGACAAAAATCAAACAAGAACATCAACAGGGTAGATGTCAGGAAGAGAGTCCCAGACTCCAGTGTTGCTTTCCATCCACCCATCATTTGAACATATTACAGGTGTTGTTAATCCTGAGCCACTATGCTGCCTTTTCCCAATTCACTGTAAATGTGCCAGCAATATTGCACTCTAACCAGAATTCATTGGCAACAACACTAGTTGTTACTGTTGGAAGACAGGTGTAGGTCATAGCTAACAAGCCCTCTCACTTTAGGCATTTGTGTGAAGGCTGCAAGAAAGAACACTGCAGAAATCATGAAGTGGAATGCTTCAGCCATGAAGTAGGAATAAGACTCCACCATTGATTTCTACCTCAAAGTCTCAGATGTGAGAAGCATGAAGTGCAGTGAAACTTTATAGCCTGAGTCTTCAGCTGCTCTGTGCAGTGGAGGTCAGCCAGGATGAGAATGTGTGCAGCATTCTCCACAGAGAGGTTCCTGCAGAGTGCATCCTCACACATGACCTTCAAAGCCCTCTAAGCCATACCTGTCAGCAGCTGCCAGCACACCAGTGGCCAGAAAGTGGCTGTGGAAGTGTGATGCCTTCCTGGGTAGATGAAGCCCTCATCTCCTTGAAGACTTAGGGATCCAGGTCATAGATCTCAATGTGGTTCATTAGTGCTCTCTTTCATTTCATGTTCAAACATGGCTCTGAAAACTGGAGAGCAAGCTGCTAGGATGGCCTTGTGAGCCCTAAATTCATGGCCACCTACCAACAGGCAGCAGTCTGTGAACAGGGAATTCTCCCACAGGTCCCCTAGGTCATGTGTCAACACATGCCTTGGATCCTGGATTGCAGGTGTCATGTTCTATCCAGGAATGCTGAAGAAGGCTTCTACTATGTTCACCTTGCAGCAGAGGATGAGCTGGTCTTCAGGGAGAAGCCAATAGGGATGAGAGAGGAGAAAATCTCAAAGGATGAACTTTTTAACTCCCCAGTGTTGGTTTTTCTGAAAGCTTACCACAGTGGGTCTCTTCATACTCTGATATTTCTCTCCTTTGGCATTTATTATCCACAACTAGAACTTTGCCCAAACTGGGATCTCGGGACAGCTGAGCAACACCAGGTAAACTGACAGGTAATCTTTTCTTTCTTTGTCACCCCTGTTTGGAAGTACTCTCAAACACCATGCTACTTTGTCTTTGTACTCTATTGAGAACACTGGGCTTGTAATCCTTTTCTAAATTCCCTCCATGCAAAATGAAAAGTTAATAATGGTCCACTCGTAGCAGAATTTCTGAACAGTGATATGGGCATAGCCCCAGGTTGTGTCTTCCAAATCCCCTGACATTTCTGCTGGAGTTATTTTTGAGGTTAAATTTGATCTGAGAAGAAGTAGAAGTTACTTACACTTCACCCTGTAGGATACAATTATAGATACTCCTTAGATTTTAGTTTCAGTTTCTCCTAAACAGGCCATTCTATGGTGCTGTTTTCTATGCAATTTTTGCTCTAGGCTTCAATATTTGTTTTACAGGAAACAATACAGACCCATAGTCACTGTAAGTCGGTCTCTCTCTCTCTCTCTCTCTCTCTCTCTCTCTCTCTCTCTCTGTGTGTGTGTGTGTGTGTGTATACCTCCCTCCCTCCCTTCTTCCCAACAATAGAAGAGTTTGGAAAATTTTGTACATTCTCATTTCAGGTGTGTGTTGGGAACCAACTTCTAGCAGAAAGTGGCTATCATCTTTGCAGCCATCTGAAGCCATATACCCTGACAAGAAACTTGTTTTTCAACAGCCTACCACAGCTGAGCACATGCTGAAAAATATCTTGTTTTTCCCACATATCTTCTTTTGCTGTTTAGTGCCCCCAGCTGCAAGGCTCACTTGCTATCCACACTATACATGCCTGTAAGATGCACACAGTATCCACACCTGCAAGTTGCACGTGGTATCCATGCCTACGAGACACGTGGCAAACGCATATAAATACCCAGATTTCCTTTCAATATATGAGATTGATCAGAACCTCTGTCTTGTCTCCATTCTTGGAATCTCTTCCCCTTCATCCCCACTGTCTCTCTTGCTAGACCCTGACCCAAGGACTGGAGCAGCACCTCAGGCTGGGACAGGTGTGTTGTATTAGTCAGGGTACTTTGGAAAATGTGCACAATCAATTTCTCTACATAAAGAGAAAGGGGGTGTATGAGAAAAACCTGTAGGGTGAGATCCAGCTAATATAACAATAGCTAAAGCTTGAAATTAGACCACAATGTTTGATGAACCAAGGATTCTTCACTATATACAGGGTTTCTGAAGAAGTAGGTTCTAATGCCAAGGAGAAGTGGACTTGCTACTAAGATGAGAGCAAACAGGAAAACACACAAAGCTTCCTTCTTCTATGTTCTTATATAGACCACCAGCAGAAGGTGTGGCCAAGGGTGTGTCTTCTAGTCTCAAGATCTGGATTAAAGGTGTGTGTTTTCCTGCCTCAAGACTCTGATTAAAGGTATGTGTTTTTCTACTCAAAGAGTCTGTATTTGAACTGGATCTATCTACTTCAACTTAATAAAAATAATTTTAAAAGGCATGCTCTCCAGTCTTGTATATTACTTAAGTCCACAGGTAGTCCAGACAGGAAGAATAGCCATCACCAGTGTACTTTGCTTACTGGAGTCAATCTTCCATAAATGAAGGGATCATGTCAATCTCTGAACAGCTATTATTTACCCATCTGCTGGTCTTACATGGATTCCTGACATAAACATGATCAGGGAAGCTATATTTTCCTTAACTTGTCAGAAGTCTGAGGGTTCACAAAATGTAAGGCATGTGGAAGAACTCCTATATGGTGGGCAGGAAGCAGAGCCCCAACCCTCTGAAGATAGCTTTCTTCTTTTCTAGTGTGTTACACAGATCTCACCTACAGACCTTGTGATGACCCCTTCCAATTTGGTTTATGGTCTTGTACTTCCCCTCAGGAAATTCTCCTTAGACTTTTCATAGTCACTTAAGGAATATCCTAAATGGTTCTCAATTCAATCACTTTAATTGGAAGGATTCAGCTTATCAATATCTCACAATCTGCATCCTCCACTGGTGAGTTCTGTCCTCTTGGAACTTGGACTTGGAACTGCCATACTTTTTCTGCCTTTCCTAAAAGGGAGAGATTTTGTTGTTTTCTAAGGGCTGCAGCATATATTCAAGAGATATCAAACATTAGGGTCTATTAATACTGCCCTTATGTAAAATGAGGTGAAAACTCTGCCTACACCTCTCACGTCTCCAGTTCTTCAAGTCTTAGACAAACAATTTAAAGGACACAGAAATAACTGCAGTGATTCAATCAGCTCAGCTGCCGGGAGCCAAACCCAGGAAATTACCTGCTGTTTTAGAAAGTCTAGTCAGTACAAGGTTAAGAAAGGACATTCATAGGTCTCAGGTTTCAGGTCCCAGGAACCTAAAGAACTTCTGGCATTTTTTTGGAGAAGATTATGACAGTGGGATGGTCTAGGGTGATAAGATTATGACAGTGGGAAGGTCTTAGACAGTAAGGATTCCATAGTAAGATAGCCCTAAACAATGACCCTTGCCCTAACTTCCTGGTTTGCTTTGTCTTTATAACCTGCCCCCAAAATTAAAGTTTCAGAGATTGATCAGAACCCAGACTTGCTCTCATTCTTTGTGTCTCTTGTCCTTTGTGTTGGTATCAGCCTCCGAACCCAATGACATCACTTCTAGGCCACTCCCACTTCTAGGCGACCCCCACATCGTTGCTGAGGGAACAGCCCCACGCTCCCAGAATCCACCTGGCTCCCTCACCTTTACCTGGGAGATACTACATCACTGCCCATATAAAACAGGCAGTACACCGGACTCGCGCCCTCTTTAACCTCTTATCTCTCCCACCTATCTCTCCCCACCTTTGCCCTTTCCCTGAATAAACCTTCCCCCCTTGGAACCACGTGGTCTGGAGTAGTCTATTCTGTACTGGCAGCCGGGTTTTCCTCTCATCTTCCTTTCATTGGTGCATCGGCCAAGTTCGAATACTTCGGGACCGCTCCCCCTAACTGCGGACGCCGCTCGGCCCGCAGCCGCAGCCACCGCGCCGCCGCTTCAGCCGCCAACTCCCGCGGCACCGGAACGAGCCTGACAGGGCTGCTGCCGGCGCAGCCCAAGCCACTGCCCACTGCGTGCAAACCGCCCTGCACTCGCCACTGCTCTGAGCTGCCACCGACATCCCACCGCTGCTGCTAAGCTCCATCCCTGCTATCACGGACAGCATAAATTTCCGCCGCTGCTACAGATTAGCTAAGCCTGTGGCCCACCACGTGGCACTCCGCCAGGTGGCTTAGGCCCACAGACAGACCTCGTGGTACCACTCTCCTGATACCAGACTGCATATTTCTTCAAACACACACCGGCTTATTGGTAAGGAAATTCTAATTGGCTGGGAGGGACCCTAGCCGTCCAAATAAGGTCTGGCCAGCCTTTCTTGGTCGGAGAGGTGTTGCCATTTGTCTGCCTAGTCCCTAAGACTAGCCTCCTAGCCGAACCACTATTTAGGACATTGGCCACTGGGTGACTTCCCTCCCCTGGAAAGCAATTTACACCCTCCCTTCCAATTAGCTCTAGCAGCTGTGGAAAGCCTGGTACCAGGGTAAATTGCTTCCCGCAGAACTCCGGGAGTTTGTGCTAGCCCCCTGGGTAACCTCGTGATGACCTGGTTACCTAGGCTGTTGGCTGATTTCTTACCGCCTTTCTATCGGGACGCCGATACGTTAGCTCGGTAAACCCTCCCTGTCACCCAATGGGTACTACATTGTCTTCGGCCGCACCCTCAGACTCCCCACTGGGTTGTCTCCTTAAAAACCTCAGATCTCTAAAATTAACGCCTGCATTGAGGCCTTCCAAATTGATACATCTCTGCAATGAAGTTTGGATCCGGTATCCTCTAGATAATGGTTTAAAATGGCCACCTAATGGCACCCTAGATCCAATTATTTTAAAGGGTCTTCACACATACATACAGCAGTCTGGTAAATGGAAAGAAGTCCCCTATATCCAATCATTCATCTACCTCCGCTCTAATCCCTCCATGTGTTCTGCCTGTTCCACTCCCCAGGTCCTTTTAGCAATGGAACCTCCCCAACCCCCATTAGATAACGCAACACTCTTAGATCCAGCTGACGAACCACCCCCCTTCCGTCGCAGACCTGTTTCCATGCCGCCAAAAACCCATGATACCTCAGAGCCTACTAACTCAACCTCCTCAGACCCCTCCCTTCCCTCTGCACCAGCTGCAGGCCATGGTAATCGCCCTGTGTTGGCTCCAACCTTTACTCCTCCTATCATACTTTCTAGGGCCACAGCCAAACCTCCAATTTCTTCTCCTCCAGGGACACCTAAACCAGCATCTGTCCTTCCCCTGAGGGAAGTGGCAGGAGTAGACGGCCTTGTCAGAGTACATGTTCCTTTCTCACTAAGTGAACTCTCTCAAATAGAGAACAGATTGGGTTCCTATACCTCTAACTCCTCTGCCTTTATTAAAGAGTTCCAGTACATCACTCAGTCTTATAGCTTGACTTTTCATGATGTTCATATGATTCTCACTAACAATTTACTTCCTGATGAACGCAGGCGAGTTTGGGAAGAGGCAAAAACGCATGCAGATCAGATTCATCAGACAGACGGAACATATCCAATCAGATCTGAGGCGGTTCCTGACCAGGATTACAATTCCGCAGGTGGTATCTTAGCTAGAGATAGATTTATAACATGTCTTTTGGCAGGCCTAAGAAAGGCAGCCTTAAAGCCAGTAAACTTTGAAAAACTCCAAGAGGTTGTCCAGGACAAACAGGAAAACCCGTCCCAGTTTCTGGAGTGCCTTACAAAGGCTTTATTACAGTATACCAATCTGGACCCTGAAAATCCGGAAGGTAAGCAACTTCTGATGACCTACTTTTTTTCCCAGAGCTACCCCGACATAAAAGCTAAACTTAGGCGATTGGAGAGGGGGCCCCTAACTCCACAGGCAGAAGTCTTGGTGTTGGCCTTTAAGGTGTACCATGAGAGGGATGAGAAAGCCCGAAAACAAAAATACCATATGCTGGCAAAGGCTATCCGACCAGCCTCAGCCACTACCCCAGACTCCTGGTCCCTGAAGACTCAGGGACCACCTGGCCCCTGCCATAAATGTGGTCAACAAGGTCATTGGGCGAGGGCTTGCCCCAACCCTAGCAAACCAAGGGGACCGTGCCCCAGGTGCCATCAGAAGGGACATTGGGCTGTTGATTGCCCTCATGTTGCTCAGAACAGGGGGACATCACTCCCAGAAAACCCTTCAGCTGACCTTCTAGGATTGGCTATGGAGGACTGACTGGGCCCGAGCTCTCTCGACCCGACCACGCCTATCACTAGCAGGGAGCCTCGGGTAGATATTATGGTATGTGGAAAACCCATCTCTTTTCTCTTGGATACTGGGGCCACTTACTCGGTCCTGACGGAGTTTTGGGGACCCACCTCACCTTCGCGTTTTCCTATTGTCGGGGTAGGAGGACAACCTTACCTTCCTCACCAGACTCCCCCACTTAATTGCATTTTTAGGGGTGTACCTCTCACCCATTCCTTTTTGGTAGTGCCTACATGTCCTGTCCCCTTATTGGGAAGAGATATTTTAGCTAAGTTGGGAGCCTCTATTTCCTTTGCTCCCCCAATTCACCTAAACCCAAGCTCGCCAGCAGTTCCTCTGCTCCTTCTTCTAGCCAGTCAACCTACTAACACTAACATGTTATTTCCCTTAAAGCTTCTCAGGTGGACCCCCGAGTTTGGGACGTCCAGAACCCCTCTGTTGCTAAACACCATTCTCCTGTTGTCATCCAGTTACTGGACTCTACTAGGAAGAATGCTGTTTTTAAGGAACTTCCTGTTACAGGATTACCAGCCGCTGTCCACAGAGGAACCTGATACACGTATCTACCGAGTGGACCCCGATGGTGAAGGCCAGCTACTCCCCACAATAGACTACGCCCCTACACAGCAGGAAGTAGTTTAAGAGACACTCCGCCCCAACTCCCCATTTCACCATCGACTTCCCCTCCACTTTTCTTCTCTTCTTTATAATAAGAAAAAGGGAGGTATGTTGGTATCAGCCTCCGAACCCAGTGACATCACTTCTAGGCGACTCCCACTTCTAGGCGACCCCCACATCATTGCCGAGGGAACAGCCCCACGCTCCCAGAATCCACCTGGCTCCCTCACCTTTACCTGGGAGATACTACATCACTGCCCATATAAAACAGGCAGTACACCGGACTCGCACCCTCTTTAACCTCTTATCTCTCCCACCTATCTCTCCCCACCTTTGCCCTTTCCCTGAATAAACCTTCCCCCCTTGGAACCACGTGGTCTGGAGTAGTCTATTCTGTATGGCGGCCGGGTTTTCCTCTCATCTTCCTTTCACTTTCATTCGTTCGCCCCCTTCCCTAAGGTCTCGTCGAATCCCCGCGGGCTGGGGCACTTGGCGCCCGATGTGTGGTCTTGTGGGTCGGGGTCCAATCGAACATTGCTTCCACAGGGACGTCCCGAAAGCATAGGATCAACGCTTCTCCAGAGAGAAGAGAGAAGATCCGCATTGTGATCACCACAGAGTCACCCGCCTGTGAGATTGATCCAGTGAAGGTAAGAAAAAGCAACGCAATTATGGGACAAGGATTGAGCAAACATGATTTGTTCTTAAAGGGTCTCAAGGAGTCCCTCAAGGCACGAGGAGTAAGGGTTAAGAAAAAAGGATCTTAGAAAAGACAAATAGAATAGAGTTAGTTTAGAATAGTTAGTTAAGTTAGTTAGAATAGAGTTAGAATAGAGAGTTAGAATATAGATTTTTTTTTCCCTTTTCCCAAATAGAAAAGACAAATAGAATAGAGTTAGTTAGAATAGTGAGTTAGGTTAGTTAGAATAGAGCTAGAATAGAGAGTTAGAATAGAAGATAGAAATAGAGATAGAATAGAATTTTTTCCCTTTTCCCAAATAGAAAAGATTTCATTGGTGATATTTGTCGATGTTTCCCCAAGAGGAGACTATTGATGGAAAAAAAATGCTACACCTCCTAAGGAGATAAAAACATTAAACCTTGGAGATGAGGGAGAGAAAGGGCTAATGCAGTTGTCCACTCTCCGGCCGTGTTAACAAAAGAAAAGAAAAAGGCGATTTTAGAGCCCTCCTGAGAGCAGGAGAAAATCAGGAGACTGTCCTGCTTTTTCTCTGGCTCCTCTGGGAGAGACCCTCAGTACTGCTCTCTATGTCTATTTTTTGTCCTTGGTGCACCAATCTGTCCATGTCTGTCAGTTTATGTCTGTGTTTTTGTTTCGTTACTTGAATGTTGTTCCATGTTTCATGTTTAAAAGAAAATGGTTAAAACTTTATCTGCTGGTTGTTCAGCCCTTGATTTAGTTTTTAAGTAGCTTCAGAGAGAGAGAGAGAGAGAGAGAGAGAGAGAGAGAGAAAGAGAGAGAGAGAGAGAAGAAAAAGTAAAAATAAAAAGCAGTTTCAATTGGCCTTTGGAGATATAAAAGCTGCTCTTAAAGGGGCCAGCAAGTTTTTTTATGGCTTCTATGGTAAGGAGCTAATAGATGTTTCTCCTAGAAAAATCTGTGACTATGATTACTGGGTTCAGCAGGTGACAAGGTGCTTCTCTTGAAATTACAGCTAGAAAAAGCAAGAAAAATTTGTTTAGTCTAAATATATGTAAATATATGTACACTTCATTTTTGCTTCGGACTGCTTTTAAAAGTATAAAATGTTCTGCATGTCTTGGATATAGATTATTTGCCTATAAGTTATTGGGTATGATTAAAAATTTTTTTGCAACTTTGGTAACAGAAAGTTGGCTTAAAACTGGTAACTCAGGATTGGAGTCATTCAGAAACCAGATGTTTAAAGATAGGATTTAAAACAGTGTCTCTTTAAGAGGTATTAAAAGCTGCACTATCATGCATTCATACATAAGAACTGACAGCCAAACTTAGTAACATGAAAGTAATGTACTTAGTATTGATTTTAGAGAAAATAAATTGTTTATATTGTTAAAAATCGGTTTTGTTTCCCAAAATTATGGTTACACTCTTATATTGCAAAAGAAACTAAAAAATATAGTTAAACTGAGATCCCAGTGGGAGTTTTATCTAGAACACACACGGCTCTGATAAACCATTTTAGGAATTTGTAGATAGGCTGCTAAAAGGGCTGGTAGAAATTTTAGAGACCCCAGGCAGGAGTTGTTTTTTACACATTTGGCTTATGAGAATGCTAACTTTAGTCCAAGCTATGCTTTCACAGCACTGAGGTGATAAGGATTGTTCTAGGTATGAGGACATGGGTCATTTTCGGAAAGACTGTCCAAAAAATAGAGGCATAGACAGACAGCAGAAGTGCTGTCTGGAAGCAGGAGTGCCCCTGGAATTTGTCCTCAGTACAGGAAGGATAATCGTTGGGCCAGGCCTCAAGAAATAGGCCCGGATTAAGAACTCTCACACTTGAGTTAAGAGTTTGAATCTTTCAGTATATTGTTCATTGCATGGTATTTTATTAGTTGATCTCTCTGAAGGAGTTTTAATGCAAGCCTTTGTGCTCATACAACGAGCTTTAAATTTTTGGGGAGTGCTTGTTGCTCCAGAAAATATTCGAAGGCAGAAAATATTTACAGACAGCCCACCTAATGGGAAGACTATATATATAATTGGATCACATGTTCATTTTCTTAAGTTTCCCCCTGCTTCAGCACAAATAATTGAATTATGTGCTGTAGCCACTGTTTGAAATGTTGAAAAATCAAGCTTTCAATTTGTATACTCATAGCCAGTATATTATAGCTCATGGTTTATAATTGCTTAAAATTGTTCATTTTTAAGATATTGCTAATTCTCAAATTTTATAAATACAGCTTAATTTAAGAAACATGTACTTTTTCTTATCTTTATAAGACATTTAAGAGCTCATGTTGGATTGCCTAGACCCCACGGCAATGCCACAGCAGATTTGTATACCAGGCAGATTATAAGCCTCACAGTAACAATTGGCCAAACAATCTTATTCTTTATATCATCAAAATAGTAATACCTTGAGACAATAATTTGATATTTCTAGAGAGTGTGCAAGTCAAATTGCAAAAACTTGTTCTCTGTGTCCTTAATTTTTTGATAATGGTGTTAATCCTGGAGGACTTATACATAATCAATTATAGCAAGTGGATGTTACCCATTTCTGATTTTGGAAAATTAAAACAGGTACATGTAAATTGACACCTTTTCAGGCTTTCTAGTTGCAACTGCTTTAAGAGGAGAAGCAACTAAAAATGTAATTAGTTACTGCCTACATTATCTTTCTATGCTTGGTGTTCCATATCAGATTAAGAGAGAATATGGAACTGGTTATTGCAGTTGGACATTTGAGATGTTTTGTTGACAATTTAATATTACCCATATTACTGGGATTTTTTAAATTCTTCAAGGACAAGATATTGTGAAACAGGTATTGTAGAACTTTAAAATAATATCTTTATAACTCTCTGAGTGTGGAAGGAGCAGCTACTGTTGCTTCTGCCCTGGTTTTGCAAGAAACTAAAAAAAAACTGGCTTTTAAAAAAACCAAAGATTGGGAGTTATACCCCCAGAAGGGGTCTCCTAGAAATATTCTCCATCATGCCTTGTTGTTCTCAATTTTCTAAATCTGGACGCTCATGGCAAATCTGCTGCCGATCACCTCTGACACCTTAAGACTAATAAAAATTATGCCACAGTTATATGGAAGGACCTTTTTACCTTTAAATGGAACAGCCTAGATTCAGTTCCCACATGGGGCCGAGGATCGATATGTCTGTTTGATATCAAAAAAGTCGAAGCTAGATGGCTGCCAGAAAGATTGGCAAAACAGATACCTCCACAAAGCCAGACCCAACTGTAGATAAAATGGATAACAATTGAAATCCAGGGAAGAGAAATCTCCCTGAGAATTCCCTTCTTTTTCCTTTCCAGATAAAAATGAGCCACCCATGGTATCCTCTGTTGGAAGTTCTGATCCTGATGCAGGCCTCGGGACTTGTACTACTCAGAACCCTGACTGGCCATTGACAAGGACAGCGAACAGCTGGAGATTGGCATCAGAGAAAAATCTCTCATCTGCTTTTCCTTCAGCAAGAGGGGCTCTGTGCCACCCCCCAAGGAGGAATGCTGTTTTTATACTGACTAAACTGGGGTAGTTAGAGATAGTGTGGTCAAGATCAGAAAGAGATTAGAATGTCAGAAGAAACAGTGAGAACAAGAAAAACTAGTTTTCTGCCTCTCCTTGGCTTACTACCCTTCTCCCTTCCATCCTGGGCCCTGTGATCAGTCCCTTTCGCCTTTCGGCTTTCCACCCGTGGGCCTTTAACAGACTCACTGGCTTTATAAAACAACAAATTGACTCCTTGGCATCTAAACCCCTACAAGTGCATTATCATAGACTTGATTCGGCTGATAGAGGCTTGGCTGAGCCTTGCGTTGACACATCTCCTTTAGGAGCTGCATAGAACTCAGATCTGTGCACTTTGGTTCGGCATGGCACGGACACAACGTGGGTACCTGCAAGGGGTGCATGACGAGGTACCGCAGGGGGAGGACCCAAATTGTCCGCTTCTGAGTCCCCTGAAAAGCAAACCTGATTGCATAGAGGTTGGTGTTGATTTCTTGTGTCTCAAAGGAGCCGACTAAGACCCTCAATATCCTACATGGTCCATGAGACAAATAACCCTCTCCTCCCCAAAAAGACACCATTACAAATGATACTGGGAGGATCAGGTCAATGCTTTCCCCCTTTGGTCAATGCCCAATTATCTGCCAATGATATTTCTTAATGTCCGAATGTGCCTGCCAGCCTCGCTTAAAATTGTTAAAAGGGAGCAGATGCCAGGAGCCAAACCCAGGAAATTACCTGCTGTTTTAGAAAGTCTAGTCAGTACAAGGTTAAGAAAGGACATTCATAGGTCTCAGGTCCCAGGAACCCAAAGAACGTCTGGCATTTCCTTGGAGAAGATTATGACAGTGGGATGCTCTAGGGTGATAAGATTATGACAGTGGGAAAGTCTTAGACAGTAAGGATTCCATAGTAAGATAGCCCTAAGCAATGACCCTCGCCCTAACTTCCCGGTTTGCTGTGTCTTTATAACCTGCCCCCAAAATTAAAGTTTCAGAGATTGATCAGAACCCAGACTTGCTCTCATTCTTTGTGTCTCTTGTCCTTTCATTCGTTCGCCCCCTTCCCTAAGGTCTCCTCGAATCCCCGCGGGCCGGGGCACTCAGCCACTCCCTGGTTCCTGTGTGTCTGACTCCTATGCTGATGATCCCTCAGGATAAATCAATTAATTGGCTTTGAGTTTTGATCTCTCCAGTAGACTTATTCCTAGTATTCACATCAGCGACTCTTCATCAAGTTCTTTTTTTAACACTTAACACTTTAATTCCTCTTTGCTTCAGCACAGATAAAAATGTCACATCTATAACCAGATTATCATACATTTGCTTTTTTATTGGATATTATATTTATATGCCAGATTTAGTCCCTTACCCCATTTCCACCACCACCCAGGAACCTCCTATCCCATTCCCCCTCCTCCTGCTTCTATGAGGATGTGCCCACACCTACCCCCACCACTGCCAACTCCCCATCTTTGAATTCTCCCCCACACTCCATATTCAGCCTTCATGGGACCAAGGATCTCCTCCTCTTCTACCTATGCCCGACAAGGCCATCCTCTCCTACATATACAGATGGAGTCATGGGTCCCTATGTGCTCCCAGGCTGGTGGTTTAGACCCTGGGGAGCTCTGGTTGGTTGGTATTGTTGTTCTCCTCCTGGGCCACCAACCATTTCAGCTCCTTCAGTCTTTTCTCTAACTTCTCCATTGGGAAACTTTTGAGCAAATCAGTGGTTAGCTGTGAACATCTGGCTCTGGGTATGTCAGACTCTGGCAGACCTCTAAGGAGACAGGTATATCAGGCTCTTGTCAGCATGCACTTCCTGACATCCACATCAGCATCTACCTTTGATGACTACACATGGATAAATACCCAGGTGGAATGGTCTCTAGATGGCCCCTCCTTCAGTTTCTGTCCCACACTTTGTCTCCATATTTGCTCCCTTGAGTATTTTGTTACTCTTTCTAAATAGGACCAAGGCATCCACACTAGGTCTTCTTTCTTCATGAATTTCATGTGGTCTGTGAGTTGAATCTTGGCTATTTCAAGCTTTTGGGCTAATATCTGATTATCAGTGAGTAAACACCATGTGTGTGTTTTTTTGTGTGTGTGATTGGGTTTCCTCACTCAGAATGATATTTTCTAGTTCCATCCGTTTACCTAAGAATTTCTCAAATTCATTATATTTAATAGCCTAGTAATACTCCATTGTGTAAGTGTACCACCTAACTTTCAGCATGGTACAGCTGTAGCTGCAGGATTCTGCTTTCCCTGTTGGGAAACTGAAAGAGTACAGGACAGTAGTGCTGTCAGCAGGTTACAAGCACAAAGGTGGAGTCTTAGTAACTATGGGGTGCCCATATTTGAGGGCAGTGAGCTGTGTAGTACCTTGGAACTTGCACAGACTCTACTCTAGAGATTGCTTGATGAGCAACAGGTGTAGTACCATAAAAGGAAAGCATGGTTTCTGGTCGAGCACAAAATAGCCAGAAAGTCAGCAGGGTTCCCTGCAAGGAACAACATACATTTCACCACACTCCCAGACTCCAGGCTCCTGATACAGGCTTCTGATATGAGGCCAAAGACCTCCCTAGAGTGGAGTCCTCTAGTCTTGTAGGACAATGCCCCTACTAGCCCCTCCACAGGTAGAGGGCATGACTACAGGCCACAGAGCCTCAAGATATCACAATGTAAGAATAAAATAATTCTCATTTTGCTTCTGTTTGGTTTATCTATATAAGTCTTGATTTTGTTTTAGCTACATGTGTTGGAACAAATAAAATTAATATCCCATTTAAAAATGTCTAGGCCAGCTGGACAATCATATGGGACCTTTAGACCCTGTGGAGACAACTGAGATGTGTGAGAAAATAAAAAGGCACAGCAAGTGAAGAAGTCTGATCAAGCTGGCAAAATTTTTATTACTCACACAGGTTATATACTCTAAAAAACAGGATATGGGGGTGGGTAGGAAAGGAAAGAGGGCTTTGCAGGTGCAGAAAGCTAGCTGTAGCTGTGGGGTCTAACTAAGTTATTCTCACAAGGCCTTTCTGTTACTAGGGATTCTAAAAATATCTATCTAGCAGGATGTTGGCTAAATCTAGAGATCAGGAGGAAGGGTTACTAAGGTGGGTTGCTATGAAGTCTTGTTTGAAGTTCTGAGAACTGACAAGAGAATCATGGAAGGGAAGCAGAAAGAAGAATAGTAGATAGGAGAGCCAAGGGTGAGTGTTTGCCAAGAGTAAGGCCTTGCCATTGCTTCACACAAAAACTTACATAGTAAAACTAACAAAGAAAGTAGTGACTTTCTGCAAAATAGGTTTGGATTTACCTTAACCTGGCTAGTCCCCATTCATGGTCAGATTGGCCTAACTTCATCTTTGATGCCTACCACAAGAGAGTTGTTCTTTCTTACCTGGTGCTCACCTCTGACCTCCAGGTGAATTTTGAAATTGATATGAAATTGGAGAACACAGAGACTCAGGAGGAGAAGAGCAGGTATAGAGGTGTGAATATGTTTGGCCCACTGGAAGTGTCACCATTAGGGGGTGTGGCCTTATTGGAGGAATGATAGTCTTGGTAGAGGAAGTGTGTCCCTTCCCATGGTCCAAACATATTCAAACTACCACAGCAAGTGAAGAAAAGCAGACATCCCACCACTAAAACTGTTTCTAAGAAAGAATGAACTTCTGACCCTGGGAGGGAGAGAATGTCAGAACACTATCAAAAGAATGGCACATGGCAAGCAGTTCCTCAGGGAGTTGTGAGAGAGGCTCCAGACAAAAAGGCAGAGGACTTTTTTTTTTACCTCAAGTGCATTTTGTTCCCTAGATTGTTTTTCTTGTTTATTCTTCTTGGATGTCAGCTCATACCTATAGAACACAACCTGGTGAAAGGATATACTGAGTCCTGTTCTCAGTGTGCCCTGAATCTGCATATGATATTCTGCTTTGCTTTCATGTATTCACAGAATATCTACAGTATGTGCATGCCAATTATGTTTAAATTGGTCTAGTCTGTTGGGAGCCATCTTTTAGCAGAAAGCGGCTAGATGGACATTGCAGCCATCTCGAACCATATACCCTGACTAGAGACTTGTTTTTCAACAGCCTACAACAGCTGAGCAGATTCTGACAAACATCTTGCTTATCCCACATATATTGTTTTGCTGTTTAGTAACCCCAGCTGCAAGGTGCATGTGGTAAAGTGTCTTCAGCTGTGTTTCCCTGCTTGTGCTTATAAATACCCAAGATTTTCTTGCAAGGAAGTCAATAGAGTCAATGGGAGACAGTAAAGGAGACTTGACCATACACTCTGGTTTGTCTGCATTCTTTAAGTCTCTTCCCCTTCTTCCCCCACTCTCTCTCTCTTGCTAGACTCTGACCTTTGGACCGGAGCAGCAGAGAGGTCAGGAACATTTTGGCCCCCAAGCATGGGGCAGCTCAAGCTGGGACATTTTGGCACCAAGCATGGGGCAGAACGGTCTGCAACACTAGTCTTAGAAATTCTGGGAAAAGGCTGCTCTGTTAATATTTAGTATATGCATACCAGTGTTTATTTACATGTTTTCTGATCATATGTATCTGGATTCAAACAACCTTCCATAGATCATTCCTTTCCTTGTTACATTCATATATAACAGTACATTGAAGCTGAAATAAAGTTTTATACAGCATTAGATTGTAGTCCACTCCTTTCTTTAAGATCCTCATTTCCCAGGTCTCTCAGGCAGCTCTACATAGGCCATCAAAAGAAGATAAGGAAGAGGAATAATATCAGAGGAGAATGAAGAAACAGTCTCCCAGTATCTAAACTCAGAACCACAGTTCTGGCTCAAGAGAGAATGAATTCTTTCTCCTGCTTTTATTCAAAATAGATTCTTTTCTTGTGAGAACAAAATTTGAAAGCAGCATTGTAACAATAACAAAAATTCATGGTCAGCAAAGACCACCAACAATTTGTTAAATATAGTCATAATAAAGGGGCAGGGTGACCCAAATGAAAAGGCATGCTAGGATGTGCCCAGTCAAGTCCAGACAAGCCCAAGTGAGTAATGGGCCATCTAGTGTTTACTTTTCTCTCCCCCTTTTTGAGAAGTCCAAAGTTTCATGGTCAAAAGTATCTAGTCATCCTGCCAGCTCACACGTAGCTGCTTCTGCAAGTTGCTGATTTTTGAAATATCCAATCATATGTAAGCATGCCAAATTTTCCCACTCTCCCCAACCCCTACCCATAAATATCCCAAATTTCCTGGGTTGTGGGCCGGAACCTCTATCTCCTGCATGAGATATGTTCCGGCCCCAGGGCCCTTATCATTAAACCTCCTCTGCAATTGCATCAAGAAAGTCTCTCGTGTGTCCTTGGGGCGTACAGGTCCAGTCTTCGGTGAGGGTCCCCTTTTGGGGCTCTTTCATTCTCATATAATATGCCCTGATTACAGTTTCACCTCCCTCTATTCCTCCCCACCTCCCTTGCCCTCCAGTTGAGATCTGTACCCTATTTTAAAATTGAATTATTTGGGGTTTTGATAGCTAGGTTTTTAAGTTCTTTATATATTTTGGGTACTAGTTATCAATTGAATGTGAAGTTAAGAAAAATCTTTTCCCATTCTATAGGATCTCACTTTGTCTGAATGATGGTGTCCTTTGCCTAACAGAAGCTTTTCAGTTTCATGAGGTTCCATTTATTTTATTGTTGATCTTAGTGCCTGTACTATGGGTGTTCTGTTCAGAAATTATTCTCCTGTGACAATGAGTGCAAGATGACCTGCCCCCACTTCCTCTTCCATAAAGTTTAGTGTATCTGTTATTATCGTGAAGTCTTTGATTCACTTAGACTTAAGTTTTGTGCTGAGTGGTAAGTATGGATCTATTTGCATTCTTCTACATGAAACCATCCAGTCAGACTGTAAGATATTGAAAACTTATGAAACATATAGAAAGCTCTTATGATCCTTAGAGCTGAGCAAAAGAATGCAGGTTCACTAGTTCCAAGAATGTGGAACTAAATATAAGAGTTTAGGCCTTCACTGCCCGGGATACATTTCACATTCAGGGAGGGGTACATTATCCCTCAGTCAGAGGAAACTTGCTGGATTAACATGCAAGAGAGGAAGGGAAGGACTTATTAACATTCCTTAGACCTCAGGGAAGGGAATCCACCTGTGGATGTGGAAGGCCCAAAGCAGGAAGACACATTCCTGACCACAAAGAAAGATGCAAGTCATCTGGGTGGTTCCAGGAACTAGCTGACTTTCCACTGATTTTATGTCATGTTTCCTTGGTTACCCCTTCACCCCCCCTCTACCATTTGTGGGTTCTCCTATATAAGACCGCACCTGACCAGGCAGTCTTGTCAATTCCTCTGCCCCTGCATGGGTTACAAATTGACCATCAGTCGACTGATCCTGAAATATACCTCTTGCTGTTGCTTCAAGAATGGTGTCTTGTGAGTTATTGGGTGACAGCAAATTCCTGAGGCTTAAGGGAGGTCCTCCCTTCATGGGAGGGGGGTCTTACAAGACCAGTACCATTTATGGAAGATGCTGTCTTTTTTCCAGTGTGTATTTTTGGCCTCTTTATCAAAAATCCAGTGTCCATAGATAGGTGTATATACTTATATCTCAGTCTTCAGTTCGATTCCTTTAAACAATGTGTCTATTTTTTATGCCATGCCATGTGGGTTTTATTACTATAGTTCAGTAACACACATTGAAATGCTGAGAACACCCATAGTTCTTTTATTTTTCAGGATGGTTTTGAAGGGGTTAAAACTGAGCAGAACCAAGAGTGCAGGTCATCTTGGTTGTGAGCTCTGTGTTTCAGGAACTTGGCTGACCACAAGATAGATGGTTGATTATGAATAGGCTCTTAGAGAATAGCCTATACAAAATGTTCCCCATGACTCTTCCTTGGATCCTGTCCCAAACTGAATAATGGGCTGGGACTTCCCACAGGTACTCTCCAATAAGCCTCCTTCACTCCCCCTGGGTTCTGTTTTGCCTCCCTGAGTTGTGGTTTTTGGCTTTAAATTCTCTCTGTCTCCAAAGCCCAGGGGTCAGACCCCACTGCCCATGCATGGGTCATGGGTCTTGACCTCAACATGTTGATTGAAATATACCTTTTACTGATTGCATCAAGTTTGGTGTCTTGTGAGTTAATGAGTGGCGGAAAATTCCTGAGGCTTGGGTAAGGTCCTCCCTTCAGGGGGCCTTATAGTTTTAGTTATCCTGGATTTTTTTGAGGGGGAGGTAGGTCCATATGAAGTTGAGAATTGTCTTTCAAGATCTGTGGAGAAATGTGCTACAATTTTGATGGGGATTGGATCAAGTGTGTAGACTGGTTTTGGCCATTTTTACTATGTTAATCCTGTACCATGAGCATGGGAGATTTCCCATCTTCTGATATTTTCTTCAAAGACTTAAGATTTTTATCATTCAAGTCCTTTGTCCTCTTGGTTATAGTTAGCCCAAAATGCTTTATATTACTTGACAGTGTTGTGAAAAGGGTTTTTTCCTTGATTTCATTCTCGTTCTGTTTGTCATTTGTATACAGGAGGGCCACTGACATTTATGATTTAATTTTGTAACCATGTAGTGGCTGAAAGTGTTCATTAGCTGTAGGATTTTCCCATTGGAATTTCTAGGGTCACATGTCTATCCTCATATTAATACAAATAACAGTATTTTATAGCTGCCTTCAGGCATAGATGAACTGGGTTCACCTGAAATGGGGGCTAGAAATGAAAAAGGGAGACAGAGAGGTGAGAGAAGCATGAAGCCAAGACAAAGTTTTCTAATTAATGCTTAAATTTTTAATATTCAGCTCTTCTATTTAAAGGGAAAGCCCCACCAAACCCATCCTTATTTCTTCTGGAGATGGGCAGGAGAACTCATCCTTTGTTACAGTTGTAGATGGGTGGGGGAACCCATCCTTTGTTACAGCCAGAGATGTCTCAAGGCAAGCTCAGCAGGCAGTCTATTCTTCTAAATTCCTGTAGGAGGTTGTACTTCAGCCAAGGTGGGTAACTCCACCTAGGTCCTATTATTAGGTCTATTGTGGTAAACAAGCTCTTTCTGGCCTGCTCAAGACTGGGTAGAGGGCACAGCATTTGGCTTCTTCCTTTCTAATTTGTATACCCTTGATTTGCTTCAATTGTCTTATTTTTTTAAGACATCAACTGCTCTATTTAATAAGTATATTTTCAGAGTATACAACCTTACCTTGTCCTGATTTTATTGGAATTTATTTAAATTTCTCTACATTTAACTTGATGTTGGCTTTATTATATTCAGTTACATCCCTTGCATTTCTAAGAAAAATGTTGTATTTTGTCAAAAAGCTTTTTCTGCATCTAATGAGATGATTGTGAGGCTTTTGTCTTATAGGGTTGCTCATATGGTATATTGTAGTACTAGTGCTGAACCTCCCTTGTCAGCTGACTCCTATACCAAGCAGGGTGGAGGATGGGAAATGGTGCTGCTAGTGATGAAAGATATAGAAAACTTATGAAAAGTATAGAAAGTTTTTATAACCCCTAGACCTGATCCAAAAAAATGCGGGTCAGTCAGTTCACTAGTTCCCAAATAAAGCAGAACTAAATGTGAGCTTTTAGGTCTTCACTGCCCCTGGATAAAATCTACATTCTGGGAGGAGTACATTATTCCTGAGTCAGAGGACACTGCTGGATTAACATTCAGGAGAGGAAGGGAGAGGCTGATTAACATTTCTTAGACCTCAGGGAAGAGAACCCACCTGCAGGTGGGGAAGGCCCAAAGCATGGAGACACATTCCTGACCACAAAGAAAGATGCAAGTCATCTGGGTGGTCCCAGGAACTAGCTGACCACAAGACAAATGGTTGGGCAAGGTTACATTCTTACAAAAGATAAGTATATAACATGTTTTCTGCATGACCCTGACTAAATTATGGGTTGGGACTTCTTGGGACTTTCCATTGTTTTTATGATATGTTTCCTTAGTTACCCTTTCACTGCCCTCTCCCTGTTTGTCGGTTCCCCTATATAAGACTGCCCCTAGACAGAATGTTTTGTCAATTCCTCTGCTCCTGTGTGAGTTATGGATTGACCATCAGCTGGTGATCCCAAAATATACCTCTTGCTGATTGCATCTAGATTGTTGTCTTATGAATTATTGGGTGGCCATGACATCCCAAAACTTGAGTGAGGGTCTCCCCTCTTGGGAGTCTTTCAGTGACAAAACAAGATTTCAACCAAACAGGGGGCTATTTGACTATTATTGCCATGTGACAATATTTGACACTTGGTCCAGGTGGCCCCTGGCCTCATACTGTTGGACCCTGAGATCCAAACCGGGAAGACAAGCTCCCACAGAAATACTCATTGACAGTGTGTTCAATGGAAAAGCAAGAGTTTTATTGAACCAGTGCACTGGGGTTTACCCTCCCCCCCCACCCCCACCTAAGGCCAGCTTTAGGCCAGCTCCTAAATTGAATCCCAATTTCAAGTCATCAGACAAAAACCAAACAAGACCATCAACAGGGTAGATGTCAGGTAGAGTGTCCTAGACTCCTGTGCTACCCTTCCAAAATACGCCATTTTAATATATTATAGGTGTTTTAAATGCTGATCCACCATGCTGCCTTTTCCCAGATTCAGTGTAAATGCTGCAGAAGAAAAGAAAAAAATAAACCAAACCAAAAAAAACCAAAAACAAAAAAACCAAAAGAAAAGAAAATAATTTGCAGGAGCCAGGGTACTTTGGAGAAACCACGGAGTGGATTGCTTCAGCCACCAAGAGGGGGTGTGACACTACCATTGATTTCCACCCTGAGGTCTCAGAGACCTCAGAAGCATGAACCGAAATGAAATCCAGGGCCTTCGCCTTCAGCTTCCTTCTGCTGTGGAGGTCAGCCAGTCTGAGAATGTGTGCAGCATTCTCCACAGAGAGGTTCCTCCAGAGGGCAACCTCACACATGACCATCAAGCTCTCTAGGCCATAGTTGTAAGCAGCTGGCAGCACAGCAGTGGCCATGGAGTAGCTATCGAGGTGTTGTGCCTTCCCAGTGTAGATAAAGACCATCATCTCCTTGAAGACTTGGGGATCCAGGTCATGGATCACAAATTGATTTACATTCATTTCATGTTCAAACATGGCTCTGAAAACTGGAGAGCGAGCTGCTAGGATGGCCTTGTGAGCCCTGAATTCATGGCCAGCCACCAACAGGCAACAGTCTGTGAAGAGAGATTTCTCCCACAACTCCCTTAGGTCATCTGACAGTGTGTTAAACTGATCCATGATTGCAGGTGTCACGTTCTTTCCAGGCATGCAAAAAGTCTCCTACTATGTCCACCTTGCAGCAGAGGGTGAGCTGGTCTTCAGGGAGAAGCCAATGCTAATGGGAGAGGAGGAGATCTTGGAGAATGAACCTTTTGAATCCTTATTCTTGGTTTTGCAGAAAGCTAGTGATTTTTGTGCTCTTTGTTCTTTGATATTTCTCTCCTTGGGAATTTAGGATCCAGAACTCGAACTTTACCCAAACTGGTCTCTCTGGACAGCTGAGCAACACCAAGTAAACTGACAGGTAGTCTTTGCTTTCTTCATCAACCCTGTTTGCATGAACTCTTAAACACCATGCCACTTTGTCATTGGCCTTTAATGAGAACACTGGGCTTGAAATCTTTCTCCGAATTCCACGAATGCAAAATGAAAAGTTGCTAATGGTCCACACACAGCAGAATTTCTTAACAGTGATGTGTGGAGCCCCAGCTCTTGGCTTCCAGGTCCCCTGTCATTTCTGTTGGAGGTCGTTTGGTGGTTAAAGTTGATCTAAAGTTGATCTAAAAAGAAGAACTAGAAGTTATTTATTCTTCATTCTGGTGGATTCAATTATAGATACATTTTAGAATTTAGTTTCAATTTGTCCTAAGTTCTCTCTCTCTCTCTCTCTCTCTCTCTCTCTCTCTCTCTCTCTCTCTCCTCCCTTATCATCCCTAATTAACTCTCTTCCATGCTCTAAATAAACTATTCTATACTAAACCTATCATATGGCTGGTACCTCAGGGGGATGGGATGCCTCACTCAGCATGGGCCTACCAGATAACCAATCCCACCATCACCATAGCTTGGGCTATCAAACAGATCCTCAATTACTTTTTATAATACACATTGGTGTTGTGACTCAGATTTAACAACTTGCAGGTTCCCAGGTTAACATCTCCCATTGCCACATGAACTTTCCATTCAACAGTTTGCACATTAGAAGCACTACCCATTCAAAACATATCAAGTGGTCAGTGTAAACATTCCCTGGTCCAAGGTAGGGTTGTTGAGCTAGCAGCCACCTTGTGTTGTTCTTGTGGATGAAGACATTCACAGTCTTTATGACTGGCCTCTCCACTGTATCCTTATTTTAGGACATTTTCCCTTTAGTTGAGATTTCCTCTCTCCTCTGTGTAATTTCCTTTTATCACTGTTGTGAAACCTCAGGCCTGGATAAACCAGTCTCCTCACTGCCCACTCAGGTACTGGCCTGAGCTCAGACCTCAATTCAATGTTTGATGTATTGGTGATCTGACCTTCTGTTGGTTAGTTATTAACTTATCCTCAGGATGCTGGTAGGGGTAATTAATAACTGCACTCTCATCCAGAAAGCATATGTCTTCCCAGCCACTCCCAGGTTTCATACTGGGATGCCTCCCACTCTCAAAGGCATAAAACTTCACGAGCTAAATTTGGCCACAATATCCACGAAGCAAAAACTGCACGGGTGTCAAAAGTTACTTACAGAAACTTTTACAACTCTCTCTTCTGCCTTCTGGAAAAATGGAAAGATTTCTATGTAGGGCCCACTCTTACCACACCCCATCTCTTCCTGCTTTATTTCTTTGATCTCCCTCCTGCATATAGGCACAATGACAAGACTGCTTAGATTGTGGTATGATAACTATTGAGAAAGTGTTCCCCCATGATTCTGCCATTGCCTCTGCAGCTGCCTCTAGCCTCCTCTCTCCACTTTCACCCTTGCTTTCTTGCTCCCTGCCCAACCCAAACTCATTGGGGGCAAAAATCATGCTATGCTAGAGCAGAGTTGCAGGCAAACAGAGCACAGCTGCAGGCACTGCCTCTTACTTCCCGCCCCTCCCCAAGGTGCTTGCTCCCTTGTCTTGCTTCATTTCTGCCCTGCTCACACCAGATTGAGCTGTTGTGTATGCTTCTGTGCTCCTGGGTTCTGCTCACCACCACCACTGTCAGCATCAGCTCTAAACCAGGTAGGGAAGCTCAGTTGCTCCATGCACAGATCAAACCCACTGCTCTGGACACAGCAACAGAGGCTATGGTGAGACCTCTTGTCCACCAGAAAAAACATGTCCATTCATCTCTATATGTTTGTGCTTTTATATGTTTTTATCTAGTGATATACAGCCATTTCTGCCATTTTAAGATGTAACAAACATGTGACATTCCTTTAGTCAGAGCTGTAGCTTTATCACCATCTTGATTGGGGGCAGTCTTATGAGAGTATTCCATCTTTTTGTGGGCAGATAAGGTTTTTCTAAGCCTTTGCTTCAGTGACATCTTAGCTAAGAGAGGTCACATGACTGGCTGTAGCTTCACTGCCATCTTAGTTAATGACAGTCCCATGACCACTCACCTTCTTTGTGGCAATTCCTACCTCACTGCCTTGTCACCTTAGAACATGCTGACTTAGGGTCTCTGATTTCTATCCTGCCTTGGGAAGCAATAGTTTTAATAGTAATTTAAAGATTTACAACCGTAAAAAGGTTAAAGATCACTGATTTAACTTAGAGATTGCCTAACTCAGATGTGCTTAATAGATACTAGCTGTCAGTCTTCTCAGAAATCTGCTAAATGTAATAGTAAATGTTTAACTTATTAGAACAGACAGACACTCCCAAAGCATAAAAGTTACAACCCCCCACATTCCCACCAAGGTCTCCAAGAAAATGTAGGCAGAATGACAAGACTGCCTAGAGTGTTATAAAAACCACTGAGAAACAGTGCTTCATTTCCTTGCTGCTGCCAGAGATCAGCCTACAGTGTTGTGAAATTGAGGACACCCAGAGAATTAAATGTCTCATATTGCCTAGGTCAAGGTGAGTCATTTCTCCTATTCTACAGGAAAAAAAAGCTTCTTCTTTTCTGGGCCTAATTGACACACTGACTCTGCCCAGAGTTGTGTTGGAGAACATGGGGACCTAGAAAACTTTCTAGGTAGTGGACTATTGACCAATCTCTGTCATTTTAATTAATGATGTCTAGATTATAATTTATTTTTCTCAAATTTCTGTAGGTTGACAGCTAAGCAAACTACAGCTAGAAAACAGACCTCTAACTCCTTCCCCGAAGGTAATTTATCACCTTAATATCTCATTAGTCAATTTGTTAACTAGTTTAGAGTACCAGATCTCTTACCAAAGACAGACAGGTTTGCCTTACTCTCTCTCAGGCTTCACAATAAAAGATACACAAGTTCAGATGTAACCTTTCACAGATATAACCTTCTGTTACTTTGTTTTCTAAACTCAGTTCCCAGTGACTAGATGCTTCATATTTCCTCCCCTTCTTATGACACTGACCTAACATTAATAATAGAGTTCTTATAAATTAGCCTAACCCTAATAAAACATCCCACTCCACGATCCAATTTTTATAATCACAAGTTTAAATTTTAAGTTTCCTTTGATTGACCTTAACCTACAGACTAAAAGTGCTTCTTGTGCTAAATCTATACTATCAGCTGTCATAGTTACAAATATAAGTTTCCTTTGATTGTCTTTTAATTATAGACTTTAAGGTGTTTCTCGGGGTAAACTATATGATCAATTATCATATTTAAAAGGTTGTCAAATTTTTTAGTTTCTGTTATCTTCCGTTAATTATCTTCAAATACATTCTTCAAAATGCTTCTCATTTTATTACATTTATTTATATACATTCAGTCTCCTAGACAGAAGAAAAAGCCCTTCTTGCTCCTTCTGCTTCATGAATGGTTTTTGTCTTCCCTAAGCTCATGTTAAAGATTGTTCATGCTGTTAACAAATTTCTCTCTTTTGTAAACTTATAAGCTCCAATAACACCGTCAGCTCTACCTCCCATGGACCAAACAAATTACATTTGGGTAAGTATACCTGCCAATCGATAGCCTAGGTTCCCTCTTGAGAACTCTTCTAGAGGGTGGGGTTCCTCTTCTGTTCCCTGGGATTTGCACTCATGTCACACCAAACACCAAGACCTAAGGGTTTCAAATGTACACTTACAAAAAGTTCTTTTTCTACTAAAATGTTGTTAACAATGTTCTCATATATATATGTGTATATATATATATACATATATATACATATATATATACATATATATAATGTAAAATATATAAATATATGTAGTGTATATCTATAAAGTATATATTGCATATACAATGTATATATCATATGTGTATATAATGTATTCATAGTATACATGTATTATTTTCTACAACTACTACTGCTACTATTACTATTATTACTACTACTACTACTACACAAACACACACACACACAATGTTTTATCATCTTGTCAGGTCCAGGAGTTTACTGAAAAATCACATCCTAGACAGCTCCAGAGATGCAACCCACATGCTCCAATCTACTCTCACAGACACAGATGCTTCAATTGGACCTGTTCCTTTTATCTAGAGATGGTTCCACAGTCCCTGGATAGCAAGGAAACAGCCAACCTCCTATGATTGGACCAATGTCACAATCCACATTTTCTTGGTTTTCCAAAGACATGTCATTCCAAAATCAGCAAGAAGTAACTAAGGATCATGACAACTCTATTCTTGCTCCACAATTGTCTCTTTCTAGTTTTTCCTTTTATTTTAAATTAATCAATAATGAAGAAATGTTATCATTTTTTTCTAGACTCCACCCAAAATTTATCGGGCAATAGCAAGGTACACCAGAGTCACAACGAAAGTGGCTTTTTGCCCCTCTCCACTCTCTTATTCTCTTACTTTCCTACACTTCCTGACCACTTTCTCACTAAGTTCTCTTCCCCTTTGCCCCTGTTTCTCCATGTGTTTTTCTTTCTATCCTCACTTTTTCCTCTTTCTCTTTCTTTTTCTCTTCATCTGTCTTTACTACTTTCTCATCCATACTCAACTCCCCTTCCCATGCTCTACATAAACCATATATATATATATATATATATATATATATATATATATATATATATATGATACCAAAGTATATAATAAACTATTCTACACTGTGGCTGGTACCAGAGGGGGAAGGGATGCCTCAGCATTGACCCTCCTGGGCACCCCTCTAATTCTTACTATACCTGGTTCTAACAAACATATTCTGGCTCTTATTTCATGAAACACAGCAGTTATGATTTCAAACTTTGGATGAGCTTGGAAAATACATTCTCATTTCAAGTATATTGTAGTGCCTTAAGGCTTCAGCTCTGCACTCATTCCTCCAAAACTCAGGGGAGACTGGACTCCCAGGAGCTCTAATATAGGAACATAAGATAATAGGATCATAGGATCTCAGGACCTTGGGCACACCAGGATTCAGGAGCCCAGAAGCAGCCTGACTCCCAGGAGCTATCACAACCAAGGTCTCAGGATCACAGGATCACAGGATCACAGAGACAGCTGGACTCTGAAGAGTTCTGACTCAACCAAAACAATAGCACAACCAGGCTCCAGTCAGAGATAGTGAGTGAAGGTAGCACTAGAAATAACCATATGGTGAGAGGCAAGCACAAGAACATAAGCAACAGAAATCAAGGTTACTTGGCATCATCAGAAACTAGTTCTGCCACCATAGCAAGACCTTAATATCCAATGACACCAGAAAAGCAAGATTTAGATTTAAAATCACTTCTCATGAGAGTGATAGAAGACTTTAAGAAGGATATAAATAACTTCTTCAAAGAAATACAGGAGAACACATGTAAACAGATAGAAGCCCTTAAAAAGAAATACAAAAATCCCTTAAAGAGTTACAAAAAAAAAAAAAAAAAAACCCACAACCAAACAGGTGAAGGAATTGAACAAAACTATTCAGAACGAACATAAAAATGGAAGGAGAAAGAATGAAGAAATCACAAAGGGAGACTACCCAGGAGATAGATAATCTAGGAAAGAGATCAGAAGTCATGGATGCAAGCATCACCAACAGAATACAAGAGATAGAAGAAAAGAATCTCAGGTGCAGAAGATACCATTGAAAACATTCCCACAACTGTCAAAGAAAATACAAAATGCAAAAACTTCTAACCCAAAATATCCAGGAATCCAGAACACAATGAGAGGACCAAACCTGAGGATAATAGGTATAGAAGAAAGCAAAGATTCCCAACTTAAAGGACCAGTAAACATCTTCAACAAAATTATAAAACTTCCCTAACCTAAAGAAAGAGATGCCATGAACATACAAGAAGCCTACAGAACTCCAAATAAACTAGATCAGAAAAGAAATTCACCCCACATCACATAATAATGAAAACACTAAATGCACAAAACAAAGAAAAAATAGTAAAAGCAGTAAGGGGAAAATGTCAAGTAACATATACAGGCAGACCTATCAGAATTACACCAGGCTTCTCACCAGAGACTATAAAAGCCAGAAGACCCTGGACATATGTCATACAGACCCTAAGAGAACACAAATGGCAGCCTAGGCTACTATACCCAGCAAAACTCTCAATTACCATACGTGGAGAAACCAGGATATTCCATGACAAAACCAAATTTACACAATATCTTTCCAAAATCCAGCCCTACAAAGGATAATAGAGGAAAACATGGAGGGAAATTATACCCTAGAAAAAGCAAGAAAGTAATCTTCTTCCAACAAACCAAAAGAAGATAGCTACACAAACATAACTCCACCTCTAACAACAAAAACAAAAACCCCCAAACAACACAAAAAACGAGGAAGCAACAATCACTTCTCCTTAATAACTCTTACCATCAATGGTAAAAAGATATAGACTAATGGACTGGATACATAAACAGGACCCAACATTTTGCTGCATACAGGAAACGCACCTCAGTGACAAAGACAGATACTACCTCAGAGTAAAAGGCTGGAAAACAATTTTCCAAGCAAATGGTCCTAAGAAACAAGCTGGAGTAGCCATTCTAATAGCGAATAAAATTGGACTTTCAAACAGACGTTCTCAAAAAAGATAAGAACAAACACTTCATGCTCATCAAAGGAAGAATCAACAAAGATGAAATCTCAATTCTGAACAACTATGCACCAAATTCAAGGGCACCCACATTCATAAAAGAAACTTAGCTAAAGCTCAAAGCACACACTGCACCTCACACAGTAACAGTGGGAGATTTCAACACCCCATTCTCAGCAATGGACAGATGACCATGGACTAAGGCTGGTCTCCAATACTGATAAAATCAATGTAAAGCCCACATACACTGGGAATCTGAACAATGCTCTACTCAATGATAACTTGGTCAGGGAAGAAATAAAGAAATAAATTAAAGACTTTTAGAATTTAATGAAAATGAGGACACATCATACCAAAACTCATGGGGCAGAATGAAAGCAGTGCTAAGAGGAAAACTCATAGCTCTAAGTGCCTACAAAAAGAAACTGGAGGGAGCATCCACTAGGAGCTTGACAGCACACCTGAAAGCTCTAGAACAAAAGGAAGCAAATGCACCCAAGAGGAGTAGACAGCAGGAAATATCAAACTCAGGGATGAAATCCACCAAGTGGAAACAAAAAGAACTATACAAAGTATCAACAAAACCAGGAGCTGGTTCTTTGTGAGAGTCAACAAGATAGATAAACCCTTAGCCAGACTAAGCAGAGGGAACAGAGACTTTATTCAAATTAACAAAATCAGAACTGAAAAAGGAGACATAACAACAGAAACTGAGAAAATTAAATCATCAGAACCTACTACAAAAGCCTATACTCAATAAAACTGGAAAATCTGGATTAAATGAACAGTTCCTAGACAGATACCAGACACCAAAGTTAAATCAGGATCAGATAAACCATCTAAACAGTCCTATTACCCCTAAAGAAACAGCAGCATTTATTAAAATCTGAAACCCAAGGGAAAAAAAATAGCCCAGCACCAGATGGTTTTAGTGCAGAATTATATCAGACCTCCCAAGAAGACTTAATACCAATACCAATTCTCTATAAACTATTCCACAAAATAGAAACAAAAAAAATGAATTGACAAATGGGACCTCATAAAATTGCAAAGCTTCTGTAAGGCAAAGGACACTGTCAATAGGACAAAATGGCCAACAACAGATTGGGAAAAGATCTTTACCAATCCTACATCAGATAGAGGGCTAATATCCAAAATTTACAAAGCACTCAAGAAATTAGACTCCAGACAGTCAAATAACCCTATTAAAAATGGGGTACAGAGTTAAACAAAGAATTCCCTACTGAGGAATATCAGATGGCTGTGAGGCACCTAAAGAAATGTTCAACATCCTAAGTCATCTGGGAAATGCAAATCAAAACAAACCTGAGATTCCACCTCACACCATTCAGAATGGCTAAGATTAGAAACTCAGGCGACAGCAAGCAGATACTGGCAAGGATGTGGAGAAAGAGGAACACTCCTCCATTGTTGGTTGGATTGTAAGCAGGTACAACCACTCTGGAAATCAATCTGGTGGTTCCTCAGAAAACTGGACATAGCATTACCTGTTGATCCAGCGATAACACTCCTGGGCATATCCCCAAAGATGCTAACATATATCAAGGACACATGCTCCTCTATGTTCATAGCAGCCTTTTTTATAATAGTCAGAAGCTGGAAAGAACCCAGATGTCCTTCAACAGAAGAATGGATACAGAAAACGTGGTACATTTACAGAATGGAGTATTACTCAGCTATTAAAAACAATGAATTCATGAAATTCTTAGGTCAATGGAAGGAACTAGAAAATATCCCAAGTGAAGTAACTCAGTCACAAAAGGACACACATGGTATTCATTCACTGATAAGTGGATATTAGCCCCAAATTTCACCATATCTAAGACATAACTCACAGACTACATGAAGCCCAAGGGGGGAAAAACCCCAATGTGTGGGTGTTTCGGCTCTTCTTAGAAGGAGTAACAATATACTCACAGGAGCAAATATGAGACAATGTGTGGGGCAGAAACTGGAGGACAGACCATTCTGAGACTACCCACCTGCAAGTCCCTCCCAGATGCAATCAGCATATGCATACACTGTTGTGGATGTCCAGAAGTGCATGCTGACTAGAGCTGATATACCTGTCTCCTGAGAGGCACTGCCAGAACCTGACATATACAGAGGCAGAGGCTCACAGCTAGCCATCAAACTGATCACAGGGTCCCCAGTAAGAGGGTTGACTGAAGGAATTGAAGGGGCTTGGGGCCCCATGGGGAGACATATTTGGAAATTAGCTTCAGTTCAAGTATATTGTATTAGTCATGGCCTGTTGGGAGCCGACTTTTAGCAGAAAGTGGCTAGATTATCTTTGCAGCCATCTGGAACCATATACCCTGATAAGAGATTTGGTTTTCAGTAGCCTACAACAGCTGAAGCACACTCTGATATCCCATATATTTTGTGTTGCTGTTTACTGCTCCCAGCTGTAAGGCGCGCGTGGTATCCAAGCCTGCAAGGCGCACGGTGCACATGCTATCCATGCTATAGACGCCTGTAAGGCTTATGTCATATCAACAACTGCAAGGCATGTGGTATCCACGCGCCTACAAGGCACTTTTCAAAAGCGTATAAATACCTCAGAATTCCGTTCTCCATTCTTCTAACGAAGAATGCCCCACACTCTCTCGCTAGACCCTGACCCTCTGACTGGAGCGGCGGCTTGGGTCAGGACACAGTGGCTGCCAAGCATGGAGCGGAGCAGGCCGCAACATTTTGGCCCACAAAGCCGGGCAGTATGGCTCTCAACAATGGCCCAGTAGAGAACATACAGAATGAATTTCTGTATATCAGTAGATAGAGAATATAAGAGAATGAATTATAGTCTAAGGTCCAGTTAATCCAACAATGGCTAAAGCCAGTACTTACTTAGTCTACAAGGTTTGATGTCTTAGATGTTCTTCAGTATAAGCTGGAATTCTGAAGAAGCAGGCTCCAATGCCAGTGAAGAAATGGGCTTGCTAGTAAGACGAGAGCAAACAGGCAAAGAGGAAGAGCTTCCTTCTTCCATGTACTTATATAGGCCTAGAGCAGAAGGTGTGGCTCAGCTGCAGCAGAGTCTTCTAATCTCAAGATCTGGATTAAAGGTGTGTGTTTTTCTGCCTCAAGAGTCAGATTAATTGTGTGTGTTTTTCTAACTAAAGGTGTGTATTTGAACTGGGTCTATCCCCATCTACTTAAGCAAAAAACAAAACAAAACAAAAAATTAAAAGTTATGCCTTCCTGCTTTGGATGTTACTGAATTCCAGAGGTAGTCCAGATGGAGATAGGAACAGTCATCCCCAGTGTGCTTTGTATACTGTTGTCAATCTTTCATAAATCAAGGGATCTTGTCAATCTCTGCAAGCTATTATTTACTCTTGTGCTTGTCTTACACTGATTCCTGCCATAAACATAATCTGGTAAACGGTGTTTTCTTTAACTTGTCAGAAGTCAGAGTGTTCACAAAAAGGAGGGCAAGTGGAAGAGCTCCTGTATGGTGGGCAGGAAGGAGAGCCCCAACCGTCTGAATGTGGCTTTCTTCTTTCCTGTGTCTATTTGTCTGTGTTGGGTAGCAGTTCTGTTCCTTGTCTTTGGTTTCTGTTGGGAGCCAACTCCTAGCAGAAAGTGGCTATCATCTTTGCAGCCATCTTCAGCCATATACCCCGATAAGAGACTTGTTTTTCAACATCCTACAACAGCTGAGCACACTCTAATAAACATATTGTATATGCCACATATCTTGTTTTGCTGTTTAGTGACTCCAGCTGCAAGGCCCATGTGATATCCATGCCTGCAAGATGCACAAGGTATTCGTACCTACAATGCATGTGGCAAAGCATATAAATACCCAGGATTTCCATTCAATAAAAGAGACTGAAGACTAGGGACTTGAACACACATCCTGTCTTCTCTCCATTCTTCCTGTCTCTTACCCCTCCATCCCCACTTTCTCTATTGCTAGACCCTGACCTATGGACCGGAGCAGCAACTAAGGCCAGTGCCCCGGCCGGCGAGGATTCGAGGAGACCTTAGGGAAAGGGGCGAACGAATGAAAGGACAAGAGACACAAAGAATGAGAGCAAGTCTGGGTTCTGATCAAGCTCTGAAACTTTAATTTTGGTGGCAGGTTATAAAGACACAGCAAACCGGGAAGTTTGGGTGAGGGTCATTGCTTAGGGCTATCCTACTATGGAATTCTTATCACCCTAGACCATCCCACTGTCATAATCTTATCACCCTAGACCATCCCACTGTCATAATCAGCTCAAAGGAAATGCCAGACGTTCTTTAAGTTCCTGGGACCTGAGACCTGTGAATGTCCTTTCTTAACCTTGTACTGACTAGACTTTCTAAAACAGCAGGTAATTTCCTGAGTTTGGCT
The DNA here is from genome assembly GCF_011762505.2 of Arvicanthis niloticus. NCBI lineage: Eukaryota > Metazoa > Chordata > Mammalia > Rodentia > Muridae > Arvicanthis > Arvicanthis niloticus. Next base: position 72,629,232 of record NC_047661.1, on the reverse strand, counting down.
CCTGGCAGGCTGGGACACAGTGGCCCCCAAGCCAGGCAGTGTGAGCCTTAACATAGTGGCCCTCAAGTGTGAGGCAGAATGGTTTGCAACAGGTTTCCTTTCTGGATTTGTGAAGAATGTGATTGTTTTATGTTGACTTAGTTAGAATTTGATGGCTGTGAAGAGAAATCACGACCAAAGCAACTCTTATACAGAAAAACATTTAGCTGGAGGTGGCTTGCCATTTTGGAGGTTCAGTCTATTATCATCATGGTAAGAATCATGTCATCATGAGAACCAGGATATTCCTTTGTTGGGAAAAATATAAGGCTGGGGATCCCAGGGTTCCTCCCGCCATGCTGTGGGTACTTGGCTGGGAAAGCTCTGGGTTCCTCCAGCTGGAAGTTGGGCCAGGCTGCTCATTAACTAAAGGCTTCTCCCTGGCTCCTCAGGGTTCCTCATGTCTGAGCGGCCCCAACACACGAGGAAGCCCTTGGGTTTCCAAAACTGGTTTATTCACATGGCGGATGGTGGATGGATCTGGATGCATACCCCATAAACCCAGGATCCACCTGAGTTAAAAGGGGAGGGGAGAATGGGGGGAGGGGTTGGGGAGGAATGTTTAATGGCTCCAACTCTGGCCTTCAGGTACCTCATTAGTATGTAAATCTCTCTAGGGCCTGTTTGGGCCCTCCACCTGTGTATGTGACTGAAGGGTGAAGGTGGAATGGAGATTAGACCTTGTGTTAGGCCCCACATTCCTTGGCTAATAAACACTTTCAGCAAATTAGCTTGATATAAAATCTAAGGGAAAGGAAACTCTGGTCAGGAGGTATGTATGAGAAAAGATTATAATTTAAAAATAATAGTAATAATAACAATAAACACCAATACTAACAACCATAATAAATCTAATTCATATACATCAGTAGCCCTTTGTAATGGCTATTCTTGGTTATCAACTTGACTATAACTGTAAAGAACTATGATTCACAAATGCAGGAGACACCTATGAAATCTTTATTGCTTGGTTTAGAGTATTTAAATCCCCATTATTCTGGAGCTTTGATGTAGGAAGACCACCAGTGATTCAGATATTGAGGCAGGAGAAGCACACCATTAAACTGGACTTCACTGTTGGGAGCCAACTCCTAGCAGAAAGAGGCTTATTTTTCTCACATATCTCATTTTGTTGTTTAGTGCCCACAGCTGCAAGGCACACGTGGTAAAGTGTCTTCAGCTGTGTTCCCCTGCATATGCTTATATATACCCATGATTTCCTTTCAACAAACAGGACTTGATCACACACTCTGTGTTGTCACAATTCTTCTACTCTCTTGCCCTTCTATTCCCACTATCTCTCTCTTGCTAGACCCTGTTGACTGACCTGAACGGACTGGGTCATTTGGCCCCCCAACATGTGGCAGTGTGGAGTAGTGTGGGCTGGGACATCTTGGCACCCAGTGTAGGGGAGCATGAAGCAGCATGGGTCCAAACACTTGGTACTCGACACAAGGCAGCAAGAACAAAAGACCCAGTGAGGAACATTACTGGAAGAAGAGTCTGCCAAAAATTCAGAAGTGAAACAAAGGTGATTGCCACAACAACCTGCCATGTTGAGACCAGTAGGTCATAGTAATGAAAATGGGGCAAGAAATAAGTCAGCAAGAACAGATGAAAAAGGATTTAAAGATGTGAGGAGTAGTTTCAGGCTGCTCCTTGTCAAGAGAGCCAAACAGATAAATAGATAAATAGAAGGTTGCTCTAGGCAAAGAGCTGAACAGAAAGATAGTGTTAATCATTTGTATTAGACTGATTTAACTTTCAAAATGGATGTGATTATGAGTTGTGTACTTATATTTTTTCCTCTGGATAAAAGGTCAGTGTAAAGGATTTTCTGGTTACTGGCTCAAGGATAGACAGGCAGATTTGGGAAAAAGGGTTTTCCTATGTGTTTTCAGAAGAGGTCATTAAGGTAGTAGTTATATCTTCCTGAATTATATGGATCAGACAGGACAGAGGTAGGCCTACAGAAGACTAGATTTTAGAAAATAAAACAAAATAATTATCTTGATACTAAAATTTGTTTTGAGATGTGTATATTACAGAATCCACAGCCTTGGTGAATGAATCTTCTTGTCACCTGCATGTCCACTGATGTCCTGGACTTCCAGCTGGATGCAGTTAAGACAGACATCAGAGGCTTCTCAATTTACCCTTCCCCTCATCCCTCTTCTAATATCTCAATGCCTATATTCAGCTTGAAGAAGGTAATGAAGAGTTGGCACCCCAGTACCCTGGACTTGTGGACTGAGGTGGTTAATATTAGGCTGTCTATCTAGGGGAAAGTAATGGTTTCATTGGAACAGGAAGGAAGAGCTAAAATGGATTACACAGCCATAATGTATTGGTAGAAATCTGTATAATTGTTACTAAACTGATGCAAATTCAAGGGTTTCATTGGTATAATTTCTATTAATTCAAATTATGTGGGTACAAGGCTTAGACCTTTAACTTTTCCAACAAAGGAAGTTATGTGTTGCCTTTAAAAAAAAGTTTGCTGCTTTTATACTGATCATTCAGGCATTGGTAAGTCTCTTGTCTCTCGGATCCATGCTGTTCAACAGACTGATGGCTTTTGTATGACAACAGATAGATGCTATTCAAATAAAACCCATACAGGTCCATTATTACAGGCTGGAAGTAGGGAACTTTAAAAGGTCTGTCATTGAGACTGAAGAGGATTAACCCCTAACTTACATGCTAAGCCAGATAGTCAATGACAGGTAAGAGAACATTCAAGATGCTTGCCCCTAACTGGGGGGGGGGGGGGGGGGGCTCACCATCCTAAGACAGCTCAATCAAATGGATATTGAGTATCCAAAGAGGAGAAAGGGAGCCTGGGGTCCTTTGTTCCAACCTAAGGCAGGCATGGTTTCTGTAAGTTTTCCCAGCCTTCCCTTTTGAAAAATTTAAAAAATTTTTTCTAGCAGAAAAAATTTAAAAATTTCCTAGCAGAAAGCGGCTATCATCTTTGCAGCCATCTCAAGCCAGACAAGAGATTGTTTTCAACAGCTTACAACAGCTTAGCACACTCTGAAAAACATCTTGTTATTCTCACATATCTCATTTTTTTTGTTTAGTGCCCACAGCTGCAAGAAACATGTGGTATAGTGTCTTCAGCTGTATTCTCCTGTTTATGTTTATATATATGTACCCATGATTTCCTTTCAATAAACAGGACTTGATCACACACCCTGTCTTGTCATCATTCTTCTAGTCTCTTCCTTCTCCATTCTCACTCTCTCTTTCTTGCTAGACCTGTCTCTTTCGAACAGACTGGGTCACTTGGCCCCCAAACATGGGGCAGCGTGGAATAATGTGGGCCGGGACACTTCACATTTTACTAGAAGTCTATATAAGGACATGGATAAAGAAAGTTTTGCTTTTTGTTTGTTTTGGAGCACACTTCTTCAGAATTCCAGCATATACTGAAGGCCACCTGAGACACACAGCCTTTGGAACACAGCAACTATTAGATTCGTGGATTTAACAATTCAGAGTTATCAATGGTTGGATTACTTGAACTGTGGCCTGTAATTCTTCTCTCTTGCTTTCACTCTCTCACTCTGTGGCTCTTGCTGTTTCTTTCTTTCCCCTACTGGGTTGCCTTGTCTACCTTGATATGAGACTTTGTACTAAATTAGGCTAAGATCAGTGAATATCCCTGGAGGCGTCCTGAATTACCTGAAGGGAAATGAAAAAGGAGTGTACCTGGAGAGAGAAATAGTGGTAGAAAATTGGAAAAGTGAAGAGACAGGGTCAGGTGAAGAGGGCCAGCCAGGGGGTCTAGGTCCATGTTGAGAACTGGCACACAGTGAAGAGGAGGGAAAGAGGGATTTGGGATAGTCATGGAGTGGAATGAGAGATTGGAATATGATTGTGAGAAGGTGCCCTACCTGGAATTCTCATGGCCTGGCCTTCCTGGCTGTGGTCCAGAGGGAATCCCTCCTGAATTGGAAGCTTCTACACAGCAACAAGGAGGAAAGAAGGGTTAGGGGATACTGTTTGGAAGGGGGCAAGTGAGGTGAATTTTATTGACTGCTTCTACTTTATTAGGAGTTATGTCTGTTTAGTTGACTATATGACCTTGATTTTGCCTTGATAAGGGTTAGATATCCAGAAAAATGTCAAGTTATTTTAGATTTTCCAGTGTGCTGAAGCAGTTTTGAAAAGTGTGTCACTGTGAATCTCTGGATTTTCTCCATATCTATTGTTAATGTCTCACCTTTAATTTCTGATAAGATGAATTTGTATATTTTGTTTCTGCACTTATGTTAGTTTGGAGTTGGATTTATTAATTTGTTGATTTTCTCAAAGAACCAACTATCATTTCATTTATTCTTTGTATGGAAATTTTAAATTCTTTACTTCCTGAATTTTCTCAGTATTTGTTTTCTTTATCAATTCTATTTCAATTTTTAGGCCTTAAACAACTTTGTTCATTTCCTTCCACTGTTTGTTTTGTTTTCCTGGATTTCTTTAATGGGTTTCTTTCCTTCCTTACACTATTATATGTGCTTTTATGAATTTGTTAAAGGAATTTTTTCATTTTCTCCTGAATGACTTCTATCACATTCATATAGATATTTTAAGGTCTTTCCTTATGCTTCAGCCATGTTGAAATGTTCAGGGAGTGCTGTGTAAGGATAGCTGGACTCTAGCATAGACATAATGCCCTGGCTGTTAGTGATTGTGTTGTTTGTGCTAGCATCTAAGATGCTGGCATTGCAGTGGTTAAAGCTTTAGATCCTAATTTCTACATATCTCTGTGTTGAGTAGCAGTTCTGTTCCTTGTCTTCTGTTTCCTCTCTGGATATCTGAAGAGTGTGATTGCTGTATGTGGTCTTAGTTAGGATTTTATTGCTGTGAAGAGACATCATGACCAAAGCAACTCTTATAAATGTAAATATTTAGTTTGGGCTAGCTTGCCATTTTGGAGATTCAGTCCATTATTACCATGTTGGGAAGCATGTCATCATGCAGTCAGGCTTGGTTCTGGAAGGTCCAAAAGCTCTACATCTTAATCAAAAGGAAATTCTAACCTAGATCCATGTGCCCAGTCTTGAACATGCCACCTTGGTTCTATTACATCTTTCACTGTTTTGATCTGGGTGTCTTGGAATTTATTTTGTAAACTGTTCTTGAACTCAGAGATCTGCATGCATTTGTTAAATGCTGCATTACTACTAGGCCTGGTACTAATCTTCTCTTTACACTTTTATGAAATCTTTATGAATTCTTGATTGTACTTCATTCTGTATGTAGTCATGTTGGGAATTGAAAACAGCCATCACTGCTGTCAGACAGGAATTTTCCTTGGACCTTATTGCCACTGGTGGTTCTAGATTTCCTGGTTTAGGGAAGTGACATTTAGGATGGGGATAGGTCAGAAGTATGATGGGATTTTCAGGAGGGAAGAAATTACACCAGATTCTGCTTATTTTGTCTCCTTGCAATTGGGAGAGACAATAAAAAGTGGTTACCCCAGAAGGATTGCTATAGAGTTGGGGATTAGACTGGTAGGTGCCAATAAACAAGAACTGAAGGAGAGGGAAAGATCTACAGGCAGCTTCCATGCTTCCCTGTCAGGATTGGTCAGTGACTTATCAGTGAGTACATGCTGGAGTTTGGGGCTAGAATAAAGCAAGAAGTGAGGGGAGGGAGATTAAAAGGAATTGTCTGTGGGATTCACAGCAGATGTAGGCAGGCAGCAAGGAAGGATACAGCTGGTGTTAACATATAGCTGTATAGAGGAGCTTAGGGGATTGATGGTGGGATGGAGGAGGGATTAATGGAGTTATTTGTTTCCATAACTGTTTCTATCTCCTGTTGTTTTTGTGTTCTTCATGAATGCCTGTGGGGGTTGGAGGGTGAGATGATGGTCTGATTGGGGGAAGAAAGAACGTGGAAAAATTTTCTTTGTGATGCATTGGGCTTGGTGCTTTACAGAAAAAAAAAAGCACAGCAGATTTTCTGCTATACAGCTGAAAATGAAAAGGGGAAATTTGTCAGTGGGGGAGCAAAGAGAGAGCTGTGGATCTACTTTCATCCTTCTGTTACCAAGGAAAGAGTGGTACTTGTGTTAGTGGTGGTGCAAGCCTGGCTAGAAAGCTGAGAAAGAGCAAAGAGTGGGGGGGGGGGGGGTGGAGGTTAGAAAGAGAAGATCTGTGGGATCCACAGGATATGTGAAGAATGGGCAGGGAAGACTTCCATAGGTAGTGTGCAACAGAGGTGAGGTTGAGATAGTGGGATTGGGTCTGAAGTAGGAGAAGATCTGTAAGCAATCTACCTGGAATGCTGGCAGGCATGGCCTAGATCTATGGGTCTCAACCTGTGGGTTCCTATTCTCTTTCACACTCTAATGACACATTCATATGGGTTGAATATCAGATAGCCTGTATATCAGCTCTCTACAGTATGGTTCATAACAGTAGCAATATTGTAGTTCTTGAGTTGCCACAAGTACTTTAATGGTTTTGGTTGATAATGACATGAAGAACTGTATTAAGGGGGCACAGCATTAGGAAGTTTGAGATCTACTGGCTTGGGAAGTATGAATTTACAATGAATCAATCCCTGGTAGTGTTTTTAAACATATAAAATATTTTTGCATGCTTTCAACCACAAACGTATCTATCCCAGGAAGAGTAGATTCCCTCCACTTTGGTCTATTCTTCTCAGTTGTCATAGAGCATGATGATGGAGTTCTCATTTGCCAAAAACAAATTCCAAGAGAAAGACCGGGTATTTCTAATAATGATAGGACAGTGAGGGGTCTGTACAAACATCCACATCTTAGCTTGGCTGATTGGACTACACATAATTATTCTGAAAATAGACATCTCTGGAAACCACAGACTAATTTCAAAAGTTTATTCCTATTATATTTTATTAGGTTAAGGTTTTGTCTACAGAGCTGTTTGTGGCCCAGGAGACCAGAGGAGGGCCTCAGAACCTCTGGATCACCAGTTACAGGTGGTTGAAAACTTTCCTGTGTGTGCTGGAAACTGAACAAGAGTTCTCTGAGAGAGCAGTAATTGCTTTTGCAGCTGAGTTCTGAGTCCTTAAACAGAAAGTCTTCATTTTCTTTTCTTCTATGATAAGTAAACATTCAGGTTTTGTTTCTCTTATCCTCTGGGCCCAGGTCATCTCTTCTACTCAGTCCAATGCAGACATGTTTCTCTGAAGAAACTCTGTTGGGCTGTGCTTAGGGCCAGCACCTAAATTGAATCCTGGTTTCCTAGACATCAGCCAGAACACCAACAGGGTAGATGTCAGGAAGAGAGTCCCAGACTCCAGTGTAGCTTTTTCCCCACCCACCATTTGAACATATTACAGGTGTTGTTAATCCTGAGCCACTAGGCTGCCTCTCCCTAATTCACTGTAAATGTGCCAGCAATATTGCACTCTAACCAGAATTCTTTGGCAAAAACACTAGTTGTTGCTGCTGGAAGACAGGTATAGGTCATAGCTAACAAGCCCACTCAATTTAGGCATTTGAATGAAGGCTGCAAGCAAGAACACTGCAGAAATCATGAAGTGGAATGCTTCAGCCATGAAGTAAGAATAAGACTCCACCATTGATTTCTACCCCAAAGTCTCAGAGATGTGAGAAGCATGAAGTGCAATGAACTCCAGGGCCTGAGTCTTCAGCTGCTCTGTGCAGTGGAGGTCAGCCAGGATGAGTGTGTGTGCAGCATTCTCCACAGAGAGGTTCCTGCAGAGTGCATCCTCACACATGACCTTCAAGCCCTCTAAGCCATACCTGTCAGCAGCTGCCAGCACACCAGTGGCCAGAAAGTGGCTGTGGAAGTGTGGTGCCTTCCTGGGTAGATGAAGCCCATCATCTCCTTGAAGACTTAGGGATCCAGGTCATAGATCTCAATGTGGTTCATTAGTGCTCTCTTTCATTTCATGTTCAAACATGGCTCTGAAAACTGGAGAGCAAGCTGCTAGGATGGCCTTGTGAGCCCTAAATTCATGGCCACCTACCAACAGGCAGCAGTCTGTGAACAGGGAATTCTCCCACAGGTCCCCTAGGTCATCTCTCAACACATGCCTTGGATCCTGGATTGCAGGTGTCATGTTCTATCCAGGAATGCTGAAGAAGGCTTCTACTATGTTCACCTTGCAGCAGAGGGTGAGCTGGTCTTCAGGGAGAAGGCAATACGGATGAGAGAGGAGAAAATCTCAAAGGATGAGCTTTTAAAATCCCCTGTGTTGGTTTTTCAGAAAGCTTACCACAGTGGGTCTCTTCATACTCTGATATTTCTCTCCTTGGGCATTTATTATCCACACCTGGAACTTTGCCCAAACTGGGATCTCTGGACAGCTGAGCAACACCAGGTAAACTGACAGGTAATCTTTTCTTTCTTTGTCACCCCTGTTTGGAAGTACTCTCAAACACCATGCTACTTTGTCTTTGTACTCTATTGAGAACACTGTACTTGTAATCCTTTTCTAAATTTCCTCCATGCAAAATGAAAAGTTAATAGTGGTCCACTCGTAGCAGAATTTCTGAACAGTGATATGGGCATAGCCCCAGGTTGTGTCTTCCAAATCCCCTGACATTTCTGCTGGAGTTATTTTTGAGGTTAAATTTGATCTGAGAAGAAGTAGAAGTTACTTACTCTTCACCCTGTAGGATACAATTATAGATACTCCTTAGATTTTAGTTTCAGTTTCTCCTAAACAGGCCATTCTATGGTGCTGTTTTTCTATGGAATTTTTGCTCTAGGCTTCAATATTTGTTTTACAGGAAACAATACAGACCCATAGTCACTGTAAGTCGGTCTCTCTCTCTCTCTCTCTCTCTCTCTCTCTCTCTCTCTCTCTCTTTCTCTCTCTCTGTCTCTGTGTGTGTGTGTGTGTATGTGTGTGTATATACCTCCCTCCCTCCCTTCTTCTCAACAATAGAAGAGTTTGGAAAATTTTGTACATTCTCATTTCAGGTGTGTGTTGGGAAACAACTTCTAGCAGAAAATGGCTATCATCTTTGCATCCATCTGAAACCATATACCCTGACAAGAAACTTGTTTTTCAACAGCCTACCACAGCTGAGCACATGCTGAAAAATATCTTGTTTTTCCCACATATCTTCTTTTGCTGTTTAGTGCCCCCAGGTGCAAGGCTCACTTGCTATCCACATTATACATGCCTGTAAGATGCACACAGTATCCACACCTGCAAGTTGCACGTGGTATCCATGCCTATGAGACACGTGGCAAACGCATATAAATACCCAGATTTCCTTTCAATATATGAGATTGATCAGAACCTCTGTCTTGTCTCCATTCTTGGAATCTCTTCCCCTTTATCCCCACTGTCTCTCTTGCTAGACCCTGACCCAAGGACTGGAGCAGCAGCTTGGGCTGGGACAGGTGTGTTGTATTAGTCAGGGTCCTTTAGAAAATGTACACAATCAATTTCTCTACATAAAGAGAAAGGGGTGTATCAGAAAAACCTGTAAGGTGAGATCCAGCAAATATAACAATAGCTAAAGCTTGCAATTAGACCACAATGTTTGACGAACCAAGGATTCTTCAGTATATACAGGATTTCTGAAGAAGTAGGTTCTAATGCCAAGGAGAAGTGGACTTGCTAATAAGATGAGAGCAAACAGGAAAACACACAAAGCTTCCTTCTTCTATGTTCTTATATAGATCACCAGCAGAAGGTGTGGCCAAGGGTGTGTCTTCTAGTCTCAAGATCTGGATTAAAGGTATGTGTTTTCCTGCCTCAAGACTCTGATTAAAGGTATGTGTTTTTCTACTCAAAGAGTCTGTATTTGAACTGGACCTATCTACTTCAACTTAAGGAAAATAATTTTAAAAGGCATGCGCTCCAGTCTTGTACATTACTTAAGTCCACAGGTGGTCCAGACAGGAAGAATAGCCATCACCAGTGTACTTTGCTTACTGGAGTCAATCTTCCATAAATGAAGGGATCATGTCAATCTCTGAACAGCTATTATTTACCCATCTGCTGGTCTTACATGGATTCCTGACATAAACATGATCAGGGAAGCTATATTTTCCTTAACTTGTCAGAAGTCTGAGTGTTCACAAAATGTAAGGCATGTGGAAGAACTCCTATATGGTGGGCAGGAAGCAGAGCCCCAACCCTCTGAAGATAGCTTTCTTCTTTCTAGTGTGTTACACAGATCTCACCTACAGACCTTGTGATGACCCCTTCCAATTTGGTTTATGGTCTTGTACTTCCCCTCAGGAATTTCTCCTTAGGCTTTTCATAGTCACTTAAGGAATATCCTAAATAGTTCCCAATTCAATCACTTTAATTGGAAGGATTCAGCTTATCAATACCTCATAATCTGCATCCTCCACTGGTGAGTTCTGTCCTCTTGGAACTTGGACTTGGAACAGCCATACTTTTTCTGCCTTTCCTAAAAGGGAGATATTTTGTTGTTTTCTAAGGGCTGCAGCATATATTCAAGAGATATCAAACATTAGGGTCTATTAATACTGCCCTTATGTAAAATGAGGTGAAAACTCTGCCTATACCTCTCATGTCTCCAGTTCTTCAAGTCTTAGACAAACAATTTAAAGGACACAGAAATAACTGCAGTGATTCAATCAGCTCAGCCACTCCCTGGTTCCTGTGTGTCTGACTCCTATGCTGATGATCCCTCAGGATAAATCAATTAATTGGCTTTGATTTTTTATCTCTCCAGTAGACTTATTTCTAGTATTCACATCAGTGACTCTTCATCAAGTTCTTTTTTTGACACTTAACACTTTAATTCCTTTTTGCTTCAGCACAGATAAAAATGTCACATCTATAACCAGATTATCATACATTTGCTTTTTTATTGGATATTATATTTATATGCCAGATTTAGTCCCTTACCCCATTTTCACCACCACCCAGGAACCTCCTATCCCATTCCCCCTCCTCCTGCTTCTATGAGGATGTGCCCACACCTACCCCCACCACTGCCAACTCCCCATCTTTGAATTCTCCCCCACACTCCATATTCAGCCTTCATGGGACCAAGGATCTCCTCCTCTTCTACCTATGCCCGACAAGGCCATCCTCCCCTACATATACAGATGGAGTCATGGGTCCCTATGTGCTCCCAGGCTGGTGGTTTAGACCCTGGGGAGCTCTGGTTGGTTGGTATTGTTGTTCTCCTCCTGGGCCACCAACCATTTCAGCTCCTTCAGTCTTTTCTCTAACTTCTCCATTGGGAAACTTTTGAGCAAATCAGTGGTTAGCTGTGAACATCTGGCTCTGGGTATGTCAGACTCTGGCAGACCTCTAAGGAGACAGGTGTATCAGGCTCTTGTCAGCATGCACTTCCTGACATCCACATCAGCATCTACCTTTGATGACTACACATGAGATAAATACCCAGGTGGAATGGTCTCTAGATGGCCCCTGCTTCAGTTTCTGTTCCACACTTTGTCTCCATATTTGCTCCCTTGAGTATTTTGTTACTCTTTCTAAATAGGACCAAGGGATCCACACTAGGTCTTCCTTCTTCATGAATTTCATGTGGTCTGTGAGTTGAATCTTGGCTATTTCAAGCTTTTGGGCTAATATCTGATTATCAGTGAGTAAATACCATGTGTGTGTTTTTTGTGTGTGTGTGATTGGGTTTCCTCACTCAGAATGATATTTTCTAGTTCCATCCGTTTACCTAAGAATTTCTCAAATTCATTATTTTTAATAGCCTAGTAATACTCCATTGTGTAAATGTACCACCTAACTTTCAGCATGGTACAGCTGTAGCTGCAGGATTCTGCTTTCCCTGTTGGGAAACTGAAAGAGTACAGGACAGTAGTGCTGTCAGCAGGTTACAAGCACAAAGGTGGAGTCTTAGTAACTATGGGGTGCCCATATTTGAGGGCAGTGAGCTGTGTAGTACCTTGGAACTTGCACAGACTCTACTCTAGAGATGGCTTGATGAGCAACATGTGTAGTACCATAAAAGGAAAGCATGGTTTCTGGTCGAGCACAAAATAGCCAGAAATTCAGCAGGGTTCCCTGCAAGGAACAACATACATTTCACCACACTCCCAGACTCCAGGCTCCTGATACAGGCTTCTGATATGAGGCCAAAGACCTCCCTAGATTGGAGTCCTCTAGTCTTGTAGGACAATGCCCCTACTAGCCCCTCCACAGGTAGAGGGCATGACTACAGGCCACAGAGCCTCAAGATATCACAATGTAAGAATAAAATAATTCTCATTTTGCTTCTGTTTGGTTTATCTATCTAAGTCTTGATTTTGTTTTAGCTACATGTGTTGGAACAAATAAAATTAATGTCCCATTTAAAAATGTCTAGGCCAGCTGGACAATCATATGGGACCTTTAGACCCTGTGGAGACAACTGAGATGTGTGAGAAAATAAAAAGGCACAGCAAGTGAAGAACTCTGATCAAGCTGGCAAAATTTTCATTACTCACACAGGTTATATACTCTAAAAACAGGATATGGGGATGGGTAGGAAAGGAAAGAGGGCTTTGCAGGTGCAGAAAGCTAGCTGTAGCTGTGGGGTCTAACTAAGTTATTCTCACAAGGCCTTTCTGTTACTAGGGGTTCTAAAAATATCTATCTAGCAGGATGTTGGCAAAATCTAGAGATCAGGAGGAAGGGTTACTAAGGTGGGTTGCTATGAAGTCTTGTTTGAAGTTCTGAGAACTGACAAGAGAATCATGGAAGGGAAGCAGAAAGAAGAATAGTAGATAGGAGAGCCAAGGGTGAGTGTTTGCCAAGAGTAAGGCCTTGCCATTGCTTCACACAAAAACTTACATAGTAAAACTAACAAAGAAAGTAGTGACTTTCTGCAAAATAGGTTTGGATTTACCTTAACCTGGCTAGTCCCCATTCATGGTCAGATTGGCCTAACTTCATCTTTGATGCCTACCACAAGAGAGTTGTTCTTTCTTACCTGGTGCTCATCTCTGACCTCCTCCAGGTGAATTTTGAAATTGATATGAAATTGGAGAACACAGAGACTCAGGAGGAGAAGAGCAGGTATAGAGGTGTGAATATGTTTGGCCCACTGGAAGTGTCACCATTAGGGAGTGTGGCCTTATTGGAGGAATGATAGTCTTGGTAGAGGAAGTGTGTCCCTTCCCATGGTCCAAACATATTCAAACTACCACAGCAAGTGAAGAAAAGCAGACATCCCACCACTAAAACTGTTTCTAAGAAAGAATGAATTTCTGACCCTGGGAGGGAGAGAATGTCAGAACACTGTCAAAAGAATGGCACATGGCAAGCAGTTCCTTAGGGAGTTGTGAGAGAGGCTCCAGACAAAAAGGCAGAGGACTTTTTTTACCTCAAGTGCATTTTGTTCCCTAGATTGTTTTTCTTGTTTATTCTTCTTGGATGTCAGCTCATACCTATAGAACACAACCTGGTGAAAGGATATACTGAGTCCTGTTCTCAGTGTGCCCGGAATCTGCATATGATTCATATGATATCATATGCATATGATGAAAGCTTTGCTTTCATGTATTCACAGAATATCTACAGTATGTGCATGCCAATTATGTTTAAATTGGTCTACTCTGTTGGGAGCCATCTTTTAGCAGAAAGCAGCTAGATGGACATTGCAGCCATCTCGAACCATATACCCTGACTAGAGACTTGTTTTTCAAGAGCCTACAACAGCTGAGCAGATTCTGACAAACATCTTGTTTATCCCACATATATTGTTTTGCTGTTTAGTAACCCCAGCTGCAAGGTGCATGTGGTAAAGTGTCTTCAGCTGTGTTTCCCTGCTTGTGCTTATAAATACCCAAGATTTTCTTGCAAGGAAGTCAATAGAGTCAATGGGAGACAGTAAAGGAGACTTGACCACACACTCTGGTTTGTCTGCATTCGTTAAGTCTCTTCCCCTTCTTCCCCCACTCTCTCTCTCTTGCTAGACGCTGACCTTTGGACCGGAGCAGCAGAGAGGTCAGGAACATTTTGGCCCCCAAGCATGGGGCAGCTCAAGCTGGGACATTTTGGCACCAAGCATGGGGCAGAACGGTCTGCAACACTAGTCTTAGAAATTCTGGGAAAAGGCTGCTCTGTTAATATTTAGTATATGCATACCAGTGTTTATTTACATGTTTTCTGATCATATGTTTCTGGATTCAAACAACCTTCCATGGATCATTACTTTCCTTGTTACATTCATATATAACAGTACATTGAAGCTGAAATAAAGTTGTATACAGCATTAGTCTGTAGTCCACTCCATTCTTTAAGATCCTCATTTCCCAGGTCTCTCAGGCAGCTCTACATAGGCCATCAAAAGAAGATAAGGAAGAGGAATAATATCAGAGGAGAATGAAGAAACAGTCTCCCAGTATCTAAACTCAGAACCACAGTTCTGGCTCAAGAGAGCATGAATTCTTTCTCCTGCTTTTATTCAAAATAGATTCTTTTCTTGTGAGAACAAAATTTGAAAGCAGCATTGTAACAATAACAAAAATTCATGGTCAGCAAAGACCACCAACAATTTATTAAATATAGTCATAATAAAAATATTAAGCCCCTGCAGGGGCAGGGTGACCCAAATGAAAAGGCATGCTAGGATGTGCCCAGTCAAGTCCAGACAAGCTCAAGTGAGTAATGGGCCATCTAGTGTTTACTTTTCTCTCCCCCTTTTTGAGAAGTCCAAAGTTTCATGGTCAAAAGTATCTAGTCATCCTGCCAGCTCACACGTAGCTGCTTCTGCAAGTTGCTGATTTTTGAAATATCCAATCATATGTAAGCATGCCAAATTTTCCCACTCTCCCCAACCCCTACCCATAAATATCCCAAATTTCCTGGGTTCTGGGCCAGAACCTCTATCTCCTGCGTGAGATATGTTCCGGCTCGAGGGCCCTCGTCATTAAACCTCCTCTGCAGTTGCATCAAGAAAGTCTCTCGTGTGTCCTTGGGGTGTACAGGTCCAGTCTTCGGTGAGGGTCCCCTTTTGGGGCTCTTTCATTCTCATATAATATGCCCTGATTACAGTTTCACCTCCCTCTATTCCTCCCCACCTCCCTTGCCCTCCAGTTGAGATCTGTACCCTATTTTAAAATTGAATTATTTGGGATTTTGATAGCTAGGTTTTTAAGTTCTTTATATATTTTGGGTACTAGTTATCAATTGAATGTGAAGTTAAGAAAAATCTTTTCCCATTCTATAGGATCCCACTTTGTCTGAATGATGGTGTCCTTTGCCTAACAGAAGCTTTTCAGTTTCATGAGGTTCCATTTATTTTATTGTTGATCTTAGTGCCTGTACTATGGGTGTTCTGTTCAGAAATTATTCTCCTGTGACAATGAGTGCAAGATGACCTGCCCCCACTTCCTCTTCCATAAAGTTTAGTGTATCTGTTATTATCGTGAAGTCTTTGATTCACTTAGACTTAAGTTTTGTGCTGAGTGGTAAGTATGGATCTATTTGCATTCTTCTACATGAAACCATCCAGTCAGACTGTAAGATATTGAAAACTTATGAAACATATAGAAAGCTCTTATGATCCTTAGAGCTGAGCAAAAGAATGCAGGTTCACTAGTTCCAAGAATGTGGAACTAAATATAAGAGTTTAGGCCTTCACTGCCCGGGATACATTTCACATTCAGGGAGGGGTACATTATCCCTCAGTCAGAGGACACTTGCTGGATTAACATGCAAGAGAGGAAGGGAAGGACTTATTAACATTCCTTAGACCTCAGGGAAGGGAATCCACCTGTGGGTGTGGAAGGCCCAAAGCAGGAAGACACATTCCTGACCACAAAGAAAGATGCAAGTCATCTGGGTGGTTCCAGGAACTAGCTGACTTTCCACTGATTTTATGTCATGTTTCCTTGGTTACCCCTTCACCCCCCTCTACCATTTGTGGGTTCTCCTATATAAGACCGCACCTGACCAGGCAGTCTTGTCAATTCCTCTGCCCCTGCATGGGTTACAAATTGACCATCAGTCGACTGATCCTGAAATATACCTCTTGCTGTTGCTTCAAGAATGGTGTCTTGTGAGTTATTGGGTGACAGCAAATTCCTGAGGCTTGATGGAGGTCCTCCCTTCATGGGGGGGGGGGGCGTCTTACAAGACCAGTACCATTTATGGAAGATGCCGTCTTTTTTCCAGTGTGTATTTTTGGCCTCTTTATAAAAAATCCAGTGTCCATAGATAGGTGTATATACTTATATCTCAGTCTTCAGTTCGATTCCATTAAACAATGTGTCTATTTTTTATGCCATGCCATGTGGGTTTTATTACTATAGTTCAGTAACACACATTGAAATGGTGAGAACACCCATAGTTCTTTTATTTTTCAGGATGGTTTTGAAGGGGTTAAAACTGAGCAGAACCAAGAGTGCAGGTCATCTTGGTTGTGAGCTCTGTGTTTCAGGAACTTGGCTGACCACAAGATAGATGGTTGATTATGAATAGGCTCTTAGAGAATAGCCTATACAAAATGTTCCCCATGACTGTTCCTTGGACCCTGTCCCAAACAGAATAATGGGCTGGGACTTCCCACAGGTACTCTCCAATAACCCTCCTTCACTCCCCCTGGGTTGTGGTTTGCCCCTCTGAGTATGGGCCCCTCTGAACATGGGCAAGGGAGAAGAGAACATAGCGAGAAAGTGGTCAGAAAGTGTAGGAAAGTAAGAGAATAAGAGAGTGGAGAGGGGCAAAAAGCCACTTTCATAGTGAGTCAGGTGTACCTTTCTATTGCCAGATAAATTTTGGGTAGAGTCTAGAAAAAATGATAACAGTTCTTCATTTTTGATTAATTTAAAAGAAAAGGAAAAACTAGAAAGAGGCAATTGTGGAGCAAGAATAGAGTTGTCATGATCTTTAGTTACTTCTTGCTGATTTTGGAATGACATGTCTTTGGAAAACCAAGAAAATGTGGGTTGTCACATTGGTCCAATCATAGGAGATTGGCTGTTTCCTTGCTATCCAGGGACTGTGGAACTATCTCTAGATAAAAGGAACAGGTCCAGTTGAAGCATCTGTGTCTATGAAAGTAGATTGGAGCATGTGGGTTGCATCTCTGGGGCTGTCTTGGATGTTGATTTTCAGTAAACTCCTGGACCTGACAAGATGATAAAACATTGTGTGTGTGTGTGTGTGTAGTAGTAGTAGTAGTAATAATAGTAATAGTAGCAGTAGTAGTTGTAGGAAATAATACATGTATACTATAAATACATTATATACACATACGATATATACATTGTATATGCAATATATACTTTATAGATATATACTACATATAATATTTATATATTACATTATATATATGTGTATATATATATATATATATATATATATATATATATATATATGTATAAATGAGAATAATGTTAAGAACATTTTGGGAGAAAAAGAACTTTTTGTACGTGTACATTTGAAACCCTTAGGTCTTGGTGTTTGGCCTGAGATGAGTACAAATCCCAGGGAAAAGAAGAGGAATCCCATAGTCTAGAAGAGGTCTCAAGTGGGAACTTAAGCTATTCATTGGCAGGTGAACTTCTCCAAATGTAGTTTGTTTGGTCCATGGGAGGTAGATCTGACTGTGTTATTGGAGCTTATAAGTTTACAAAAGAGAGAAATTTGTTAACAGCATAAACAATCTTTAACATGTGCTTAGGGAAGACAGAAACCTTTCATGGAGCAGAAGGAGCAAGAAGGGCTTTTTCTTCTGTCTAGGAGACTGAATTTATATAAATAAATGTAATAAAATAAGAAGCATTTTGAAGAATGTATTTGAAGATAATTAACGGAAGATAACAGAAACTAAGAAATTGGATGACCTTGTGAGTATGATAATTGATCATATAGTTTACCCTGAGAAACACATTTAAGTCTATACTTAAAAGACCACCAAAGAAAACTTATATTTGTAACTATGACAGCTGATAGTATAGATTTAGCACAAGAAGCACTTTTAGTCTGTAGGTTAAGGTCAATCAAAGGAAACTTAAAATTTAAACTTGTGATTATAAAAATTGGATCATGGAATGGAATGTTTTATTAGGGTTAGGCTAATTTATAAGGACTCTATTATTAATGTTAGGTCAGTGTCATAACAAGGGGAGGAAATATGAAGCATCTAGTCACTGGGAACTGAGTTTAGAAAACAAAGTAACAGAAGGTTATATCTGTGAAAGGTTACAACTGAACTTGTGTATCTTTTATCGTGAAGCCTGAGAGTAAGGCAAACCTGTCTGTCTTTGGTAAGAGATCTGGTACTCTAAACTAGTTAACAAATTGACTAATGAGATATTAAGGTGATAAATTACCTTGGGGGAAGGAGCTAGAGGTCTGTTTTCTAGCTGTAGTTTGCTTAGCTGTCAACGTACAGAAATTTGAGAAAAATAAATTATAATCTAGACATCATTAATCAAAATGACAGAGGTTGGTCAATAGTCCACTACCTAGTAAGTTTTCTAGGTCCCCATGTTCTCCATCACAACTCTGGGCAGAGTCAGTGTGTCAATTAGGCCCAGAAGAGAAGCAGCTTTTTTTTTCCTGTAGAATAGGAACATGGGAAAATGACTCACCTTGACCTAGGCAATATGAGACATTTAATTCTCTGGGTGTCCTCAATTTTACAACAGCATAAGCTGATCTCTGGCAGCAGCAAGGAAATGAAGCACTGTTTCTCAGTGGTTTTTATAACACTCTAGGCAGTATTGTCAATGTGCCTACATTTTCTTGGAAACTTTGGTGGGAATCTGGGGGGTTGTAACCGTTATGCTTTGGAGTGTCTGTTCTAATAAGCTTAAACATTTACTATTACATTTAGCAGATTTCTGAGAAGACTGACAGCTAATATCTATTAAGCATATCTGGGTTAGGCAATCTCTAAGTTAAATCAGTGATCTTTAACCTTTTTACTGTTGTAAACCTTTAAATTACTATTAAAACTATTGCTTCCCAAGGCAGGATAGAAATCAGAGACCCTAAGTCAGCATGTTCTAAGGTGACAAGGCAGTGAGGTAGGAATGGCCACAAAGAAGGTGGGTGGTCATGGGACTATCATTAACTAAGATGGCAGTGAAGCTACAGCCAGTCATGTAATCTCTCTTAGCTAAGATGTCACTGAAGCAAAGGCTTAGAAAAACCTTATCTGCCCACAAAAAGATGGAATACTCTCATAAGACTGCCCCCAATCAAGATGGTGATAAAGCTACAGCTCTGACTAAAGGAATGTCACATGTTTGTTACATCTTAAAATGGCAGAAATGGCTGTATATCACTAGATAAAAACATATAAAAGGACAAACATATAGAGATAAATGGACATGTTTTTTCTGGTGGACAAGAGGTCTCTGATTTCACCATAGTCAGCCTCTGTTGCTGTGTCCAGAGCAGTGGGTTTGATCTGTGCATGGAGCAACTGAGCTTCCCTACCTGGTTTAGAGCTGATGCAGAACAGAATGAAAAGAAACAAGAGAGCTGACAGTGGTGGTGGTGAGCAGAACCCAGGAGCACAGAAGCATACACAACAGCTTAATCTGGTGTGAGCAGGGCAGAAATGAAGCAAGACAAGGGAGCAAGCACCTTGGAGAGGGGCGGGAAGTAAGAGGCAGTGCCTGCAGCTGTGCTCTGTTTGCCTGTAACTCTGCTCTAGCATAGCATGATTTTTGCCCCCAATGAGTTTGGGTTGGGCAGGGAGCAAGAAACCAAGGGTGAAAGTGGAGAGAGGAAGCTAGAGGCAGCTGCAGAGGTAATGGCAGAATCATGGGGGAACACTTTCTCAATAGTTATCATACCACAATCTAAGCAGTCTTGTCATTGTGCCTATATGTAGGAGGGAGATCAAAGAAATAAAGCAGCAAGAGATGGGGTGGTAGGAGGGGGCCCTACATAGAAATCTTTCCATTTTTCCAGATGTCAGAAGAGAGAGTTGTAAAAGTTTTTTTTTTTTTTAAGTAACTTTTGACACCCGTGCAGTCTTTGCTTCGTGGATATTGTGGCCAAATTTAGCTTGTGAAGTTTTAAGCCTTCGAGAGTGGGAGGCATCCCAGTATGAAACCTGGGAGTGGCTGGGAAGACATATGCTTTCTGGGTGAGAGTGCAGTTATTAATTACCCCTACCAGCATCCTGAGGATAAGTTAATAACTAACCAACAGAAGGTCAGATCACCAATACATCAAGCATTGATTTGAGGTCTGAGCTCAGGCCAGTATCTGAGAGGGCAGTGAGGAGAATGGTTTACCCAGGCCTGAGGTTTCACAGCAGTGATAAAAGGAAATTACAAAGAGGAGAGATGAAATCTCAACTAAAAGGAAAATGTCCTAAAATAAGGACACAGCAAAGAGGCCAGTCTTAAAGACTGTGAATGTCTTCATCCACAAGAACACCACAAGGTGGCTGCTATCTCAACAACCCTACCTTGGGACCAGGGAATGTTTACACTGACCACTGTCTAAGAAAGAGCTTACCAACTTGATATATTTTAATGGGTAGTTTTAGCATGCAATCTATTGAATGGCAAGTTCATGTGGCAATGGGAGATATTGACCTGGGGACCTGCAAGTTGTTAAATCTGAGTCACAACACAACACCAATTTGTTTTATGAAAAGAAATTGAGGATCTGTTTGATAGCACCAGCTATGGTGATAGTGGAATTGGTTATCTGGTAGGCCCATGCTTAGGCATTCCGGCCCCCTGAGGTACCAGCCATATGACAGGTTTAGTATAGAATAGTTTATTTAGAGCCTGGGAAGGGAGTTGAATAGGGATGATAAGGGAGGAAAAAGAGAGAGAGAGAGAGACAGAGAGAGACAGAGAGAGAGAGAGAACAAACTTAGGACAAATTGAAACTAAAATCTAAAATGTATCTATAATTGTATAATTGAATCCACCAGAATGAAGAATAAATAACTTCTAGTTCTTCTTTTTAGATCAACTTTAGATCAACATTAACCACCAAATGACCTCCAACAGAAATGACATGGGACCCGGAAGCTAAGAGTTGGGGCTCCACACTCATCAGTTTTAAGAAATTCTGCTGTGTGTGGACCATTAGCAACTTTTCATTTTGCATTGGTGGAATTCAGAGAAAGATTTCAAGCCCAGTGTTCTCATTAAAGACCAATGACGAAGTGGCATGGTGTTTAAGAGTTCATGCAAACTGGGTCGATGAAGAAAGCAAAGACTTTCAAAGACTGTCAGTTTACTTGGTGTTGCTCAGCTGTCCAGAGAGACCAGTTTGGGTAAAGTTCGAGTTCTGGATCATGAATTCCCAAGGAGAGAAATATCAAAGAACAAAGAGCACAAAAACCACTAGCTTTCTGCAAAACCAAGAATGGGGATTCAAACGGTTCATTCTCCAAGATCTCCTCCTCTCCCATCAGCATTGGCTTCTCCCTGAAGACCAGCTCACCCTCTGCTGCAAGGTGAGCATAGTAGGAGACTTCTTTTGCATGCCTGGAAAGAACATGACACCTGCAATCATGGATCCTTGGCACACACTGGCAGATGACCTAAGGGAGTTGTGGGAGAAATCTCTCTTCACAGACTGTTGCCTGTTGGTGGCTGTTAATAACAGACACAGAAATCCAGTAACTCACATGGACACACTTTTAAAAAGACTACTTCACCACATTGTAAAATCTAAAACAACTTGATAGCTTTATTAATAGGTTTCACATCTCAAGGCCAAATCATGTCAAGATAGTCAATTAAACAGACATAACTCCTAGTCAAATAGAATCAGTCAATAAAAGTCACCTCACGTGCCATCCCTTCAATTCAGGATCCCCCAACCCCTTTTTCTACTTTGTAGCTGTTACCAGCCTCCTGTTCAGGGGGATATCCCATGCTGGATCAGAGTTCAACAAGGGCAGGCCATGAGAATTGCAGGGAGGCCACCTTGTCACAGACATATTCTGCTCTCTCAGTGATCCTCCATTGCAGGACTACCCCTAATCCCTCTTCCCTTCTCTTCACTGATCCAGTTCCCAACATAAACCAAGACCCCCCTGGCTGGCCCTCTTCACCAGACCCTGTCCACCTTCACTTTGGAGCTGCAATGTTGCAGTTTCCTTAGGCACAATATGGCTATTGCACACCTTCTTGACCTCTCCTGCCTTTCTTTCAGAGTTGCCTGTCATCCTCCATCTCCCCTAGGTCCTTATGAGTTTTGTGACTCCCTGTGCTTCTCTGACCCTTTCTTGTGGATGACATCACTCTCCTAAAGATTGGTTTTTTTTTCATCCTTGTCTTCTGGACTCCACAAAAACCCTGGTGCCAGATTCCCAGTCTCTCCTTGGGATTAGCCAGACTAAGCCTCTAACTCCCACTGAATAAGGTGAAATCACACTGAAAATCTTGTGTTTTCCTCCAGTCTAATTGTGTCCTGGAGTCTCCCATGACTATGGGGTACAGCCCAATCATCTTCCAGCCCCTTCTTTCATCCACAGGAAATGTGTTGTCCATGCTGTCTAACTCCTTCTAGGGATGTCTTTTAGAAAATCTGCAGGTTCTTCAGCTTGCACATAACCTGAATTATCCTAGATGTGTTCACCTTTGCAATAGAATTTGAACACAATACTCTTTAAGTAATCAATCCAAAGATTCACCTATTGACACTCTAGATCCTAATATTATTAGGGACTTTTGCAAATGCTACAGGTGATCAGGGAAATGGTAAGGTATTCCCTATTTCCTATTTTTCTCTTCTCTACTCCAAGCCCTGTTTGATTTTGTTCTTCTCCTGCCCAGGCACACACACACACACACACACACACACACACACACACACACACACACACTCTCACACACACTGTATAAAGTGTCCTGGTTTTTTCAGTTACTTGATGTATCTGTAAGTTCATTTCAAAGTAGAAGCTGGGAAGTGAACCTAGGAGGATGGGGGAAAGCAATTTAGTAGCCCCTCAGCATGCACACATCCTGCACACACTTTCCCCCAGGCTGATGCATATCTCAGCTCCTTCCTGCACTATCCTCAATTTCTAGAGCTCAAAAATTTCCAATTTCTAAGCCCTCTTTGTTCTCACCTTATTGTATTCAGTTTCACAGGGATTCAGGTATCTTTTAGGTATGAGTGCCATTCAACTATTGTTTTGTGCTGTTCTACTTCAATTAAGAGATGGCTCTGGAGTTTGGAATATATATATATATATATATATATATATATATATATATATATATATATATGTGTGTGTGTGTGTGTGTGTGTGTGTGTGTGTGTGTGTGTGTGTGTCTCAGAAAAGTGGATATGAAAAAGCCAAGTGATCTATGTAAAAAATGATACTGTCTAGTTTCCTGTCAAGTTGAATCAAGCTAGAGTCATCAGAAAGAAAGGAGTCTCAGTTGAGGAAATGCCTTCATCAGATCCAGCTCTAAGGCATTTTCTCGATTAGTGATCAATGTGAGAGGGCCTATTGCAGCGTTGGTGGTAGGATTGGTGAGCCTGGGTTCTATAGAAAAGTAGATAGAATGAGCCATGTAGAAGCAAGGCAGTAAGCACCATCCCTCCATGGCCACTTCATCAGCTTCTGCCTCCAGGTTCCATATCTGTTTGAGTTCCTGTCCTAACTTCCTCCAATGATGGATTATGATCTAGAATTATAAGACAAATAAAACCTATCCTTCCCAAGTTGATTTTGGGTCATAGTGATTTACCTAATAATGAGCAACTGTAAGTCAAATAGGTACACATCTAAATGGAGGAATGATTTTGAATCAAACTTATCAGAGGCCTCCAAGAGCATTATCTGTTGGCAAAAGGTTACCATCCCTATCTTTGTTGATCTGAATTTAGTAGTCCAATGACAGCCTTTGCCTCACCTTCTGCATATTCCAGAAGGCTGAAGTCTTTTCTTTGGGATATTTCTAGGAAAACAAACAAACAAATGAACAACAACAACAACAACAAAATCATTGTTTCTAGGAATGCCTTGCCTAAAATCCATGTTCAAATGACCTTGCTTACCACAATTAAAATATCTGCCATTTTGATTTTTGTAATACATTTAGAAATTATTTCTATCAAATTAGCTCCATTAACATGAGATCCAACATCAGCTGTACCTCTAATCCATTCTTCTACTGGTGTTGATCTTGCCTTTAAATATCTAATCTCACTTTTGCATTCTGAATTAGCATTTTCAAAAGTCAAAGATTTAATCACTATTTTTTTATGTTCCACACCACTTTATTTTCCATACTAATAAATAAACATTATGTGCAATATTAATCACTATTTTTGACTCCTGAATTTAATACTATTCTATTTATAGCTAAAGTCAATGTTTGCAAAATCAGTAAAGGTTATATTGGTGGCTTTGTATAATTTTAGTAAATATCACAGACCTTTTTCCTGACTCATCAATTTTGTCCCAAGCATTTAAAGCAGCTAAGCTACACATTCTGACTTTCTATTTCTCAGAACTAGAAATGTCCAAAACAATTCAATTTCAGAAAAAAAAAACACCCCCATGTTTAGCCAATCAGGATCTGCCAGAATCTGCCCACCACCCAGTCTAAATCAAGCCTAAGCTCAAAATAGCTAATCAGCAATGATTCCAAAGGATCACAAAACTTCCCAGAAACCTGACACCTGTAGGCACTACTGGCTCTGAAGATAGAGCCAACCAATCAAGGGAAATCAACATTTCCCTACACTAAGAGGCTTTAAATTCACCCTGTAAAGCACACACCTTTACTTTCTTCCCTACATATGACAGTCCCCTGCATGTTGGATGTCTACAAAATAATCGATTTTTGCTGTTGCATAACATTTGAGTGTGGGTATCATTCTTCAGTGAATTGTGGATCCTCATATTTGAGGATTCATCTGGGATTTGTTTTAACCACACAACCAAATAGTTGATTTTTTTTTTTTTTTACTTTTTCTTTTCTGATCATTAAGTTTGTTTCTTGTTTTGCCAATTGTCACTTCAGTGTTTTCTTATTCTGGTTCAATTTAGAGGCCAAGAGGAACACAGCCGACATGTTTTCTGTCACCCAGTCTGGGATTATGGAGGACATTCATGAAACCCATCTGGAAAATGTGGTAGGTCTCATCTGATTTATGATTTAGCTGTGTGTTTGTGGATCTTTCATACACAAGAAAGAAGACCATCTGAGACAGCCTTTTCTTTTTGGTTTTGCTTTCCTGGGAACATTATTCTGTGTCTGTCCATGTGTATTTTGTTTATGGTTTCTTTCCTTGTGTGTCTGTTTGTTTCTGTTTGTATTTTGTCTGTGCATTTTGTGCCTGTGTACAAGCTTTTTAGATCCCTAAGATGGGACAGGCCCAGAGTACCCCACTGAGTTAGGTCCTCAGACATTTCATAATTTCCACCAAGTTGTAGAGATTCAGGTCTGGTGGTTAGTCCCAGAAAACCAATCATCATCTGTAGGAATAGTTAGCCCACTTATGAACTAGAATGGCCTGAGGAGGGATCATTTTATCCCTCTACAATCTTCAAGGTGAAGGTTTTGTATATTGAAGGAATCTCAGGTTTCAGCCTGAACTTAAAAATTAACTTCTCCAGAGACACATTGCAGGTGAACCACATTCCAGAGACTTACACATACATTCTAGGAGAAGGGCCCAAGATAAGAAAATTAAAAGGTTATCAGGAAGCTGGGCCCTTATGGCAATAAACCTGAGTAAACAGGAGCTATGGTAAGACAGACTTAGCTAACACTCATTGTCATAAGATAATGTTTCCAAGAAACCAGGCATGGGAGCAGCCATTTGAGATCAGCTTTTGTAGTTAGCATTGTCTAAGAGGTGATTGTAAGACTGCCCTTGTAAACCCTGTGGAAAATGTCTAAGAATTGCTCTTTGCTGTAGCTCAGCTTTTCTTTAGCCTGTGTGTGTAGGGGGGGGGGGAGGGTGAACCCCAGTGCACTGGTTCAATAAAACTCTTGCTTTTCCATTGAACACACTGTCAATGAGTATTTCTGTGGGAGCTCGTCTTCCCGGTTTGGATCTCAGGGTACAAGAGTATGAGGCCAGGGGCCACCTGGACCAAGTGTCAAATATTGTCACATGGCAATAATAGTCAAATAGCCCCCTGTTTGGTTGAAATCTTGTTTTGTAACTGAAAGACTCCCAAGAGGGGAGACCCTGACTCAAGTCTTGGGATGTCATGGCCACCCAATAATTCATAAGACAACAATCTAGATGCAATCAGCAAGAGGTATATTTTGTGATCACCGGCTGATGGTCAATCCATAACTCACACAAGAGCAGAAGAATTGACAAAACATCCTGTCTAGGAGCAGTCTTATATAGGGGAACCGACAAACAGAGAGAGGGCAGTGAAAGGGTAACTAAGGAAACATATCATAAAAACAATGGAAAGTCCCAAAAAGTCCCAACCCATAATTTAGTCAGGGTCATGCAGAAAACATGTTATATACTTATCTTTTGTAAGAATGTAACCTTGCCCAACCATTTGTCTTGTGGTCAGCTAGTTCCTGGGACCACCCAGATGACTTGCATCTTTCTTTGTGGTCAGGAATGTGTCTCCATGCTTTGGGCCTTCCCCACCTGCAGGTGGGTTCTCTTCCCTGAGGTCTAAGAAATGTTAATCAGCCTCTCCCTTCCTCTCCTGAATGTTAATCCAGCAGTGTCCTCTGACTCAGGAATAATGTACTCCTCCCAGAATGTAGATTTTATCCAGGGGCAGTGAAGACCTAAAAGCTCACATTTAGTTCTGCTTTATTTGGGAACTAGTGAACTGACTGACCCGCATTTTTTTGGATCAGGTCTAGGGGTTATAAAAACTTTCTATACTTTTCATAAGTTTTCTATATCTTTCATCACTAGCAGCACCATTTCCCATCCTCCACCCTGCTTGGTATAGGAGTCAGCTGACAAGGGAGGTTCAGCACTAGTACTACAATATACCATATGAGCAACCCTATAAGACAAAAGCCTCACAATCATCTCATTAGATGCAGAAAAAGCTTTTTGACAAAATACAACATTTTTCTTAGAAATGCAAGGGATGTAACTGAATATAATAAAGCCAACATCAAGTTAAATGTAGAGAAATTTAAATAAATTCCAATAAAATCAGGACAAGGTAAGGTTGTATACTCTGAAAATATACTTATTAAATAGAGCAGTTGATGTCTTAAAAAAATAAGACAATTGAAGCAAATCAAGGGTATACAAATTAGAAAGGAAGAAGCCAAATGCTGTGCCCTCTACCCAGTCTTGAGCAGGCCAGAAAGAGCTTGTTTACCACAATAGACCTAATAATAGGACCTAGGTGGAGTTACCCACCTTGGCTGAAGTACAACCTCCTACAGGAATTTAGAAGAATAGACTGCCTGCTGAGCTTGCCTTGAGACATCTCTGGCTGTAACAAAGGATGGGTTCCCCCACCCATCTACAACTGTAACAAAGGATGAGTTCTCCTGCCCATCTCCAGAAGAAATAAGGATGGGTTTGGTGGGGCTTTCCCTTTAAATAGAAGAGCTGAATATTAAAAATTTAAGCATTAATTAGAAAACTTTGTCTTGGCTTCATGCTTCTCTCACCTCTCTGTCTCCCTTTTTCATTTCTAGCCCCCATTTCAGGTGAACCCAGTTCATCTATGCCTGAAGGCAGCTATAAAATACTGTTATTTGTATTAATATGAGGATAGACATGTGACCCTAGAAATTCCAATGGGAAAATCCTACAGCTAATGAACACTTTCAGCCACTACATGGTTACAAAATTAAATCATAAATGTCAGTGGCCCTCCTGTATACAAATGACAAACAGAACGAGAATGAAATCAAGGAAAAAACCCTTTTCACAACACTGTCAAGTAATATAAAGCATTTTGGGCTAACTATAACCAAGAGGACAAAGGACTTGAATGATAAAAATCTTAAGTCTTTGAAGAAAATATCAGAAGATGGGAAATCTCCCATGCTCATGGTACAGGATTAACATAGTAAAAATGGCCAAAACCAGTCTACACACTTGATCCAATCCCCATCAAAATTGTAGCACATTTCTCCACAGATCTTGAAAGACAATTCTCAACTTCATATGGACCTACCTCCCCCTCAAAAAAATCCAGGATAACTAAAACTATAAGGCCCCCTGAAGGGAGGACCTTACCCAAGCCTCAGGAATTTTCCGCCACTCATTAACTCACAAGACACCAAACTTGATGCAATCAGTAAAAGGTATATTTCAATCAACATGTTGAGGTCAAGACCCATGACCCATGCATGGGCAGTGGGGTCTGACCCCTGGGCTTTGGAGACAGAGAGAATTTAAAGCCAAAAACCACAACTCAGGGAGGCAAAACAGAACCCAGGGGGAGTGAAGGAGGCTTATTGGAGAGTACCTGTGGGAAGTCCCAGCCCATTATTCAGTTTGGGACAGGATCCAAGGAAGAGTCATGGGGAACATTTTGTATAGGCTATTCTCTAAGAGCCTATTCATAATCAACCATCTATCTTGTGGTCAGCCAAGTTCCTGAAACACAGAGCTCACAACCAAGATGACCTGCACTCTTGGTTCTGCTCAGTTTTAACCCCTTCAAAACCATCCTGAAAAATAAAAGAACTATGGGTGTTCTCAGCATTTCAATGTGTGTTACTGAACTATAGTAATAAAACCCACATGGCATGGCATAAAAAATAGACACATTGTTTAAAGGAATCGAACTGAAGACTGAGATATAAGTATATACACCTATCTATGGACACTGGATTTTTGATAAAGAGGCCAAAAATACACACTGGAAAAAAGACAGCATCTTCCATAAATGGTACTGGTCTTGTAAGACCCCCCTCCCATGAAGGGAGGACCTCCCTCAAGCCTCAGGAATTTGCTGTCACCCAATAACTCACAAGACACCATTCTTGAAGCAACAGCAAGAGGTATATTTCAGGATCAGTCGACTGATGGTCAATTTGTAACCCATGCAGGGGCAGAGGAATTGACAAGACTGCCTGGTCAGGTGCGGTCTTATATAGGAGAACCCACAAATGGTAGAGGGGGGGTGAAGGGGTAACCAAGGAAACATGACATAAAATCAGTGGAAAGTCAGCTAGTTCCTGGAACCACCCAGATGACTTGCATCTTTCTTTGTGGTCAGGAATGTGTCTTCCTGCTTTGGGCCTTCCACATCCACAGGTGGATTCCCTTCCCTGAGGTCTAAGGAATGTTAATAAGTCCTTCCCTTCCTCTCTTGCATGTTAATCCAGCAAGTTTCCTCTGACTGAGGGATAATGTACCCCTCCCTGAATGTGAAATGTATCCCGGGCAGTGAAGGCCTAAACTCTTATATTTAGTTCCACATTCTTGGAACTAGTGAACCTGCATTCTTTTGCTCAGCTCTAAGGATCATAAGAGCTTTCTATATGTTTCATAAGTTTTCAATATCTTACAGTCTGACTGGATGGTTTCATGTAGAAGAATGCAAATAGATCCATACTTACCACTCAGCACAAAACTTAAGTCTAAGTGAATCAAAGACTTCACGATAATAACAGATACACTAAACTTTATGGAAGAGGAAGTGGGGGCAGGTCATCTTGCACTCATTGTCACAGGAGAATAATTTCTGAACAGAACACCCATAGTACAGGCACTAAGATCAACAATAAAATAAATGGAACCTCATGAAACTGAAAAGCTTCTGTTAGGCAAAGGACACCATCATTCAGACAAAGTGGGATCCTATAGAATGGGAAAAGATTTTTCTTAACTTCACATTCAATTGATAACTAGTACCCAAAATATATAAAGAACTTAAAAACCTAGCTATCAAAACCCCAAATAATTCAATTTTAAAATAGGGTACAGATCTCAACTGGAGGGCAAGGGAGGTGGGGAGGAATAGAGGGAGGTGAAACTGTAATCAGGGCATATTATATGAGAATGAAAGAGCCCCAAAAGGGGACCCTCACCGAAGACTGGACCTGTACGCCCCAAGGACACACGAGAGACCTTCTTGATGCAATTGCAGAGGAGGTTTAATGATAAGGGCCCTGGGGCCGGAACATATCTCATGCAGGAGATAGAGGTTCCGGCCCACAACCCAGGAAATTTGGGATATTTATGGGTAGGGGTTGGGGAGAGTGGGAAAATTTGGCATGCTTACATATGATTGGATATTTCAAAAATCAGCAACTTGCAGAAGCAGCTACGTGTGAGCTGGCAGGATGACTAGATACTTTTGACCATGAAACTTTGGACTTCTCAAAAAGGGGGAGAGAAAAGTAAACACTAGATGGCCCATTACTCACTTGGGCTTGTCTGGACTTGACTGGGCACATCCTAGCATGCCTTTTCATTTGGGTCACCCTGCCCCTTTATTATGACTATATTTAACAAATTGTTGGTGGTCTTTGCTGACCATGAATTTTTGTTATTGTTACAATGCTGCTTTCAAATTTTGTTCTCACAAGAAAAGAATCTATTTTGAATAAAAGCAGGAGAAAGAATTCATTCTCTCTTGAGCCAGAACTGTGGTTCTGAGTTTAGATACTGGGAGACTGTTTCTTCATTCTCCTCTGATATTATTCCTCTTCCTTATCTTCTTTTGATGGCCTATGTAGAGCTGCCTGAGAGACCTGGGAAATGAGGATCTTAAAGAAAGGAGTGGACTACAATCTAATGCTGTATAAAACTTTATTTCAGCTTCAATGTACTGTTATATATGAATGTAACAAGGAAAGGAATGATCTATGGAAGGTTGTTTGAATCCAGATACATATGATCAGAAAACATGTAAATAAACACTGGTATGCATATACTAAATATTAACAGAGCAGCCTTTTCCCAGAATTTCTAAGACTAGTGTTGCAGACCGTTCTGCCCCATGCTTGGTGCCAAAATGTCCCAGCTTGAGCTGCCCCATGCTTGGGGGCCAAAATGTTCCTGACCTCTCTGCTGCTCCGGTCCAAAGGTCAGAGTCTAGCAAGAGAGAGAGAGTGGGGGAAGAAGGGGAAGAGACTTAAAGAATGCAGACAAACCAGAGTGTATGGTCAAGTCTCCTTTACTGTCTCCCATTGACTCTATTGACTTCCTTGCAAGAAAATCTTGGGTATTTATAAGCACAAGCAGGGAAACACAGCTGAAGACACTTTACCACATGCACCTTGCAGCTGGGGTTACTAAACAGCAAAACAATATATGTGGGATAAGCAAGATGTTTGTCAGAATCTGCTCAGCTGTTGTAGGCTGTTGAAAAACAAGTCTCTAGTCAGGGTATATGGTTCGAGATGGCTGCAATGTCCATCTAGCCGCTTTCTGCTAAAAGATGGCTCCCAACAGACTAGACCAATTTAAACATAATTGGCATGCACATACTGTAGATATTCTGTGAATACATGAAAGCAAAGCAGAATATCATATGCAGATTCAGGGCACACTGAGAACAGGACTCAGTATATCCTTTCACCAGGTTGTGTTCTATAGGTATGAGCTGACATCCAAGAAGAATAAACAAGAAAAACAATCTAGGGAACAAAATGCACTTGAGGTAAAAAAAAAAGTCCTCTGCCTTTTTGTCTGGAGCCTCTCTCACAACTCCCTGAGGAACTGCTTGCCATGTGCCATTCTTTTGATAGTGTTCTGACATTCTCTCCCTCCCAGGGTCAGAAGTTCATTCTTTCTTAGAAACAGTTTTAGTGGTGGGATGTCTGCTTTTCTTCACTTGCTGTGGTAGTTTGAATATGTTTGGACCATGGGAAGGGACACACTTCCTCTACCAAGACTATCATTCCTCCAATAAGGCCACACCCCCTAATGGTGACACTTCCAGTGGGCCAAACATATTCACACCTCTATACCTGCTCTTCTCCTCCTGAGTCTCTGTGTTCTCCAATTTCATATCAATTTCAAAATTCACCTGGAGGTCAGAGGTGAGCACCAGGTAAGAAAGAACAACTCTCTTGTGGTAGGCATCAAAGATGAAGTTAGGCCAATCTGACCATGAATGGGGACTAGCCAGGTTAAGGTAAATCCAAACCTATTTTGCAGAAAGTCACTACTTTCTTTGTTAGTTTTACTATGTAAGTTTTTGTGTGAAGCAATGGCAAGGCCTTACTCTTGGCAAACACTCACCCTTGGCTCTCCTATCTACTATTCTTCTTTCTGCTTCCCTTCCATGATTCTCTTGTCAGTTCTCAGAACTTCAAACAAGACTTCATAGCAACCCACCTTAGTAACCCTTCCTCCTGATCTCTAGATTTAGCCAACATCCTGCTAGATAGATATTTTTAGAACCCCTAGTAACAGAAAGGCCTTGTGAGAATAACTTAGTTAGACCCCACAGCTACAGCTAGCTTTCTGCACCTGCAAAGCCCTCTTTCCTTTCCTACCCACCCCCATATCCTGTTTTTAGAGTATATAACCTGTGTGAGTAATAAAAATTTTGCCAGCTTGATCAGACTTCTTCACTTGCTGTGCCTTTTTATTTTCTCACACATCTCAGTTGTCTCCACAGGGTCTAAAGGTCCCATATGATTGTCCAGCTGGCCTAGACATTTTTAAATGGGATATTAATTTTATTTGTTCCAACACATGTAGGTAAAACAAAATCAAGACTTATATAGATAAACCAAACAGAAGCAAAATGAGAATTATTTTATTCTTACATTGTGATATCTTGAGGCTCTGTGGCCTGTAGTCATGCCCTCTACCTGTGGAGGGGCTAGTAGGGGCATTGTCCTACAAGACTAGAGGACTCCACTCTAGGGAGGTCTTTGGCCTCATATCAGAAGCCTGTATCAGGAGCCTGGAGTCTGGGAGTGTGGTGAAATGTATGTTGTTCCTTGCAGGGAACCCTGCTGACTTTCTGGCTATTTTGTGCTCGACCAGAAACCATGCTTTCCTTTTATGGTACTACACCTGTTGCTCATCAAGCAATCTCTAGAGTAGAGTCTGTGCAAGTTCCAAGGTACTACACAGCTCACTGCCCTCAAATATGGGCACCCCATAGTTACTAAGACTCCACCTTTGTGCTTGTAACCTGCTGACAGCACTACTGTCCTGTACTCTTTCAGTTTCCCAACAGGGAAAGCAGAATCCTGCAGCTACAGCTGTACCATGCTGAAAGTTAGGTGGTACACTTACACAATGGAGTATTACTAGGCTATTAAATATAATGAATTTGAGAAATTCTTAGGTAAACGGATGGAACTAGAAAATATCATTCTGAGTGAGGAAACCCAATCACACACACAAAAAAACACACACATGGTGTTTACTCACTGATAATCAGATATTAGCCCAAAAGCTTGAAATAGCCAAGATTCAACTCACAGACCACATGAAATTCATGAAGAAAGAAGACCTAGTGTGGATGCCTTGGTCCTATTTAGAAAGAGTAACAAAATACTCAAGGGAGCAAATATGGAGACAAAGTGTGGGACAGAAACTGAAGGAGGGGCCATCTAGAGACCATTCCACCTGGGTATTTATCCATGTGTAGTCATCAAAGGTAGATGCTGATGTGGATGTCAGGAAGTGCATGCTGACAAGAGCCTGATATACCTGTCTCCTTAGAGGTCTGCCAGAGTCTGACATACCCAGAGCCAGATGTTCACAGCTAACCACTGATTTGCTCAAAAGTTTCCCAATGGAGAAGTTAGAGAAAAGACTGAAGGAGCTGAAATGGTTGGTGGCCCAGGAGGAGAACAACAATACCAACCAACCAGAGCTCCCCAGGGTCTAAACCACCAGCCTGGGAGCACATAGGGACCCATGACTCCATCTGTATATGTAGGAGAGGATGGCCTTGTCGGGCATAGGTAGAAGAGGAGGAGATCCTTGGTCCCATGAAGGCTGAATATGGAGTGTGGGGGAGAATTCAAAGATGGGGAGTTGGCAGTGGTGGGGGTAGGTGTGGGCACATCCTCATAGAAGCAGGAGGAGGGGGAATGGGATAGGAGGTTCCTGGGTGGTGGTGGAAATGGGGTAAGGGACTAAATCTGGCATATAAATATAATATCCAATAAAAAAGCAAATGTATGATAATCTGGTTATAGATGTGACATTTTTATCTGTGCTGAAGCAAAGAGGAATTAAAGTGTTAAGTGTTAAAAAAAGAACTTGATGAAGAGTCGCTGATGTGAATACTAGGAATAAGTCTACTGGAGAGATCAAAACTCAAAGCCAATTAATTGATTTATCCTGAGGGATCATCAGCATAGGAGTCAGACACACAGGAACCAGGGAGTGGCTGAGTGCCCCGGCCCGCGGGGATTCGAGGAGACCTTAGGGAAGGGGGCGAACGAATGAAAGGACAAGAGACACAAAGAATGAGAGCAAGTCTGGGTTCTGATCAATCTCTGAAACTTTAATTTTGGGGGCAGGTTATAAAGACACAGCAAACCGGGAAGTTAGGGCGAGGGTCATTGCTTAGGGCTATCTTACTATGGAATCCTTACTGTCTAAGACTTTCCCACTGTCATAATCTTATCACCCTAGAGCATCCCACTGTCATAATCTTCTCCAAGGAAATGCCAGACGTTCTTTGGGTTCCTGGGACCTGAGACCTATGAATGTCCTTTCTTAACCTTGTACTGACTAGACTTTCTAAAACAGCAGGTAATTTCCTGGGTTTGGCTCCTGGCATCTGCTCCCTTTTAACAATTTTAAGCGAGGCTGGCAGGCAAATTCGGACATTAAGAAATATCATTGGCAGATAATTGGGCATTGACCAAAGGGGGAAAGCATTGACCTGATCCTCCCAGTATCATTTGTAATGGTGTCTTTTTGGGGAGGAGAGGGTTATTTGTCTCATGGACCATGTAGGATATTGAGGGTCTTAGTCGGCTCCTTTGAGACACAAGAAATCAACACCAACCTCTATGCAATCAGGTTTGCTTTTCAGGGGACTCAGAAGCGGACAATTTGGGTCCTCCCCCTGCGGTACCTCGTCATGCACCCCTTGCAGGTACCCACGTTGTGTCCGTGCCATGCCGAACCAAAGTGCACAGATCTGAGTTCTATGCAGCTCCTAAAGGAGATGTGTCAACGCAAGGCTCAGCCAAG
Organism: Arvicanthis niloticus; assembly: GCF_011762505.2. Classification (NCBI taxonomy): domain Eukaryota; kingdom Metazoa; phylum Chordata; class Mammalia; order Rodentia; family Muridae; genus Arvicanthis; species Arvicanthis niloticus. Next base: position 72,594,216 of record NC_047661.1, on the reverse strand, counting down.
CCTCTATCAGCCGAATCAAGTCTATGATAATGCACTTGTAGGGGTTTAGATGCCAAGGAGTCAATTTGTTGTTTTATAAAGCCAGTGAGTCTGTTAAAGGCCCACGGGTGGAAAGCCGAAAGGCGAAAGGGACTGATCACAGGGCCCAGGATGGAAGGGAGAAGGGTAGTAAGCCAAGGAGAGGCAGAAAACTAGTTTTTCTTGTTCTCACTGTTTCTTCTGACATTCTAATCTCTTTCTGATCTTGACCACACTATCTCTAACTACCCCAGTTTAGTCAGTATAAAAACAGCATTCCTCCTTGGGGGGTGGCACAGAGCCCCTCTTGCTGAAGGAAAAGCAGATGAGAGATTTTTCTCTGATGCCAATCTCCAGCTGTTCGATGTCCTTGTCAATGGCCAGTCAGGGTTCTGAGTAGTACAAGTCCCGAGGCCTGCATCAGGATCAGAACTTCCAACAGAGGATACCATGGGTGGCTCATTTTTATCTGGAAAGGAAAAAGAAGGGAATTCTCAGGGAGATTTCTCTTCCCTGGATTTCAATTGTTATCCATTTTATCTACAGTTGGGTCTGGCTTTGTGGAGGTATCTGTTTTGCCAATCTTTCTGGCAGCCATCTAGCTTCGACTTTTTTGATATCAAACAGACATATCGATCCTCGGCCCCATGTGGGAACTGAATCTAGGCTGTTCCATTTAAAGGTAAAAAGGTCCTTCCATATAACTGTGGCATAATTTTTATTAGTCTTAAGGTGTCAGAGGTGATCGGCAGCAGATTTGCCATGAGCGTCCAGATTTAGAAAATTGAGAACAACAAGGCATGATGGAGAATATTTCTAGGAGACCCCTTCTGGGGGTATAACTCCCAATCTTTGGTTTTTTTAAAAGCCAGTTTTTTTTTAGTTTCTTGCAAAACCAGGGCAGAAGCAACAGTAGCTGCTCCTTCCACACTCAGAGAGTTATAAAGATATTATTTTAAAGTTCTACAATACCTGTTTCACAATATCTTGTCCTTGAAGAATTTAAAAAATCCCAGTAATATGGGTAATATTAAATTGTCAACAAAACATCTCAAATGTCCAACTGCAATAACCAGTTCCATATTCTCTCTTAATCTGATATGGAACACCAAGCATAGAAAGATAATGTAGGCAGTAACTAATTACATTTTTAGTTGCTTCTCCTCTTAAAGCAGTTGCAACTAGAAAGCCTGAAAAGGTGTCAATTTACATGTACCTGTTTTAATTTTCCAAAATCAGAAATGGGTAACATCCACTTGCTATAATTGATTATGTATAAGTCCTCCAGGATTAACACCATTATCAAAAAATTAAGGACACAGAGAACAAGTTTTTGCAATTTGACTTGCACACTCTCTAGAAATATCAAATTATTGTCTCAAGGTATTACTATTTTGATGATATAAAGAATAAGATTGTTTGGCCAATTGTTACTGTGAGGCTTATAATCTGCCTGGTATACAAATCTGCTGTGGCATTGCCGTGGGGTCTAGGCAATCCAACATGAGCTCTTAAATGTCTTATAAAGATAAGAAAAAGTACATGTTTCTTAAATTAAGCTGTATTTATAAAATTTGAGAATTAGCAATATCTTAAAAATGAACAATTTTAAGCAATTATAAACCATGAGCTATAATATACTGGCTATGAGTATACAAATTGAAAGCTTGATTTTTCAACATTTCAAACAGTGGCTACAGCACATAATTCAATTATTTGTGCTGAAGCAGGGGGAAACTTAAGAAAATGAACATGTGATCCAATTATATATATAGTCTTCCCATTAGGTGGGCTGTCTGTAAATATTTTCTGCCTTCGAATATTTTCTGGAGCAACAAGCACTCCCCAAAAATTTAAAGCTCGTTGTATGAGCACAAAGGCTTGCATTAAAACTCCTTCAGAGAGATCAACTAATAAAATACCATGCAATGAACAATATACTGAAAGATTCAAACTCTTAACTCAAGTGTGAGAGTTCTTAATCCGGGCCTATTTCTTGAGGCCTGGCCCAACGATTATCCTTCCTGTACTGAGGACAAATTCCAGGGGCACTCCTGCTTCCAGACAGCACTTCTGCTGTCTGTCTATGCCTCTATTTTTTGGACAGTCTTTCCGAAAATGACCCATGTCCTCATACCTAGAACAATCCTTATCACCTCAGTGCTGTGAAAGCATAGCTTGGACTAAAGTTAGCATTCTCATAAGCCAAATGTGTAAAAAACAACTCCTGCCTGGGGTCTCTAAAATTTCTACCAGCCCTTTTAGCAGCCTATCTACAAATTCCTAAAATGGTTTATCAGAGCCGTGTGTGTTCTAGATAAAACTCCCACTGGGATCTCAGTTTAACTATATTTTTTAGTTTCTTTTGCAATATAAGAGTGTAACCATAATTTTGGGAAACAAAACCGATTTTTAACAATATAAACAATTTATTTTCTCTAAAATCAATACTAAGTACATTACTTTCATGTTACTAAGTTTGGCTGTCAGTTCTTATGTATGAATGCATGATAGTGCAGCTTTTAATACCTCTTAAAGAGACACTGTTTTAAATCCTATCTTTATACATCTGGTTTCTGAATGACTCCAATCCTGAGTTACCAGTTTTAAGCCAACTTTCTGTTACCAAAGTTGCAAAAAAATTTTTAATCATACCCAATAACTTATAGGCAAATAATCTATATCCAAGACATGCAGAACATTTTATACTTTTAAAAGCAGTCCGAAGCAAAAATGAAGTGTACATATATTTACATATATTTAGACTAAACAAATTTTTCTTGCTTTTTCTAGCTGTAATTTCAAGAGAAGCACCTTGTCACCTGCTGAACCCAGTAATCATAGTCACAGATTTTTCTAGGAGAAACATCTATTAGCTCCTTACCATAGAAGCCATAAAAAAACTTGCTGGCCCCTTTAAGAGCAGCTTTTATATCTCCAAAGGCCAATTGAAACTGCTTTTTATTTTTACTTTTTCTTCTCTCTCTCTCTCTCTTTCTCTCTCTCTCTCTCTCTCTCTCTCTCTCTCTCTGAAGCTACTTAAAAACTAAATCAAGGGCTGAACAACCAGCAGATAAAGTTTTAACCATTTTCTTTTAAACATGAAACATGGAACAACATTCAAGTAACGAAACAAAAACACAGACATAAACTGACAGACATGGACAGATTGGTGCACCAAGGACAAAAAATAGACATAGAGAGCAGTACTGAGGGTCTCTCCCAGAGGAGCCAGAGAAAAAGCAGGACAGTCTCCTGATTTTCTCCTGCTCTCAGGAGGGCTCTAAAATCGCCTTTTTCTTTTCTTTTGTTAACACGGCCGGAGAGTGGACAACTGCATTAGCCCTTTCTCTCCCTCATCTCCAAGGTTTAATGTTTTTATCTCCTTAGGAGGTGTAGCATTTTTTTTCCATCAATAGTCTCCTCTTGGGGAAACATCGACAAATATCACCAATGAAATCTTTTCTATTTGGGAAAAGGGAAAAAATTCTATTCTATCTCTATTTCTATCTTCTATTCTAACTCTCTATTCTAGCTCTATTCTAACTAACCTAACTCACTATTCTAACTAACTCTATTCTATTTGTCTTTTCTATTTGGGAAAAGGGAAAAAAAAATCTATATTCTAACTCTCTATTCTAACTCTATTCTAACTAACTTAACTAACTATTCTAAACTAACTCTATTCTATTTGTCTTTTCTAAGATCCTTTTTTCTTAACCCTTACTCCTCGTGCCTTGAGGGACTCCTTGAGACCCTTTAAGAACAAATCATGTTTGCTCAATCCTTGTCCCATAATTGCGTTGCTTTTTCTTACCTTCACTGGATCAATCTCACAGGCGGGTGACTCTGTGGTGATCACAATGCGGATCTTCTCTCTTCTCTCTGGAGAAGCGTTGATCCTATGCTTTCGGGACGTCCCTGTGGAAGCAATGTTCGATTGGACCCCGACCCACAAGACCACACATCGGGCGCCAAGTGCCCCAGCCCGCGGGGATTCGACGAGACCTTAGGGAAGGGGGCGAACGAATGAAAGTGAAAGGAAGATGAGAGGAAAACCCGGCCGCCATACAGAATAGACTACTCCAGACCACGTGGTTCCAAGGGGGGAAGGTTTATTCAGGGAAAGGGCAAAGGTGGGGAGAGATAGGTGGGAGAGATAAGAGGTTAAAGAGGGTGCGAGTCCGGTGTACTGCCTGTTTTATATGGGCAGTGACGTAGTATCTCCCAGGTAAAGGTGAGGGAGCCAGGTGGATTCTGGGAGCGTGGGGCTGTTCCCTCGGCAATGATGTGGGGGTCGCCTAGAAGTGGGAGTCGCCTAGAAGTGATGTCACTGGGTTCGGAGGCTGATACCAACATACCTCCCTTTTTCTTATTATAAAGAAGAGAAGAAAAGTGGAGGGGAAGTCGATGGTGAAATGGGGAGTTGGGGCGGAGTGTCTCTTAAACTACTTCCTGCTGTGTAGGGGCGTAGTCTATTGTGGGGAGTAGCTGGCCTTCACCATCGGGGTCCACTCGGTAGATACGTGTATCAGGTTCCTCTGTGGACAGCGGCTGGTAATCCTGTAACAGGAAGTTCCTTAAAAACAGCATTCTTCCTAGTAGAGTCCAGTAACTGGATGACAACAGGAGAATGGTGTTTAGCAACAGAGGGGTTCTGGACGTCCCAAACTCGGGGGTCCACCTGAGAAGCTTTAAGGGAAATAACATGTTAGTGTTAGTAGGTTGACTGGCTAGAAGAAGGAGCAGAGGAACTGCTGGCGAGCTTGGGTTTAGGTGAATTGGGGGAGCAAAGGAAATAGAGGCTCCCAACTTAGCTAAAATATCTCTTCCCAATAAGGGGACAGGACATGTAGGCACTACCAAAAAGGAATGGGTGAGAGGTACACCCCTAAAAATGCAATTAAGTGGGGGAGTCTGGTGAGGAAGGTAAGGTTGTCCTCCTACCCCGACAATAGGAAAACGCGAAGGTGAGGTGGGTCCCCAAAACTCCGTCAGGACCGAGTAAGTGGCCCCAGTATCCAAGAGAAAAGAGATGGGTTTTCCACATACCATAATATCTACCCGAGGCTCCCTGCTAGTGATAGGCGTGGTCGGGTCGAGAGAGCTCGGGCCCAGTCAGTCCTCCATAGCCAATCCTAGAAGGTCAGCTGAAGGGTTTTCTGGGAGTGATGTCCCCCTGTTCTGAGCAACATGAGGGCAATCAACAGCCCAATGTCCCTTCTGATGGCACCTGGGGCACGGTCCCCTTGGTTTGCTAGGGTTGGGGCAAGCCCTCGCCCAATGACCTTGTTGACCACATTTATGGCAGGGGCCAGGTGGTCCCTGAGTCTTCAGGGACCAGGAGTCTGGGGTAGTGGCTGAGGCTGGTCGGATAGCCTTTGCCAGCATATGGTATTTTTGTTTTCGGGCTTTCTCATCCCTCTCATGGTACACCTTAAAGGCCAACACCAAGACTTCTGCCTGTGGAGTTAGGGGCCCCCTCTCCAATCGCCTAAGTTTAGCTTTTATGTCGGGGTAGCTCTGGGAAAAAAAGTAGGTCATCAGAAGTTGCTTACCTTCCGGATTTTCAGGGTCCAGATTGGTATACTGTAATAAAGCCTTTGTAAGGCACTCCAGAAACTGGGACGGGTTTTCCTGTTTGTCCTGGACAACCTCTTGGAGTTTTTCAAAGTTTACTGGCTTTAAGGCTGCCTTTCTTAGGCCTGCCAAAAGACATGTTATAAATCTATCTCTAGCTAAGATACCACCTGCGGAATTGTAATCCTGGTCAGGAACCGCCTCAGATCTGATTGGATATGTTCCGTCTGTCTGATGAATCTGATCTGCATGCGTTTTTGCCTCTTCCCAAACTCGCCTGCGTTCATCAGGAAGTAAATTGTTAGTGAGAATCATATGAACATCATGAAAAGTCAAGCTATAAGACTGAGTGATGTACTGGAACTCTTTAATAAAGGCAGAGGAGTTAGAGGTATAGGAACCCAATCTGTTCTCTATTTGAGAGAGTTCACTTAGTGAGAAAGGAACATGTACTCTGACAAGGCCGTCTACTCCTGCCACTTCCCTCAGGGGAAGGACAGATGCTGGTTTAGGTGTCCCTGGAGGAGAAGAAATTGGAGGTTTGGCTGTGGCCCTAGAAAGTATGATAGGAGGAGTAAAGGTTGGAGCCAACACAGGGCGATTACCATGGCCTGCAGCTGGTGCAGAGGGAAGGGAGGGGTCTGAGGAGGTTGAGTTAGTAGGCTCTGAGGTATCATGGGTTTTTGGCGGCATGGAAACAGGTCTGCGACGGAAGGGGGGTGGTTCGTCAGCTGGATCTAAGAGTGTTGCGTTATCTAATGGGGGTTGGGGAGGTTCCATTGCTAAAAGGACCTGGGGAGTGGAACAGGCAGAACACATGGAGGGATTAGAGCGGAGGTAGATGAATGATTGGATATAGGGGACTTCTTTCCATTTACCAGACTGCTGTATGTATGTGTGAAGACCCTTTAAAATAATTGGATCTAGGGTGCCATTAGGTGGCCATTTTAAACCATTATCTAGAGGATACCGGATCCAAACTTCATTGCAGAGATGTATCAATTTGGAAGGCCTCAATGCAGGCGTTAATTTTAGAGATCTGAGGTTTTTAAGGAGACAACCCAGTGGGGAGTCTGAGGGTGCGGCCGAAGACAATGTAGTACCCATTGGGTGACAGGGAGGGTTTACCGAGCTAACGTATCGGCGTCCCGATAGAAAGGCGGTAAGAAATCAGCCAACAGCCTAGGTAACCAGGTCATCACGAGGTTACCCAGGGGGCTAGCACAAACTCCCGGAGTTCTGCGGGAAGCAATTTACCCTGGTACCAGGCTTTCCACAGCTGCTAGAGCTAATTGGAAGGGAGGGTGTAAATTGCTTTCCAGGGGAGGGAAGTCACCCAGTGGCCAATGTCCTAAATAGTGGTTCGGCTAGGAGGCTAGTCTTAGGGACTAGGCAGACAAATGGCAACACCTCTCCGACCAAGAAAGGCTGGACAGACCTTATTTGGACGGCTAGGGTCCCTCCCAGCCAATTAGAATTTCCTTACCAATAAGCCGGTGTGTGTTTGAAGAAATATGCAGTCTGGTATCAGGAGAGTGGTACCACGAGGTCTGTCTGTGGGCCTAAGCCACCTGGCGGAGTGCCACGTGGTGGGCCACAGGCTTAGCTAATCTGTAGCAGCGGCGGAAATTTATGCTGTCCGTGATAGCAGGGATGGAGCTTAGCAGCAGCGGTGGGGATGTCGGTGGCAGCTCAGAGCAGTGGCGAGTGCAGGGCGGTTGCACGCAGTGGGCAGTGGCTTGGGCTGCGCCGGCAGCAGCCCTGTCAGGCTCGTTCCGGTGCCGCGGGAGTTGGCGGCTGAAGCGGCGGCGCGGTGGCTGCGGCTGCGGGCCGAGCAGCGTCCGCAGTTAGGGGGAGCGGTCCCGAAGTATTCGAACTTGGCCGATGCACCAATGAAAGGAAGATGAGAGGAAAACCCGGCTGCCAGTACAGAATAGACTACTCCAGACCACGTGGTTCCAAGGGGGGAAGGTTTATTCAGGGAAAGGGCAAAGGTGGGGAGAGATAGGTGGGAGAGATAAGAGGTTAAAGAGGGCGCGAGTCCGGTGTACTGCCTGTTTTATATGGGCAGTGATGTAGTATCTCCCAGGTAAAGGTGAGGGAGCCAGGTGGATTCTGGGAGCGTGGGGCTGTTCCCTCAGCAACGATGTGGGGGTCGCCTAGAAGTGGGAGTGGCCTAGAAGTGATGTCATTGGGTTCGGAGGCTGATACCAACACAAAGGACAAGAGACACAAAGAATGAGAGCAAGTCTGGGTTCTGATCAATCTCTGAAACTTTAATTTTGGGGGCAGGTTATAAAGACAAAGCAAACCGGGAAGTTAGGGCAAGGGTCATTGTTTAGGGCTATCTTACTATGGAATCCTTACTGTCTAAGACCTTCCCACTGTCATAATCTTATCACCCTAGACCATCCCACTGTCATAATCTTCTCCAAAAAAATGCCAGAAGTTCTTTAGGTTCCTGGGACCTGAAACCTGAGACCTATGAATGTCCTTTCTTAACCTTGTACTGACTAGACTTTCTAAAACAGCAGGTAATTTCCTGGGTTTGGCTCCCGGCAGCTGAGCTGATTGAATCACTGCAGTTATTTCTGTGTCCTTTAAATTGTTTGTCTAAGACTTGAAGAACTGGAGACGTGAGAGGTGTAGGCAGAGTTTTCACCTCATTTTACATAAGGGCAGTATTAATAGACCCTAATGTTTGATATCTCTTGAATATATGCTGCAGCCCTTAGAAAACAACAAAATCTCTCCCTTTTAGGAAAGGCAGAAAAAGTATGGCAGTTCCAAGTCCAAGTTCCAAGAGGACAGAACTCACCAGTGGAGGATGCAGATTGTGAGATATTGATAAGCTGAATCCTTCCAATTAAAGTGATTGAATTGAGAACCATTTAGGATATTCCTTAAGTGACTATGAAAAGTCTAAGGAGAATTTCCTGAGGGGAAGTACAAGACCATAAACCAAATTGGAAGGGGTCATCACAAGGTCTGTAGGTGAGATCTGTGTAACACACTAGAAAGAAGAAAGCTATCTTCAGAGGGTTGGGGCTCTGCTTCCTGCCCACCATATAGGAGTTCTTCCACATGCCTTACATTTTGTGAACCCTCAGACTTCTGACAAGTTAAGGAAAATATAGCTTCCCTGATCATGTTTATGTCAGGAATCCATGTAAGACCAGCAGATGGGTAAATAATAGCTGTTCAGAGATTGACATGATCCCTTCATTTATGGAAGATTGACTCCAGTAAGCAAAGTACACTGGTGATGGCTATTCTTCCTGTCTGGACTACCTGTGGACTTAAGTAATATACAAGACTGGAGAGCATGCCTTTTAAAATTATTTTTATTAAGTTGAAGTAGATAGATCCAGTTCAAATACAGACTCTTTGAGTAGAAAAACACATACCTTTAATCAGAGTCTTGAGGCAGGAAAACACACACCTTTAATCCAGATCTTGAGACTAGAAGACACACCCTTGGCCACACCTTCTGCTGGTGGTCTATATAAGAACATAGAAGAAGGAAGCTTTGTGTGTTTTCCTGTTTGCTCTCATCTTAGTAGCAAGTCCACTTCTCCTTGGCATTAGAACCTACTTCTTCAGAAACCCTGTATATAGTGAAGAATCCTTGGTTCATCAAACATTGTGGTCTAATTTCAAGCTTTAGCTATTGTTATATTAGCTGGATCTCACCCTACAGGTTTTTCTCATACACCCCCTTTCTCTTTATGTAGAGAAATTGATTGTGCACATTTTCCAAAGTACCCTGACTAATACAACACACCTGTCCCAGCCTGAGGTGCTGCTCCAGTCCTTGGGTCAGGGTCTAGCAAGAGAGACAGTGGGGATGAAGGGGAAGAGATTCCAAGAATGGAGACAAGACAGAGGTTCTGATCAATCTCATATATTGAAAGGAAATCTGGGTATTTATATGCGTTTGCCACGTGTCTCGTAGGCATGGATACCACGTGCAACTTGCAGGTGTGGATACTGTGTGCATCTTACAGGCATGTATAATGTGGATAGCAAGTGAGCCTTGCAGCTGGGGGCACTAAACAGCAAAAGAAGATATGTGGGAAAAACAAGATATTTTTCAGCATGTGCTCAGCTGTGGTAGGCTGTTGAAAAACAAGTTTCTTGTCAGGGTATATGGCTTCAGATGGCTGCAAAGATGATTGCCACTTTCTGCTAGAAGTTGGTTCCCAACACACACCTGAAATGAGAATGTACAAAATTTTCCAAACTCTTCTATTGTTGGGAAGAAGGGAGGGAGGGAGGTATACACACACACACACACACACAGAGAGAGAGAGAGAGAGAGAGAGAGAGAGAGAGAGAGAGAGACCGACTTACAGTGACTATGGGTCTGTATTGTTTCCTGTAAAACAAATATTGAAGCCTAGAGCAAAAATTGCATAGAAAAACAGCACCATAGAATGGCCTGTTTAGGAGAAACTGAAACTAAAATCTAAGGAGTATCTATAATTGTATCCTACAGGGTGAAGTGTAAGTAACTTCTACTTCTTCTCAGATCAAATTTAACCTCAAAAATAACTCCAGCAGAAATGTCAGGGGATTTGGAAGACACAACCTGGGGCTATGCCCATATCACTGTTCAGAAATTCTGCTACGAGTGGACCATTATTAACTTTTCATTTTGCATGGAGGGAATTTAGAAAAGGATTACAAGCCCAGTGTTCTCAATAGAGTACAAAGACAAAGTAGCATGGTGTTTGAGAGTACTTCCAAACAGGGGTGACAAAGAAAGAAAAGATTACCTGTCAGTTTACCTGGTGTTGCTCAGCTGTCCCGAGATCCCAGTTTGGGCAAAGTTCTAGTTGTGGATAATAAATGCCAAAGGAGAGAAATATCAGAGTATGAAGAGACCCACTGTGGTAAGCTTTCAGAAAAACCAACACTGGGGAGTTAAAAAGTTCATCCTTTGAGATTTTCTCCTCTCTCATCCCTATTGGCTTCTCCCTGAAGACCAGCTCATCCTCTGCTGCAAGGTGAACATAGTAGAAGCCTTCTTCAGCATTCCTGGATAGAACATGACACCTGCAATCCAGGATCCAAGGCATGTGTTGACACATGACCTAGGGGACCTGTGGGAGAATTCCCTGTTCACAGACTGCTGCCTGTTGGTAGGTGGCCATGAATTTAGGGCTCACAAGGCCATCCTAGCAGCTTGCTCTCCAGTTTTCAGAGCCATGTTTGAACATGAAATGAAAGAGAGCACTAATGAACCACATTGAGATCTATGACCTGGATCCCTAAGTCTTCAAGGAGATGATGGGCTTCATCTACCCAGGAAGGCATCACACTTCCACAGCCACTTTCTGGCCACTGGTGTGCTGGCAGCTGCTGACAGGTATGGCTTAGAGGGCTTGAAGGTCATGTGTGAGGATGCACTCTGCAGGAACCTCTCTGTGGAGAATGCTGCACACATTCTCATCCTGGCTGACCTCCACTGCACAGAGCAGCTGAAGACTCAGGCTATAAAGTTCACTGCACTTCATGCTTCTCACATCTGAGACTTTGGGGTAGAAATCAATGGTGGAGTCTTATTCCTACTTCATGGCTGAAGCATTCCACTTCATGATTTCTGCAGTGTTCTTTCTTGCAGCCTTCACACAAATGCCTAAAGTGAGAGGGCTTGTTAGCTATGACCTACACCTGTCTTCCAACAGTAACAACTAGTGTTGTTGCCAATGAATTCTGGTTAGAGTGCAATATTGCTGGCACATTTACAGTGAATTGGGAAAAGGCAGCATAGTGGCTCAGGATTAACAACACCTGTAATATGTTCAAATGATGGGTGGATGGAAAGCAACACTGGAGTCTGGGACTCTCTTCCTGACATCTACCCTGTTGATGTTCTTGTTTGATTTTTGTCTGGTGTCTAGGAAACCAGGATTCAATATATGTGCTGGCCCTAAGCACAGCCCAACAGAGTTTCTTCAGAGAAACATGTCTGTATTGGACTGAGTAGAAGAGATGACCTGGGCCCAGAGGATAAGAAACAAAACCTGAATGTTTACTTATCACAGAAGAAAAGACAATGAAGACTTTCTGTTTAAGGACTCAGAACTCAGCTGCAAAAGCAATTACTGCTCTCTCAGAGAACTCTTGTTCAGTTTCCAGCACACACAGGAAAGCTTTCAACCATCTGTAACTGGTGATCCAGAGCATCTGAGACCCTCCTCTGGTCTCCTGGGCCACAAACAGCTCTGTAGACAAAACCTTAACCTAATAAAATATAATAGAAATAAACTTTTGAAATTAGTCTGTGGTTTCCAGAGATGTTTATTTTCAGAATAGTCATGTGTAGTCCAATCAGCAAAGCTAAGCTGTGGATGTTTCTACAGACCCCTCTCTGTCCAAAAGTATTAGAAACACCCTGTCTTTCTTCTTGGAATTTATTTTTGGCAAATGAGACCTCCATCATCATGCTGTATGACAACTCAGAAGAGTAGACCAAAGTGGAGGGATTCTACTCCTCCTGTAAGAGATATGTTGGTGGTTGAAGTCATGCAAAAATATTTTATGTGTTTGTGGTGGATAGCCCTAGCCTCTTGTTGTCATGGTAACTCCACTCCTGGGAGGGGCTGCGAAGGAGGAGTGAATCTTGTAAACCTTCTGTCCAATCAAATTTGTTAAATAAAGGCTACAGCCAGTGATTGGGCAGTAGAAGAGGAGTGGGAGGAGCCAGAGGCAGGAAAAGAGGGGAAGACGAGAGGAGAGAAGGCGGCGTGGCGCGGAGTTGGCAGTTGGTCGAAGCTAGAGGGCAGTTGGTGGAGAGAGAGAAGACGAAGACCACCTAGGAAACCGCAAGTTGTTAAGAGCTCTCTTAGCCGGGAAAATAGTGTAGTTTAATGGTAAATCTGCCCAATCTAGGCATGCAGCATTCATTTGATACTTATTGACTTGTGTCATTATTCTATGGACTCCCTATGGGCAAGAGATTTACCGCAACAAATTGGCGCCCAACATATTATTTAGGACTCAACTAACTTGAGATGAAAGAACAAAAGAAAGGTTACAAAGTACAAAAACTTCCCCAATGGCCAAGATCAGGAGCAGCACTCAGCTTACAGCTGGGCTTGCTCACTGCCCTGTGAAAACTGAAAGAAGGGTCTTCCGAAAATTCAACAGTGAATCAAAAGTTATTGTAGCCAGAGCAGTAGGTCATTTAAATTAAAAAATTAAATTAAAAAAAGGTGAATAGACACAGATAAATAGATGTAAAAGGTTTTAAGGTTGGGAGGAGTAAATTGCAGGCTGCTCTGAGTCAAGAGAGCCAAACAGATAAATAGAAAGGTTAGAGTAACGAATTGTAACGAGGGACTGCTGATCCTAGAAAATAGCTGCCTGCGAGGTAGTGTTCAGATAGAAACAGTGAATTGAGGGCTCCAGACCAGATAATTTTTTAATATAAAAAAAAGAAACATATTTTGATACTTAAGATGACAAAAACAATGGATATCTTTTGGGCTTTATATGATGATATTTCAAATGGTTTGACAGAAATCAACTTAGGGAACACTTCATTATTTATCAGTATTACTATATTTATTTTTTTGATATTCTATGTCTTCTCAAAAGACAGAGCTCTAGATAAAAAATTCTTTGCCTTAGAAAACATGATCGAACAGAGCATGCAACAGCTCACAGATCAGATGGATAAACAGACAGAAAATAATAAGGAATGGAAGCAGGGCTTAAAACAGAAGTTACAGGAGCTAGAAAAGATGATCAAACAGAGCATACAACAGCTCACAGATCAGATGGAGAAACAGATAGAAAATAATGAGGAATGGAAACAATTACAATATAAAAAAACATATGAAGCATGTATACAAACCTTAAGGGAGGAATTTAAAATTTCAGCTGAGGAAAATACTGAGGTTAAGGCAGAAGTAAATAGAGAAAGTCAACCAAGAGTTATTAGAAAACACACCTTGGTCTATCCGGTTACGGTACAACAAAGACCTCCAAATGTTGTTTACCCACAGGGTTATGAGGATTTGAATGGCAACCTGTGGATGTGTTAGATCTGAGAAAATTTAAGGAGAGTGTCACTAATTTTGGTATGCACTCACCATTTGTTAAACAAATTCTGACTTCTTGGGCTATTAAAAATAGAATAATCCCCCAAGACTGGAAAGATATGGCAAGAGCTATATTAGAACCTGCCGCAAATTTACAATGGTTTGCATGGTGGAGAGATGAGGCGAGGGAGATAGCACGACAAAATAGAGCCAGAGGAAGAGAGATTTCCGTAGACCAACTGCTTGGTGAAGGTCGTTTTGCTGAAATAGAGGTGCAGGCTGTATATGATGAAGAAACTCTGGCATTGTGTAGATTGTCAGCCTTAAATGCCTGGGACAAAGTTGCAGAATCCGGGAAGAGACTTGAACCATTTACTCAAGTCATACAAGGGCCAAAAGAAACCTTCCCTGACTTTTTACAAAGGCTAACCTCAGCTGTTGAAAGGAGTATATCAGATTCAGTAGCAAGAAAGGCAATAATTGAGTCTTTAGCCTTTGAAAATGCAACTGCTGAATGCAAGGAAGTAATCAGACCACTGAGGGCAAGGTCAGCATCAATAGATGAATGGATTAGATACACAGCTGATGTTGGATCTCACTCAGCTGATATGTCATTAATAGGAAAAACTGCAACTAGAAACCTAGAGATGACCCAAGATTTCAAATGTTTTAATTGTGGTAAATGGGGTCGTCTCAGAAATGACTACAGGACAAATCAAAATAATACAAAATGGGGGCCTAGGCCTTCTGGAATATGTCAAAGATGTGGCAAAGGCCGACATCTGACCAGGGAATGTAGAGCAACAACAGACAGATGGGGCAATACCCTGCCAAAACAGCTGATGTTGGATCTCACTCAGCTGATATGTCAGTAATAGGAAAAACTGCAACTAGAAACCTAGAGATGACCCAAGATTTCAAATGTTTTAATTGTGGTAAATGGGGTCGTCTCAGAAATGACTACAGGACAAATCAAAGTAATACAAAATGGGGGCCTAGACCTTCTGGAATATGTCAAAGATGTGGCAAAGGACATCTGACCAGGGAATGTAGAGCAACAACAGACAGATGGGGCAATACCCTGCCAAAAAACTTCCAGGGGGGCCTCTTGCAGGCCCCAATGTCAGACAAAAAGACTTCTCTTTCCCAGGAAAATTAAATGTCACTGCTTCAAAAACAAATGTTGTAAGACCAGATAAGGCTGAGGAAGGTTTTATAGACAATTCAGAAGGCCTCACAGGGAGTCAAAAGCAAATATTTTGGCAAACTTCTATAGATCAAAGACCAAAACTAAGAATACTAGTGAATAATATTGAGATTGAGGGGATGGTTGACACTGGAGCAGATGTCACTGTTATTTCTCCAAATTCTTGGCCTGAAGGTTGGCCACTTCATGAAGTAGACATCCAGTTTCAAGGACTTGGAACTTTATCCAAAATAAAACAAAGCACCAGATGGCTTAAATGTATAGGACCAGAAGGTCAGCTAGGAAAATTGAGGCCATACGTGGCTGATATAGCCATTAACTTATGGGGAAGAGATCTATTACAACAGTGGAAAACCCAGATTAATATCCCCTCAGTGTCAATGTTTAATCATGAAATTCATCAGGCTCCTAATAAAAATTTAAAATTTGTTAAGAAACGTTATTTAAGGCAGTCTCACACTGTCCAAGCTGTTCATAAACAACATATGGTAGAGGCCGACAATTTAGCTCTACCCCAAAGAGCCATTGCTACCAAGACACCAACAACATTATCACTAAAGTGGTTGTCTAATCAACCCATTTGGATTGAGCAGTGGTCTATGACAAAAGAAAAATTACAGGTATTAGAACAGCTAGTCCAGGAACAACTGGAGGCTCAGCATATTGAAGAGTCTACCAGTCCTTGGAATTCTCCAGTATTTGTCGTTAAAAAGAAATCTGGCAAATGGAGGATGTTGACAGATCTCAGAGCAATTAATAAGATTATTCAGCCTATGGGTTCTTTGCAGCCTGGTATCCCATTGCCTTCCTTGTTGCCTAAGGATTGGCCCATTATAGTGATTGATCTGAAAGATTGTTTCTTCACAATTCCTCTACATGAATGTGATAGGGAAAGGTTTGCTTTCTCAGTACCTACCTTTAATAAAGGTTGCCCAGTAAAGAGATATCATTGGAAAGTCTTACCACAAGGAATGGTAAATAGTCCTACCTTGTGTCAATACTTTGTACAACAGCCATTGGAGATAATTCGCAAAATGTTTCCCATATCAATTATTTATCATTATATGGATGATATTTTGTTGGCTGATTCAGATATTAATATCTTGGAAAAAATGTTTGATGAAGTAAAGAAAATTTTGCCTTGCTGGGGATTGCAAATAGCCCCCGAAAAAATACAAAGAGGAGATTCTATTAATTATCTAGGGTATAAGATAAGTCTACAAACAGTTAAGCCACAAAAGGTACAAATTAGAAGAAACCAATTAAGAACCCTAAATGATTTTCAGAAGCTACTTGGAGATATAAACTGGCTGCGACCAGCAATTGGCTTGACCACTCAAGAACTAAGTAATTTATTTCAAACCTTACAAGGTGATAAAGATTTAAATAGTCCTAGGAAATTGACTCCTGATGCTGAGAAGGAGTTAGCCTTGGTAGAAAGAAAACTGCAGGATACACATCTAGATCGTATTGATCCAAAAATGGCCTGCATCTTAGTTATTTTACCTTCTACTCACTCTCCTACTGGAATTCTTATGCAGAGAGAAGATTATATTCTAGAGTGGATATTTTTAGCCCATAAACAGAGTAAAAAGTTAAAAACCTACGTTGAGAAGGTTTCTGAATTAATACTGAAAGGAAAAATGAGACTTAGACAATTAGTTGGAATAGACCCGGCTGAAATTGTTGTACCTTTTACTAATGCAGAAATTACCTCGTTATGGGCACAAGATGAACATTGGCAAAGAGCATGTAGTAACTTTTTGGGAGAGATTACCAACAAATATCCTAAAAGCAAGCGGCTTCAGTTCATAAAAAGAACTAATTGGATTATCCCTCGTATTTTAAAGGGAACTCCAATATCTGGAGCCCCTACATTTTACACTGATGCTAGTAAATCAGGAAAGGCAGGATATAAATCAGAAGACATAAGTAAGGTGGCTGAGAGTCCTTATAAGTCAGTTCAAAAATCTGAATTATACGCAATTATCATGGTATTGTCAGATTTTCAAGAATCCCTTAATATAGTAACTGACTCTCAATATGCCGAAAGGGTTGTTTTACACATAGAGACTGCTGAACTTATTCAAGATAATTCTGAATTGACCTCATTATTTTTTCAACTACAACAAATTATTAGAAATAGAAGTAACCCCATATATATAACACACATAAGATCCCATACAGGTCTGCCAGGCCCTCTAGCACAAGGTAATAATGATATCGACCAGCTATTGATAGGAAGCGTGCTAGAGGCTTCAGAATTTCATAAAAAACATCATGTTAATAGCAAAGGTTTAAAGAAAGGGTTCTCTATTACTTGGCAACAAGCCAAGGAAATTGTGAGGCAGTGCCCTACTTGCTCATTATATAACCAAACTCCTTTGCCTACAGGAACTAACCCTAAGGGTACTCAAAGAAATGACATTTGGCAAATGGATGTCTTTCATTTTACAGAGTTTGGCAAACTGAAATATGTGCACCATACTATAGACACATATTCAGGATTTCAATGGGCAACTGCATTAGCATCAGAAAAGGCTGATTCTGTAATTACACATTTGTTAGAAGTCATGGCCATTATGGGAATACCCATACAAATTAAAACAGACAATGGTCCAGCATATACCTCTAATAAGATGGAGAAGTTTTTTACATATTATAATATAAAACATGTTACAGGCATATCACATAATCCTACGGGACAAGCAGTTGTGGAGAGATCCAATCGAACTCTAAAAGAGATGCTTAATAGGCAAAAGGGATCAATAAGAACCCCCAAAGATAGATTACATAGTGCTTTATTAACTCTAAATTTTTTAAATGCTAATGAACAAAACTCCACAGCTGCTGAGAGACATTGGATTGTGGAAAAAACTTCTGAACTAAATCAACCTGTTTATATTAAGGATATTATGACGTCAGAATGGAAAGTGGGAAATGTGTTACGCTGGGGGAGAGGTTATGTTTATGTTTCCACAGGAAAAGAAAAGCTGTGGGTTCCTTCCAAAATGATAAAGATCAGAAATGACAAAGGGAGACCCCCTGAAGCACTAGTCGACACAGAAGAAAAGGGAGACTAACTCAACCAACCAAATGGGTGATGTATATATGGTGTTATGTCTCTTATATGGACTTAAGTGGCTAGGACTAAAATGTCAATACAAAGCCAAGAACATTTAATTGGGTAATAATTTCTCATGACCTAATACATGCCATCCTTTATGAGGGCATGTATATAAGTTATATATAGTTTGATTAAGTAATCAAACTAACCTGAAGAGGGCACTGGCCTTTCTTTATTGATCTTCATTGACAAAGCTGTGTGCCCTACATGTTCCATGTGAATGTTTTTATAAAACTACCTGTTGCTTTTAAGTTTTATATGTTACAGGATGAAAGAAGAGAAACTCAGCCCTGGCATGATTTATACTCAGGGATTCTGAGTCTCTAGGACCTCCTATTCCAGCTTCGTGCTTGATTCTACTGCAACTGCATCGAAGCCTCTTCTTTTAAGGACTTGCTTCCAGAACTTTTCCAGAACATCTAGCTTGCCTGTCCAACCTTTCTGACTGTAACAGTTATGGTGTCAGCTTTGCTATGAACTTTCTCAGTACACAGTGACTTCAAGGCAAATGATGCCAGCTAGCTCTCCTTTGACTAAGCCAATTTTCCTGTTTCCCTTTGGGCCCCCAGATGGGAATTCTTCGCCCCAATTCAGCTGGAAGCAGACAAAAGGAGATCATCGCCCCAGTTCCTTATGTTGGGGTGGATTGTTCTGGTTACTTTGTAAATTATACATGTGTTGTAATTTAAGGAATACTTTACAAATGTAGCTTCAGACAGGAAGGGAATTAGAGAGCTAAATCTCAGGAATTAAGTGGGATTAATATTTTACTCTTATATAGGCATTGTGCCTGTATAACTCATACAGAAATACAAAGCTTAGACCCAGTTTAAAAAAAAAATAGGTATATCTTACATTGGTAAGAAATCTTTATGATAGTTACAAGGTTGAAATTATAATCTCTTACATTGATATGGAATTTATTTTATACAAATTTAGGATTTTCACTGGCATAAGTTTCTTATTAATACAAAAGTGGGATTAATATATTACTCTCATGTAGGCATTGTACCTATATATATTATTTAGAAATACAAGGCTTAGACCCAGTCCTTTTTAATAAAAAAAAAAATTAGTGGAAAGGAATTAACAGACAACTGTTCAGATTGCCTTACATAGTTGATTTTCAAAAACGTCAGAAATCCATAGAATTGACATTACAAACATTCTGATATAAACATTTATTTTATTGGAGACCTATCTGATCCTGACAGCTTCCCAGTCTTGGATTCTAAGAAGAAATTGAGCATCTTTGGAGTTACACCAGTTGTGGTATGACAGCCACTAGGCAAGAATTGCCTCTTTTAATCTACAGACAAAATAGTGTGCAAAAAAGAAACACACTTGCAGAATAGTCGACTGATTATATCTGCCAAGACAGAGTAATCAGCCCTTAGTAATTCTGCATTACTAGGTCTGTCAGATGATTCCTGGGCCAGAAGGCTGAAGACCAGATGCTCCAACGTTTTGAAATAAGGAACTGTCTAGATGTTCAGTGGTCTATTTAAATTGGCTGAGTTTTAGAAGCCACGCTTTGTGCTTCCCATATCTTTAATTAACTAGTCATCCTGGATTTCTGATGGGGTTGAAGATTTATAATCTCACAGCCAACCCAGGGTATTTACTTTGAGAAGATGATTTTCAGATGCTATTCATTTTGAAGACAGGACATAGGCCAGGTTCAGAACTAAGTTTTTTAATTGAAAGAGATGGCAAAGGTTCTATTTAGTTAACAAAAATGATGGACTGGGTGTTAGGTTTATCTTGTACTTTAACAAACACAACACGGTAATATAGTTAGTGTTCAATTAATATGTGAAAAGAAAAAAAAATTATTATTGGACAAAAAGGGGGAAATGTGGTGGATAGCCCTAGCCTCTTGTTGTCATGGTAACTCCACTCCTGGGAGGGGCTGCGAGGAGGAGTGAATCTTGTAAACCTTCTGTCCAATCAAATTTGTTAAATAAAGGCTACAGCCAGTGATTGGGCAGTAGAAGAGGAGTGGGAGGAGCCAGAGGCAGGAAAAGAGGGGAAGACGAGAGGAGAGAAGGCGGCGTGGCGCGGAGTTGGCAGTTGGTCGAAGCTAGAGGGCAGTTGGTGGAGAGAGAGAAGACGAAGACCACCTAGGAAACCGCAAGTTGTTAAGAGCTCTCTTAGCCGGGAAAATAGTGTAGTTTAATGGTAAATCTGCCCAATCTAGGCATGCAGCATTCATTTGATACTTATTGACTTGTGTCGTTATTATATGGACTCCCTATGGGCAAGAGATTTACCGCAACATGTGTTTGAAAATGTTACTAGGGATTGATTCATGGTAGATTCATACTCCCCAAGCCAGTAGATCTCAAACTTCCTAATGCTGTGCCCCCTTAATACAGTTCTTCATGTTATTATCAACCAAAACCATTAAAGTACTTGAGGCAACTCAACAACTACAATGTTGCTACTGTTAAGAACCATATTGTAGAAAGCTGATACACAGGCTATCTGATATTCAACATATATGAATGTGTCATTAGGGTGTCGAAGAGAATAGGAACCCACAGGTTGAGAACCATAGATCCAGTCCATGCCTGCCAGCACACCAGGAAGACTGCTTACTGATCTTCTCCTACTTCAGACTCAATCCCACTATCTCAACCTCACCTCTGTAGCATACTTCCTGTGAGAGTCTTCACTGCCCATTCTTCACATATCCTGTGGATCCCACAGATCTTCTCTTTCTAACCTCCATCCCCCCACTCTTTGCTCTTTCTCAGCCTTCTAGCCAGGCTTGCACCACCACTAACACCAGTACCAATCTTTCCATGGTAACAGAAGGATGCAAGTAGATCCACACCTCTCTCTTTGCTCCCCCACTGACAACTTCCCCCTTTTCATTTCCAGCTTTATTACAGGAAATCTGCTCTGCTGGTTTTTTCCTTATAGCACCAAGCCCAATGCATCACAAAGAAAATTTTTCCATGTTCTTTCTTCCCCCAAATCATACCATCATCTCACCCTCCAACCCCAGCAGGCATTCATGAACAACACAGGAAAAGAACAGGAGATAGAAACAGTTATGGAAACAAATAACTTCATTACTTTCTTCTCCATCCAACCTTCAATCACCTAGGCTCATCTATAGAGTTATATGTTAACACTATGTGTATCCTTCCTTTCTGACTGCCTACATCTGCTGTGAGTCCCACAGACAATTCCTATTTTAATCTCCCTCCCCCTCACTCCTTGCTGTATTCTAGCCCCTAACTCCAGCATGTACTCACTGATAAGTCACTGACCAATCCTGACAGGGAAGCATGGAAGCTGCCTGTAGATCTTCCCCTCTCCTTCAGTTCTTGTTTATTTGCACCTACCAGTATAATCCCCAACTCTGTAGCAATCCTTCTGGGGTAACCACTTTTTATTGTCTCCCCCAATTGCAAGGAGACAAAATAAGCAGAATCTGGTGTAATCTCTTCCCTCCTGTGAACCCCATTATACTTCTGAACTATCCCCATCCTAAATGTCACCTCCCTAAACCCAGAAACCTAGAACCACCAGTGGCAAAACCAATAAGGTCCAAGAAAAATTCCTGCCTGACAGCAATGATGGCTGTTTTCAATTCCCAACATGACTACATACAGAATGAAGTACAATCCAGAATTCATAAAGATTTCATAAAAGTGTAAAGAGAAGATTAGGACCAGGCCTAGTAGTACAGGTCTTTAAGTGCAGCATTAGGAAATGCATGTTGATCTCTGAGTTCAAGAACAGTTTACAGAATAAATTCCAAGACACCCAAGCCAAAACAGTGAAAGATGTAATAGAGCCAACCAAGGGGGCATGTTCAAGCTTGGGCACATGGATCTAGGTTAGAGTCTCCTTTTGATCAAGATGTAGAGCTTTTGGACCTTCCAGAACCAAGCCTGACTGCATGATGACAGGCTTCCCAACATGGTAACAATGGACTGAATCTCCAAAATGTCAAGCTAGCCCCAACTAAATGTTTACCTTTATAAGAGTAGCTTTGGTCATGATGTCTCTTCACAGCAATAAAATCCTAACTAAGACAACATACAGCAATCACACTCTTCAAATATCCAGAGAGGAAACAGAAGAGAAGGAACAGAACTGATACTCAACACAGACAAATGTAGAAATTAGGATCTAAAGCTTTAACCATTGCAATGCCAGCATCTTAGATGCTAGCACAAACAACACAATCACTAACAGCCAGGGCATTATGTCTACACTAGAGTCCAGCTATCCTTACACAGCACTCCCTGAACATTCCAACAGGGCTGAAGCACAAGGAAAGACTTTAAAATAATCTGTATGAAGGTGATAGAGGTCATTCAGGAGAGAATGAAGAGATTCCTTTAACAAATTCATAAAAGTACATACAATAGTGTGAGGAAAGAAAGAAATCCATTAAAGAGATCCAGGAAAACAAAACAAACAGTGGAAGAAAAAGTACAAATTTGTTAAGGCCTAAAAATAGAAAGAGAATTGATAAGAAAACAAATACTGAGAAAATTCAGGAAGTGAAGAATTTAAAATTTCCAAAGAATAAATGAAATAGTAGTTGGTTCTTTGAGAAAATCAACAAATTAATAATTCCAATTCCAAACTAACACAAGTGCAGAGACAAAATATACAAATTCACCTTATCTGGAATTAAAGGTGAGACATTAACAACAGATATGGAGAAAATCTAGAGATTCACAGGGACACACTTCTCAAAACTGCTTCAGGACATTGGAAAATCTAAAATAACTTGAAATTTTTCTGGATATGTAACCCTTATCAAGGCAAAATCAAAGTCAGATAGTCAACTAAACAGACATAACTCCTAATAAAGTAGAAGCAGTCAATAAAAGTCACCTCACTTGCCCCCTTTGAAACAGTATCCCCTAACCCCTCTTTCCTCCTGATTGCTGTGTTCAAGCTTCCAATTCAGGGGGGAATTCCCTCCAGACCATAGGCCAGGAAGGCTAGGCCTTAAGAATTCCAGGTAGGGCATCTTCTCACAAACACATTCCAATTTCTCATTCCACTCCACAACTATCTCTAATCCCTCTGTCCCTCCTCTTCACTGTGTCCCAGTTCTTAACATGGACCTAGACCCCCTGGCTGGCCCTCTTCACCTGACCCTGTCTCTTCACTCCTCCCATTTTCTACCCCTATTTCTCTCCCCTGGTACACTCCTCTTTCATTTCCCTTCAGGTAATTCAGGAGGCCTCCCAGGGATATTCACTCACTGATCTTAGCCTAATTTAGTACAAAGTCTCATATCAAGTTGGACAAGGCAACCCAGTAGGGGAAAGAAAGAGAGAGCAAGAGAGACAGAGTGAGAGATTGAAAGCAAGAGAGAAGAATTTCAGGCCACAGTTCAAGTAATCCAACCATTGCCAACTCTGAATTGTTAAGTCCAAGAATCTAATAGTTGCTCTGTTTCAAAGGCTGTGTGTCTCAGGCGGCCTTCTGTATATCCTGGAATTCTGAAGAAATGGGCTCTAAAACAGACAAAGAGCAAAACTTTCTTCATCCATGTCCTTATATAGTCTTCTAGTAAAAGGTGAAGTGTCCCTGCTCACACGACTCCGTGCTGCCCCATGTTTGGGGGTCAAGTGACCTGACCCATTTGGGTCAGTCAACAGGGTCTAGCAAGAAAGAGAGTGAGAATGGAGGAGAAAGAGACTAGAAGTATGGTGACAAGACAGGGTGTGTGATCAAGTCCTGTTTATTGAAAGGAAATCATGGGTATATATAAGCACAAGCAGGGGAACACAGCTGAAGACACTTTACCACATTTGCCTTGCAGCTGTGGGCAATAAACAACAAGAGATATGTGAGAAAAAGGAGATGTTTGAGTGTGCTCAGCTGTTGTAGGCTGTTGAAAACAAGTCTCTTGTCAGGCTTGAGATGGCTGCAAAGATGATAACTGCTTTCAGCTAGGATTTTTTTTTTTTTTTAATTTTCTGCTAGAAAAAATATTTAAATTTTTTCCAAAGGAAAGGGTGGGAAAACTTACGGAAACCATGCCTGCCTTAGGTCGGAACCAAGGACCCCAGGCTCCCTTTCTCCTCTTTGGATACTCAATAGCACTTTGATTGAGCTTCTGTCTTAGGATGGTGAGGCCTTCCAGTTAGGGTCAAAGGTTTTGAGGTGTTCTCTTACCTGTCATTGACTGTCTGGCTTAGCATGGAAAAGGGGTTAATCTTTTTCAGTCTCAATGACAGAATTTTAAAGTTCCCTACTTCCAGCATGTAATAATGGATCTGTATGGATTTTATTTGAATAGCATCTATCTGTTGTCATACAAAAGCCATCAGTCTGTTGAACAGCATGGACCCGAGAGACAAGAGATTTACCAATGCCTGAATGACCAGTATAAAAGCAACACTCTTTTTAAAAGGGCAACACAGAACTCCCTCTGTTGGAGAAGTTAAAGGTCTCAGCCTTGTACCCACAAATTTTGAAATAACAGAAATTATACCAATACAACCCTTGAATTTGCATCAGTTTAGTAACAATTATACAGATTTCTACCAATAGATTATGGCTATGTAATCAACTTTAGCTCTTCCTTCTGTTCCAATAAAACCATTAATTTCTCTAGAAAGACAGCCTAATATTAACCACCTCAATCCCAAAGTCCAGGGAATTTGCATGCCAACTCTTCATTACCTTCTTCAAGCTGAAGGAGAACAAGGAATTTGATTTGTGGCCAAATTTAATGAGAAAAAGATGAGGTTCTAAAATGGTGGTATGAAGCCCTCACTCTTTGTAGAATTAAGATAATTTTGATTTTGTAGCCTTTGAGCTAAAATAACTTTAAAAAAAGATTAAGCTCATTTAGATTTTTTTAAAGTATTGCAGCAGGATCTGCTGCAGGCGTCCATTTTGTTTTGCTTATTTTTAAATTAACTGTTCAAGCTTTGGGTAGTTCAGGCTTTAGAGGGAGAACCCAATTTTTCAATTATGTTGGCTTTTTATAAAGGTTGAGTTATAAAGGTTTTATAAAGGCTGATTTTATAAAGGTTGTAAGAGTTAAATGAAAGTTTGCTACCAAACATGATTGCCTTCTTGATTCCCTTTAAGTGTTGATACCTACCATTTGTAGGGACAGTGTAAATTCTACATTAGTGTAAAACAAGGCGAGCCTCAGATCAGCGATAAATTGTTCAGTTTGACTAATCTTATTTTGTGCTGTTAATCAAATCTTTTTCTACCCCTTTAATAAGTTGAGTTAAAAGTAAAAAGGGCTTTGTAGTTAGTGCCACAAAATAAATAAAAGAAACTAAAGGATTACAATTTGAACTCTTCAAGAAGTAGGTCCTAGTACTTGGGATCTTGTTATCCTGTGTTCCAGAAATGGTCAGTGTAATTAGTGTTAGTGTATGATTTGGTGTTCTTTAATGCTTTGAAAACCAGAAGTAGCCTTTCTTCTTTATACTTAGAAATTTAGTTATTTAAAGTTGAAAGCACATATGCTGCATTTTCTGCTGAAAAATGATTTCATTTAACAGGTGCTTAGCAGACATTTGGTAAGCTATTTGCTGGTTTGAACTCCAATCAGTGCCCTTTGTATTAGTGGGGCATATATGGTTAGTTTGAAAAAACAGTGACATGGATAAACTAAAACAGTTCATATTTTATAAGTAAAGCATTATGAATGCTGTGGAAACCAAGTTACAGTAAATAGTGCAAGTGTGCAGGAATAGCTAGATTTTCAGTTTCCATGCATCCAAAAGCCCAGTTAGTTGAGACTACAATCAATAATTACCTTACAACCTTCCCATTATTCAGACATTGGTAAAGTCATTTCATCCCAAATACTTGTCCTCATTCTTTAGGAAAGATGTGGATGGATTGGCTCAGGTATAATACCTTCCTCAGCTGTTATTATATAATCTAGAAAAAGTTGGATTATAGAGTGTAATGTAGAGTTAGTTTATAGGGCTAAATAATGAGGGGACATGCAATAAAGCAAGGCTGAGTGGAAAAACAGAGGTTCAAGGGCCTAGGTAGGTGAGGGTAACTGGGAATACTTTAGAACAGGGAAAGGGGAATGCTTTCAAGACATTTTTCCTGTTACAAAATCTTAAAGACTAATTCTAGGAATACAGTGTCAAATAAAGCTACTGCTTTAGGCATCTATTCTTTGATGTGTTGTTTAGATGTTTATAAGAAATAGGTTTATTTTTTCCAGTATAAATTTCAGAATTTAAAGAAAATTGTGTCTGGTTATAGTTTACTATTTTACCTACTTGTTGGGAGCCGACTTTTAGCAGAAAGCGGCTAGATTATCTTTGCAGCCATCTGGAACCATATACCCTGATAAGAGATTTGGTTTTCAATGGCCTACAACAGCTGAAGCACACTCTGATATCCCACATATTTTGTGTTGCTGTTTACTGCCCCCTGCTGCTAGGCGCACATGGTAGCCACGCCTGCAAGGCATGCAGTTCACGTGCTGTCCATGTGCTAACCAGGCTATATATATGCCTGTAAGGCACACGTGGTATCCAAGCCTGCAAGGAGCACGGTGCACGTGCTATCCATGCTATAGACGCCTGTAAGGCTTACGTCATATCAACACCTGCAAGGCATGTGGTATCCACGAGCCTACAAGGCACATGGCAAAAGTGTATAAATACCTCAGAATTCCTTTCAATAAAAGAGACTTGGTATGAGACTTGAGACTTGATCAGAACCTCTGTCTTGTCTCCATTCTTTGCGTCTCCTGCCCCAAGAGCCCCACTCTCTCTCTTGACCAGAGCACTTAGCCCCCAAAGTGTTGAGGCAGAGAAAAGGTTCGCAACATTCGTGGCGCATAATGTGGGGCTCCAGTAAGCGGGATACAGTGGAAGACACCCTGCGATGGAAAACCAGTCGACTGAAGGAGCTGACTGAATTCGGAAGTGAAACAAAGGTGATTGCATAGTAACAAAAATGGGGCAAAAAATAAGCAAAAACAGACGAAAAAGGTTTTAAAGATGCAAGGAGTAAATTGCAGGCTGCTTTGAGTCAAGAGAGCCAAACAGATAGATAAAGGTTATAGTAACAAAAACGGGGCAAGAAATAAGTAAGCAGAAACAGATGAAAAAGGTTTTAAAGATGCAAGGAGTAAATTACAGGCTGCTCTGAGTCAAGAGAGCCAAACAGATAAATAAATAAATAAATAAAGGTTATAGTAACAAAAACAGGGCAAGAAATAAGTAAGCAGAAACAGATGAAAAAGGTTTTAAAGATGCAAGGAGTAAATTACAGGCTGCTGTGAGTCAAGAGAGCCAAACAGATAAATAAATAAATAAAGGTTATAGTAACAAAAACAGGGCAAGAAATAAGTAAGCAGAAACAGATGAAAAAGGTTTTAAAGATGCAAGGAGTAAATTACAGGCTGCTGTGAGTCAAGAGAGCCAAACAGATAAATAAATAAAGGTTATAGTAATGAAAATGGGGCAAGAAATAAGTGAGTAAAAACAGATGAAAAAAGCTTTAAAGACGAGAGGAATAAATAGAAAGCTGAGCAGAATGATAATGTTAATTGATTTAACTTTCAAAATGGGTGTGATTCTGAGTTGTATAGTTATATTTTTCTGGATAAAAACTCAATGTAAAGGTTTTTCTGGTTACTGGCTTAAGGAAAGGCTAATTTGGAAAAAAAAAAGTTTTTCTATGAGTTTTCTGATGAGGTCATTAAGGTAGTAGTTATGTCTTCCAGAATTATATGGATCAGACATGACAGAGGTAGGCCTCCAGAACACTAGATTTCAGAGAATCAAAATAATTATCTTGATACTAAAACTTGTTTTGAGATTTGTATATTACCAAATACACAGCCTTGGTGAATGAATCTTCTTATCACCTGCATGTTCACTGATGCCCTGGACTTCCAGCTGGATGCAGTTAAGACAGATTTCAGATGCTTATCAATTTACCCTTCCCCTCATCCCTCTTCTAATATCTCAACGCCCATGTTCAGCTTGAAGAAGTTAATGAAGAGTCGGCACCCCAATTCCCTGGACTTGGGGACTGAGGTGGTTAATACTAGGCTGTCTAAATCTGTATAATTGTTACTAAGCTGATACAAATTCAAAGATTTCATTGGTATAATTTCTTCTATTGAAAATTTGTGGGTACAAGGCTTAGACCTTTTACTTCTCCAAGAGGGGAAGTTGTGTGTTGCCTTAAAGAGTGTTGCTTTTATACCAGCTGTTTAGGCATTAACTCTCTTGTCTCTTGGGTTGATGTGGTTCAACTGACTGATGGCTTTTTTTGTTTTTTTTTTTTTTTCTTTTGTTTTTCGAGACAGGGTTTCTCTGTGTAGCCCTGGCTGTCCTGGAACTCACTCTGTAGACCAGGCTGGCCTCGAACTCAGAAATCCGCCTGTCTCTGCCTCCCAAGTGCTGGGATTAAAGGCGTGCACCACCACCACCTGGCGACTGATGGCTTTTATACAACAACAGATAGATGCTATTCAAATGAAACCCATGCAGGTCCAATATTACAGGCTGGAAGCAGGGGACTCTTAAACCTCTGTCATCAAGACAGATGAGGATTAACCCCTAACTTACGTGCTAAGCCGGATAGCCAATGATGGGTAAGAGAGCATATTGAGACCATTGCCCCTAAAATAAGGGAGGCCTCACCATCTTAAGAGAGGCTGGGGTCCTTTGTTCCAACCTAGGACAGGCACGGTTTCCATAAGTTTTTCCCAGCCTTCCCTTTTGAAAAAAAATGTAAAAAGGGGGACCTGTTGGGAGCCGACTTTTAGCAGAAAGTGGCTAGATTATCTTTGCAGCCATCTGGAACCATATATCCTGATAAGAGATTTGGTTTTCAATGGCCTACAACAGCTGAAGCACACTCCGATATCCCACATATTTTGTGTTGCTGTTTATTGCCCCCAGCTGCAAGGCGCACGTGGTAGCCACGCCTGCAAGGCATGCAGTTCACGTGCTGTCCACATGCTATCCAGGCCATATATGCCTGTAAGGCACACGTGGTATCCAAGCCTGCAAGGCACACAGTGCATGTGCTATCCATGCTATAGACACCTGTAAGGCTTATGTCATATCAACACCTGTAAGGGACATGGCAAAAGCATATAAATACCTCAGAATTCCCTTCTAGAAGAGAGACAAGGCTTGGTATGAGACTTGAGACTTGATCAGACTTTCTGTCTTGTCTCCATTCTTCGTGTCTCTTCCCCTTTATTCCCACTCTCTCTCTCACTAGACCCTGACCCTCGGACATGAGCGGCAGTTTGGGCCAAGACACAGTGGCCTCCAAGCATTGAGCGGAGCAGGCCGAAACATTTTGGCCCACAAAGCCGGGCAGTACGGGCCGGGACACTTACTTAAAAGCAATTATGATGGCTTTTTAAGAATTGGGTTTGACCAAAGTTCTCTTTGTTTTCTGGGAAAAGTACATAAAAGCTTTCTGATCCACAGCCTTTTACCGGGGGAGAAGACTAATAGTAAAATTTGAGTTTCTGACTGCATGCAACTTCAGCTGGGCTTGCCTTCTGTTAGTGTGGTAGTACATGACAGAGGCAGTAGACTACTTTTTAGCTTCCCTAATACAATGAATAGGTAAATGCCAATACCCATACAATTTTTCTGGTGGGGACAAAGGGCATTTTATTAAAAATCTAGGCTTTTATACCTGTAGACCCTAGTTATTAAATGCACTAAACAAAACAAACAACTGCATTTAAAGGATTGGCCTTAGCAGAATTGACTGACTTAAAGTGTTTTAGTTCTTTACTGATGAGTGAATTCAGTTCCCCACCAACTAACGAACATCATCTAAGAATCTCAGCCTGCACACATTGGTTGGTGCCCAGGGTAGATTATCAACAACACCAACTGATAAAAAAAGAACAAGAGAAGTGTGGACTACCTTGAGTCCTGTTGGATGTGATAGTATTTCTTGATATGTATTCCACAGTGGTTGACCAAGTGTCCCTGTGGGAGAAAGAAGCATGCTTTGTGTATATGCCCAACGGTGGTATTGGCAGATCTTGGGGTAAATTGATTTTTAACTCTCTGAGCAATCACTATAGTCAATTACATAGTGGCTATGAGAGTTTGCATTCCTAGTAGCATTGGAGGGATGTTCTCCTGGGTGCACATCTTTGCTAGTGTGAGCTGTGTCCCTTGTTGTACAGACACTGGCCATTCTGCCAGACATAAGGTGGGATCTCAAAGTAGTTTTGATTTGCATTTCTCTGATGACTAACAATTTTGAACATTTCTTTAAGTGATTCTTAGTCATTTGAATTTTCTTTATTGTGAATTCTCTATATCTGTACCCATTTTTAATTGGGTTACTTGGGGTTTTTTTTGACATCAAGGGTTTGGTTTCAGATCCTGGGAAAAGGGACTGATGTGCATATTTTACATATCAAAACAAACTAGGCCTCTAGGTTCTTGGAGCATCCCTCAATCCCTACCTAGCATACACTGCCCCCAACCTTGAATTTACCAGCCCACAGGCTAGGCTGTCCCCTCAGAGACTCATTCCTATATAACTCAGACACCTTTCTCTCTCTCTCTCTCTCTCTCTCTCTCTCTCTCTCTCTCTCTCTCTCTCTCTCTGTCTCTCTCTCTTCCACTTCTTGCCACATTCACCCTTTCTCTCTCCCTACCACTCAAGTCCATCTCTACTTCCTTGGCATTCTTCCTTTGTGCCAGTGAACTTGCCAGCCTCAGAGCAGCTTCCCAATAAGCCTGCCTTTAATATATTCTAATCGGGCTTGGATTGGCTCACTTCACCAGCTAAGAAATAACCTATCATCAAGTTTCTTAATTTAAACAAAATATAGTTATTATATTAGCCCTCACTCAGATGTGGAATTGGTAAAATCTTTTCTCATTTTGTAAGCTGCTGCTTTGTCCAAATGACATTATCCTCTGCCTTATAGAAGTTTTTCAGTCTCATGAGGTCTCACTTACTAATTGTTGATCTTAGTGGTAACATTATCAATGTTCTGTTCAGAAAGACTTCTCCAGTGCTAATGAATTCAAGGCTATTCTCTACTTTCTTTTTTTTTTTTTTTTTTTTTTTTTTTTTTTTTTAGTATACCTGGTTTTATGTTGAGGTCTTTGATCCTGTTGAAATTGAGTTTGTACAGGGTAATAGGTTTGGATATATTTGCATTTTCTACATACAGCCATCCCGTTTCTACAGTACAGTTTGTTAAATATGCCCATGCAAAGAACACACAACTCAGTTATATTTATCACCTGCATGCCTAGATTGGGCAGATTTCCCACTACACCACTCTCTTCTCAAGCTATGAGATCCCTGCTACTTGTGGCCCCTCTATGCTATGCAGTTCTGCTCCATCTTTCACCTCCTCTTCCTCCATTTCCTCTTTCTCTGTTCTTCCTTCTAATCTTTCTTTTCTTTCTTCCTCTCTCCTTCTCTAAAACATCTAGTCCCGCCTTTCCCTTCCACTGCCCAATCACAGGCTCTAGTCTTTATGTGACCAGTTAAAATGGGGAGCAGGTTCACATAGAATCACCTGAGTAAGAGACCTGCTCTTCCTCCGGGATAGGATTAGCATCAAAATACAAACACCAAGGCAATCCATGAAAGGATTCCATAAACACATTCCATCTTTCTAATTCATATCAGATTTTATTAGGATATAGTTTTGTCTAAAGAGCTGGTTTTGGCCATTGTCTTAGGGTTTTACTGCTGTTAACAGACACCTTGACTAAGGAAACTCTTATATGGACAGCATTTAATTGGGGCTGGCTTACAGGTTCAGAAGTTCAGTCCATTATCATCAAGGCTGGAACATGGCAACCTCCAAGCAAGCATGGTACAGGAGGAGCAGAGAGTTCTACACCTTCATCTGAAATCTTCCAGAAGATTGGCTTACAGGGAGCTAAAATGAGGGTCTTAAAGCACATGCCCACAATGACACACTTCCTCCAACAAGGCCATACCTACTCCAACAAGGCCACCCCTCAAGGTACACTTCCTGGGCCAAACATATCCAAACCATCATAGCTATGGAGACCAGAAGAAGGCCTCAGATCCTCTGGATCACCAGTTACAGATGGTTGAGAACTCTCCTGTTTATGCTGGAAACTTCTCAAGGGTTCTCTAAGAAAGTGACAATTGATTTTTCCAGTTGAATTTTCTTTCTACTTTCCCAAAACTAAGTGACTTAGTCAGGGTTTCATTGCTGTGAAGAGACACCATGACCAAGGTAACTTTTAAAAAGGACATTTAATTGGGGCTGGCATACAGCTTCAGAGGTACAGCCAATTATCATCATTGCAATTATCATCGGGTTACTGATGGCTCGTGGAGTAGGGTTAAGCCCGAAGACTCTCGGTCATATAGTTCTTGCTATATGAATGTATGAATCTGCTTACCAGCAAAACCATCCAGGTAGTGAATTTGTTGACAGATATCAGGGGTAGTTTGTTTAACAAAATCCATATTTGCCACTGATTAGTTTCTCTTATTACTGGGTCAAAGCGAATGTAGTTCCTATAGGCTTCAAAAATCCCTTCCTAGATATTCTCCAGGGCTCTCATTATTTCACCTGGCTTACCTTAGATTTGTGGGTTAGTTTCCCTTATATAAACTACCTACCAGCTTCTCTGCGGCCCACCCAAAACACTTCGGTGTTATACCCACAGCCTCTTTCAACTTTCAACAGTGTTAAGTCTCAGTCAGATTTGGTCAAATGTAAGACTGTATCAATATTAGCCTAGACTTGGGTGGGCAGTGCATTTGCTCCCAGAACCAATTTGCAAGGATCTCCCACAATTCTATATCTTCTGTTGTGAAGAGAACCTGTAGCAGTTGCTGACAGTCATCCCAGGTAGGTTAATGAGTCAGCGTGATTGAAAATAAAAGACCTATAATATCTGAGGGTCTTTCTGAAAAGGGGTGGTGGTGGTTACAATATCCATTTATAAAGGTTATTATTGGCCAGTGGTACATAGGACATAAACTGTCACCCAGTATATCTAGGTGTTAGGAATATTGGAGGAGTAAGGTCATAGTAGAGTCAGCAGTCTGGTACAGTAAAGCAACACTCAGTACAGCCTGAGTGTGAAGTAAACTCCAGATGAGAGTCAGGTAAATTATGGGCTGCTCCTCCCTCTTCTTGTACCTGTTGGGCTGGGGCTGGGGCAGGGGCAGGGGCAGGGGCAGGGGCAGGGGCAGGGGCAGGGGCAGGGGCAGGGGCAGGGGCAGGGGCAGGGGCAGGGGCAGGGGCAGGGGCAGGGGCAGGGGCAGGGGCAGGGATATAAGGAAAAGTATTGAAATCTTCCTTAGGGGAAGAGGAAAGAAGCAAGGCGGGAAGGAGGGCAAGGGAAGAGGGTGGAGAGTTGTGCAAGATTTCAACCATACAGGTGGCTTTTTTACTATTACTGCCATGTGGAAATATTTGATATTTGGTCAAGGTGGCCCTTGGCCTCATACACAAAATGCTTCACCTTGTAGATTGTAGGGGAATGAAAAGTTCCCTCTTCAGTCCATCCTAGTTCATAAGTGGGCTATCTATTCCTATAAATGATGCTCAGTTTCCTGCGAATAACTACCAGACCTCAACCTACTATGACTTGGTGGAAATTATGAAATGTGTGAACACTAAACCCAGTGAGGTACTCTGTTCCTGTCCACTCTTAGGGATCTAAAAATCTTGTACACAGGAACAAAAGCCACAGACAAAATACACACAGAATAAAACAGATGCACTAGCATAGAAACCATAAACAAAGTACACATGGACAGACACAGAATAATGTTCCCAGGAAAGCAAAACCAAAAAGAATATTCTGTTGTGAGCCAACTCCTAGCAGAAATCGGCTATCATCTTGAGCCATATACCCTGACAAGAGACTTGTTTTCAACAGCCTACAACAGCTGAGCACACACTGATAAACATCTTGTTTTTCAAACATATCTTGTTTTGCTGTTTAGTGCCCCCAGCTGCATGGTGCAGATGAGACTGGGGAAATGAAGCTGACAAGGGTGGCCTTGTGAGCCCTGAATTCATGGCCACCTACCAACAGGCAGCAGAATGTGAAGAAGGAATTCTCCCACAGGTCCCTTAGGTCATCTGCCAACACATGCCTTGGAACCTTGATTGCAGGTGTCATTATCTGTCCAGGAATGCTAAGGAAAGCTCCTACTATGCTCACCTTGCAGCAGATAGCGAACTGGTCTTCAGGGAGAAGCCAGTGCAGATTGGAGAGGATGACATCTCGAAGGATGAACTTTTTGAATCCCCTGTGTTGGTATAGCAGAAAGCTTATGACACTGGGACTGTTCATGCATGGATATTTCTCTCCTTGTGAATTTATGACCCAGAACTTGAACTTTGCCCAAACTGCACTCTGGATAAGTGATCAACACCAAGAAAATTGACAGCTAATTTTTGCTTTCTTCATCAATCCCATTTGGATTTAAACACTTAAACAGCAAGCCATTTCCTCATTGGACTCTAATGTGAACTAGGCTTGTAATCTTTCTCAGAATTTTCCCCATGAAAAAAGAAATGTTACCAATGGTCCATTCATAGCAGAATTTCTGAATACTTACATGTGTGGAGCCCCACCTCTCTGCTTCCAGGTTCTCTGACATTTCTGTTGGGGGTAGTTTGGAGGTTAAAGTTGATATGAAAAGAAGAACTAGAAGTTATTTACTCTTCATCTTAGTTGGATACAATCATAGATACACTGCAGATTTTTCTTTCAATTTGTCCCCTCAATTTCTCTGTCTCTATGTCTCTATGTCTCTCTGTCTCTGTCTCTCTCTGTCTCTCTGTCTCTCTGTCTCTCTGTCTCTCTCTCTCTCTCTCTCTCTCTCTCTCTGTGTGTGTGTGTATGTGTGTGTGTGTGTATGTGTGTGTGTGTGTGTGCTTTTCTGTGAGTTTATTGAATCTTAGCTCAAGGGTAACTAGTTTTGGCTATTCTAACCAACTTTGGAAGAGTTTGGAAAAATTTATACATTCTCATCTCAAGATATTAGTCAGTGTCCTGTAGAGAATGTAGAGAATGAATTCCTCTATAGAAATAGAAATAGGATATTTAAGAATAACATAAAAATCCAGCTAATATAACAATGGCTAAAGTCAGTACTTACTTAGTCCACAAGGTTTGAAGTCTCAGATGTTCTTCAGTATATGCTGGAATTCTGAAGAAGCAGGCTCCAATGCCAGTGAAGAAATGGGCTTGCTAGTAAGATGAGGGCAAACAGGCAAAGACACAGAGCTTCCTTCTTCCATGTGCTTATATAAGCCTAGAACAGAAGGTGTAGCCCATTGAAGGTGTGTCTTCTAGTCTCAAGATTTGGATTAAAGGTGTGTGATTTCCTGCCTCAAATCTCAGATTAAAGGTGTGTGTTTTTCTACCTAAAGAGTGTATATTTGAACTGGATCTACCTACTTTAACTTAGGCAAGAAATTTAAAAAAAAAAAAAAACATGCCTCCAGTTTTGTATGTTACTTAAGTCCACAGAAGTCCAGACATGAGGAATAGCCATCACCAGTATACTTACTATCATCAGTCTTTCATAAATCAAGGGATCATGTCAATCTCTGCACAGTTATTATTTCCCATATGCTTGTTTACAGTGATTCCTGCCATAAAGCTATTCAGGGAAGGGGTGTTTTACTTAACCTGTCAGAAGTCTGGATGTTCACAAAAGGCATGTGAAACAGCTCCTGTATATTGGTCAGGAAGCAGAGCCCCAACCCTCTGAAGGTGGCTTTCTTCTTTCTTGTGTGTTACTCCATATAGACCCACAGAATTTGTGATGACTCTTCCCAATTTGGTTTGTGGTTTTCTAGTTCTCCACAGAATATCCTCCTTAAAAATACTTTTTCAGAGCCACTTATGGGTGTGGTTTAGGAATATCCTAAATGCTTCTTAATTCAATCTCTTTAGTCAGTAGGATTCAGCTTCTCAGTACCTCTTACTGTGTGTTGCCCACTGGTGAGTTCTGTCCTTTTCAGACTTGGACTGCATGCTTGGTCTGCTGGCCCTGAAAAGAGAGAGATTTTGCTGTTTTCCAAGGTCTGTAACATATATTCATGAGCTATCAAAGATTTGGAGTTGATATTGCTGCCCTTATGTAAAAGGAAGTGTAAAACTCTGCCTACATCTCTTATCTCTCGAGTTTGTCTGTCTTAGACCTATAGTCTGGCTGAGGTAGACATAACTACAACAATTCAATCAGATCAGCAACTCCCAGCTCTCCTGTTTGTCTGGCTTCAATGCTGCTCATCCCTCAGGATAAATCAGTTAATTGGTTGTGATTTTTGATTCTTCCTTGGACTTATTGCTACTATTAGTATCAGGTTCTTTTAAGATCTTGGTGGGAGGAACCACAACCTCAAATCAGAGTCCTCAAAAGACTGGAATCACATCTTTCACAGTTTCTGGAAACTGGTATCTAAACTGAAGACGTCCTAAGCAGTCTTATCTCCAGAGGTGATCTAGTAGTTTATTTTCTAATGTGTTCATTGTAAAAGTAACTAATATTCATATGTATTTATTGTCATCTCTGAGGCCTTCTGCCTCCACATGTAATTTTTGGCCTAGCACTGGAAGGTTATAGTTTCTATAAAATCTATTCTAGGCCTAGAAGATTATTAGCATCTAAGAATTATATCTGAATAAGCTCACTCCCTCATAGTTCTTTATGAGCTCTGGCTGGGTGATCTAAAATTCCTTTCCAGTGTAACTGATTCAATCTGGGTTTTTTACAGTTTTTCCTAACTGCTCTGCTTGGCCTCATACTAACTTTGGCAATATATTCTGCTCCTCTGGCTCTTTCTGGTTCTCTGAATCTTTCTGTCTTTCTGTACCCATGTCTCCATTGTTCTCTCTTCTACCTGTCTTGGTAAAACTCTCCTGGAAAAACTGCCTCCTCTCTTTCTTTTCTCTCGATACTGTCTTCTTTTTTCCATATTTTTATTTAGTTGCATCACAAATGTTGTGCTATCCCAGTCTGCCCTCAGAGTTCTTCAGACCCCCTACCCCTTTGCCTCAGAGAGGGTGCCCATTGGCACTCCCCCACCCTGAAGCATTAAGTCTCTACTAGGATTAGGCACATCCTTTTCCACTGTGGCCAAACAAGGTAATTGTCTTAGTCAGGGTTTCTATTCCTGCACAAACATCATGACCAAGAAGCAAGTTGGGAGGAATGGGTTTATTCAGCTTACACTTCCACATTGCTGTTCATCACCAAAGAAAGTCAGGACTGGAACTCATACAAGGCTGGAAGCAGGAGTTTATGCAGAGGCCATGGAGAGATGTTGCTTACTGTCCTGCTTCCCCTGTGTTGTTCATGTTGCTTTCTTATAGAACTCAAGACTACCAGCCCATGTATGGCACTACCCAAAATGGGCCCTCCCCTTTTGATCACTAATTGAGAAAATTCTTTATAGCTGGATCTCATGGAGGCATTTCCACAGCTGAAGTTCCTTTCTTTGATAACTCCAGCCTGGGTCAAGTTGACACACAAAACCAGCCAGTTCAATTGACCCCTTGTCAACTTGACACACAAACACATCACTATTAAGCCTCAACCCTTACTTTCTTATTCATCCCCAAGATCTAAATAACGTTAAAAGTCTCATAGTCTTTGAAAATTCTTACACATTAAAAATTCAATCCCTTTGAAATATCCAATGTGTTTTAAAAATTCAAAGACTTTTTACAATTCAAAGTCTCTTAATTGTGGGCTCCACCAAAATACTTTCTTCAGGAGAGAAGTATATCAGGGCACAATCACAATCAAAAGCAAAATAAAACCAT
Organism: Arvicanthis niloticus; assembly: GCF_011762505.2. NCBI lineage: Eukaryota > Metazoa > Chordata > Mammalia > Rodentia > Muridae > Arvicanthis > Arvicanthis niloticus. Next base: position 72,556,443 of record NC_047661.1, on the reverse strand, counting down.
AACTGTACAATATGTGGGATCCACTCATGATCTTCTGGGCTTCTCAAAGTGTTTGAGCCACTTATCCAGCTCTGTCCTTTGTAGCACAGATTTTGTATTCTAGGCTCTAGCTGCCTCAGTCTAATACTTAGCTGTATCTACATCTGTTTCAGTTAGCTGCTAATAAAACCTCTCAGAGGACAGCTCCTAGCTCTCCTATATGTCATGCTCCAAGATTGCTTATCCCTCAGTATTAGATGAATCAATCAATTAATTTTTATTTTTTTTTTATTTCTCTGTTAGACTTATTGCAAACTATAAGCATCAGTGACTCTGTATCTGGGACTTTTGTGGACTCGATAGGGGGATCCCCTGTTTCAAATCTGACATTTAGGACATTTCTAAACCACACCCTTAAGTGACTTTGAAAGGGGATTTCCAGGGAGGATTTCCTGAGGGGGGACTACAAGACCATCATCCAAATTGGTAGGAGTCATCACAAGGTTTATAGGTCTAATTGGAATAACACACAGGAAAGAAGAAGGCCACCCTCAGAGTTTTGGGCTCTGTTACCTGCCCACACTATATAGAAGCTCTTCCAACTGCCTTGCTTTTTGTGAACAATCAGACTTCTGACAAGTTAAGGAAAATACCTCTTCCCTGATCATGTTTGTAACAGGAATTAGTGTAAGACCAGCACAAGGGTAAATAATAGCTGTGCAGAGATTGACATGATCCCTTCACTTATGGAAGATTGACTACATTAAGCAAAATACACTGGGGATGGCAATTCATATTGCCATCTGGGATATCTCTGGAATTAAGTAAAACTGGAAGGCATCTTTTTATTGGTTAAAGTGAAGTAGATCCAGTTATAAAACAGATTTTAATGTAGAAAAACAGACACCTTTACTCTGAGTTTTGTGGCAGGAAACCACACACCTTTAATCCAGATCTTGAGATTAGAAGACACACCTTCAACTGGGCCACACCTTCTGCTCTAGGCCTATATAAGCACATGGAAGATGGAAGCTCTGTGTCTTTGCCTGTTTGCTCTCATCTTACTAGCAAGCCCATTTCTTCACTGGCATTGGAGCCTGCTTCTTCAGAATCCCAGCATATACTGAAGAACATCTGAGACTTCAAACCTTGTGGACTAAGTAAGTACTGACTTTAGCCATTGTTATATTAACTGGACATCAGCCTATAAGTTTTGTCTTATATCCACTTTCTATTTATATAGAGGAATTCATTCTATAAGTTCTACATGACATGACTAATACAATAAACTTGAAACATGAGTGTATAACATTTTCTAAGCTAATCCAAAGTTCAATATAATAACTATTCTGTTTCATGAAAGAAGAGCCAGGATATGTTTGTTAGAACCAGGTATGGTAAGAATGAGGGGAGTGCCTGGTGAGCTCATGCTGAGGCATTCCTTCCTCCTGTGGTACCAACCACAGTACATGATAATAGATATTATATGATAGATTTATATACTAGGATTTATTTAGAGCATGGGAAGGGGAGTTGAGTAGGGACAAAAGGGGAGTAGAGGCAGATAAAGGGGGAAGAGGAGAGAGGATGAGGAGAGGATAGAGAGAAAAAGAAGAGGAGAGGCAGCCCAGGATAATATGCAGAAGAGGAGGGAGGAGGAAGTAGAGAGAAAGAGAAAGTGGTTACAGAGTCAGGGAGCATAAGAGAGTAAGAGAGAATAAGAGAGTGAGCAGGGTCAAAAATCCCCTTTTATAGTGAGTCAGGTGTAACTGGCCATTGCCAGGTAGCACTTTGGTGGAGCATAGAAGGAATGGTAATATTCTTTTATTTTGGATTAATCTAAAATAAATGGAAAAACTACACAGAGACAATTGTGGAGCAAGAGTAGAGTGGTCATGTTCTTTAGTTAGTTCGTGCTGACATTGGGATGAAATGTCTCTGAGAAATCAAAGAAAAGGCCGGGCGGTGGTGGTGCATGCCTTTAATCCCATCACTTGGGAGGCAGAGGAAGGCAGATTTCTGAGTTTGAGGCCAGCCTGGTCTACAGAGTGAGTTTCAGGACAGCCAGGGCTACACAGAGAAACCTTGTTAAAAAAACCTGGATGGGGATGGTGGTCTGTTCTTAGGAGAGTTGGCTATTTCCTTGCTATCCAGGGTTTGTGCAACCATCTGTAGGCACAAGGGGCAGGTCCAGTTGAAGTGTCTATGTCTGTGAGAATAGATTGGAGCATGTGGGTTGCTTCTGTGGAGCATTCATAAACGTTGATTTTGAGTAAACTCCTGGACCTGACAAGATGCTGAAACATTAAATGTTTGTGTTTGAGTAGGAGTAGTAGTAGTAGTAGTAGTAGATAATAATATATAGATATGATATATATATATATATATATATATATATATATATATATATACACATATAAAAAATTAAGAAAGTTTTTGGAAAAAAATTTTCTTAGGTGTATATTTGAAACCCTTAGGTCTTGGTGGTTGGGTGAGGTGAGTCCCAATCCCACCCTCTAGAAGAGGTCTCAAGTGGGAACTTATGTTATTGATTCCAGATGTACTTATCCAAATTCAGTCTCCTTGGTCTATGAAAGGTAGATCTGACTGTGTTTGGGGGCTTAGAAGTTTACAAAAGATATTTGTTAACAGCATAAACCATCTCTAAAATGACGTTAGAAAAGACAAAAACCTTTGATAGAGCAGAAGGAGCAAGAACGGCTTTTATTTCTGTTTAGGAGACTTTATTTTTATATATAAAATAAAGGAGACTTTATTTTATATATAAAATGTATATATATATATATATATATATATATATATATATATATGTAGTATAATGAGATGGATTTTGAAGTATGTATTGAAAAGAAAATTAGTGGAAACTGGAAAAGTTGACAACCTCATAAATATGATAGTTGATCACATAGTTTAGCATGAGAAACAACTTTTAAGTCCATAGTTAAAAGACAACTAAAGGAAACTTATGTTTCTCACTATGACAGATGATTGTATAGATTTAGCATGAGAAACACCTTAAGACTATAGGTTAAAGACAATCAAAGGAAACTTAAAATTTAAAAAGGAAGTAACCAAAGGTTAAATGTGTGAAAGGTTACATCTGAACTTGTTGTGTATTCTTTATTGTGAGGCTGTGAGTAAGACAACCCTGTCTGTCTGTGATAAGATGCCCCAGCCTGTGGGGTCTACAACAGGATACCCTAAGAGAGAAGGGGAGAGAATGAAAGAGACAGGAGTTGCAAAAAACGAGACAAAGTCTCAAGTTTTCTGATCAAGGTCCATGGAGCAGTATTTTCTCAGGCAATTCATACAAGCAGGGAGAGGGATAATGTGTTTGGGGGAATTTCACAGAAGTTGGGCATTGTGCCACAGTGGATATCATACAACCGCCAATGTTTTTGTCTGGCTCAGGGCACAGCAACCACTTTCCTTAGGGTGCAGTGACCATTGGCCACCAGCTTTCTCAGGAGTCGATAGCTGAGGAAAAACAAAACCTAAAACTATTCCTTCAAAATGGAGTAAGGTTGGCTCCTGGATCTCCTTTTTATTTAATTTGTATGAGGCTGGCGAGAAGGCAGACACCTATGGGTCTTGTTGATGAATGAGAAGTCATTAACAAGAGGGGGAAAGTATTGACCTGATTCCTCTTTGAAGAACAGAGGGTTGTTCTTCCCACATCTTTGGTGGCTCTTGGTGTCTTTTGGAGAGGAGGAGCAGAGGCTGACGTGGTAGGAGTCCCCCACAATGAGTGGTGGGCCCCCAGGAGCACAGAAGCCTATGTGGCAGGTCAACCTAGTGTAATCAGGGCACAAATGGGGCAGGGCAAGAGAGCAAGCACCTTGGCTGGGGCGGGGAGTAAGAGGCAGTGCCTGCAGCTGTGCTGTGCCTGCAACTCTGCTCTAGCACTGCATGTTTTGTGCCCCATGGTATTAGGTTGGGCAGGTAGTAAAAAGCAAGGTGGAAAGTGGAGAGAAGGGCGTAGAGGCAGCCGCAGAGGCAATAGTAGAATCATGTGGGAACACTGTTACTCAGTGGTTATCACACCACAATCTAGGCAGTCTTGTTGCTGTGCCTAAGTGTGGGAGGAAGAGCAAAGAAATGAAGCATTTAGAAATGGAGGTGGTGGGAAAGAATACTACATAGAAATCTTTCCATTTTTCTGGATGGCTAGAGAGAGTTGTAAAAGGGTTTTTTTTTCCCTACTTGCCCTTAAACAGCCACATAGAGTTATAGATTAGTGTATATTGGGACCAAATTTAGCCTGTGAATATGGAAGCCGTTAAGAGTGGGTGGCATCCCAGTAAGGAGCCTGGGAGTGACTGGGAACACATACCCTTTTGGGGTGAGAGTGGCAGTTATTAGTTACCCCTATCAGCATCCTGCGGATAAGTTAATAATGAAAATATTAGGTTCAGATCACCATGGGCTCAAGCAGTGGGTTGGTATCTGAGCTCAGGCAAGTACCTGAATGGGCAGTGAAGAGTATGGTTTACCCTGTCCTGGGTTTTCATAGCAGTGAGAAAAGGAAATGACTCAGAGTAGAGGGGAAATCTCATTCAAGGGAAAATGTCCTAAAATGAGGATTCAGCAAGGGGGCCAGTCATAAAGACTGAATGTCTTCATCCACAAGGACACCACAGGGTTGCTGCTAACTCAACATCCCTTCCTTAGGACCAGGGGATGTTTACACTGACCAGTGTGGGTGAGGGAACTTACCAATTTGCTGGTGTTTGGATGGATAGGTCTAGAAAGTGATCTGTTGGCTGGAAAGTTCATTTGGCAGCAGGAGACATTAATCTGCGAGTATTGAAATCTGAGTCACAACACCAATGATGTGTTTTATAAGAAGAAATCCAGGATGTGTTTGTTAAAGCCAGGCATGGAGAGGGTGGGAATGATCCCTGGTGGACCCACGCTGAGGCATCCCTTCCCTCTGAGGTACCAGCCATATGACAGGTTTAGTATAGAATAAAGTTTATTTAGGGCACTGGACAGAGAGTTGAGTAGTGATGAGAAGGGAGGAGAGGCAGAGAAAGACGGGAGAGAGAGAGAAGGAGGAAGAGAAGGAAGAGCAGGAGGAGGAGGAGGAGGAGGGGCTGGCCAGAAACAGGTAGAGAGCAAGGGGCAAAGTAGAGGGGAGAAAGGAAGAAAGAGATTAGGGCTTCAGAGAGAGGAAGAGGAGAGAGGAAGGGTGTTTGAGGGGTTCAAACAGCCCATTGTCTAAGCCAAGTTTACCAGGCTATTGCTGAGTAACTGGTGGGTGGGGCCTACATAAAAGACTAACAATAACAAAATCTATTCTTTTAAAATTCAACAGAGAGAGAGAGAGACAGAGACAGAAAGAGATAGAGAGCCCCACAGGGAGCCTGGATTGTTTTCTCTAAATCTAATGTTAAAGTCTAATGGAAAATTTTAGAAAGACATAAGTGTTCAACTTCATAGAAGGGGCAACTTAGGAGAAATTAAAACAAATCTAAAAAGTATCTGTAACTGTATCCTATATGGTAAAGAGTAAATAACTTTTATTTCTTCTTTTCAGGTTCTAGTTTTACATCCAAAGTACCTCAACCAGAAATGTTGGCACCTGGAAACCAAGAGGTGGCACTACACACAGCGTAGTGAACAGAACTTCTGCTACAGGTGGACCATTAGCAACTTCTCTGGTTTCGTTGAGGAAATGGGGGAATGTATTACAAGTCCGACATTCCCATCAGAGGCCAATGACAAAGTGGCATGGTGTTTGAGAGTATACCCAAATGGGGTTGATGAAGAAAGCGAAGGTTACCTGTCACTTAACCTGATGTTGCTCAGCTGTGAAAAGAGCCCAGTTTGGGTAAAGTTTAATGTTTGTATCTTAACTGCCACAGGGGACAAATGCAATAATGCAAGGAGCCCACATGTCTATAGTTTACTGCCGCACCAAGCCTTTGAATTAAAAAAGTTCATCCTTCTAGATTTCCTCTTGTCTCAAACCGAATTGCTATTACCAGATGACAGACTTACCCTCCTCTGTGAGATGAGCATGGAACAAGGCTCCTTCAGCATTACTGTACAGAACGCAAGACCTCCAATCAATATTCCAAGGTACACGTTGCCAGATGACCTAGGGGAGCTGTGGGAGAGTTCCCTCTTCACAGACTGCTGCCTGCTAGTAGGTGGACAAGAATTTAGGGCACACAAGGCCATCCTAGCAGCTCGCTCTCCAGTTTTCAGAGCCATGTTTGAACATGAAATGAAGGAAAGCCTAACAAATCAAGTTGAGATCCAAGACCTGGATCCCCAAGTCTTCATGGCGATGATGGACTTTATCTACACTGGGAAGGTGCCACACCTCCACAGCCATTCCATGGCCACTGGTGTGCTGGCAGCTGCTGACAAGTATGGCCTGGAGGGTTTGAAGGTCATGTGTGAAGATGAACTCTGTGGGAACCTCTCTGTGGAGAATGCTGCACACACTCTCATCCTGGCTGACCTTCACAGCACAGAGCAGCTGAAGACTCAGACCCTGGATTTTATTGCACTTCATGCTTCTGAGGTCTCTGAGACCTTGGGGTGGAAGTCAATGGTGGAGTCACATCCCCACTTGGTGGCTGAAGCATTCCACTTCCTGGCTTCTGCAAGAGTGTTTACTGGGCCATCTTTCTCAAAGGACTTAGTAGTCTTTAAGACCTAATCAGCTATGACCTACACCTGTCTTCCAACAGCAACAACCTGTGTTGTTTCCAGTTAGTCCTGGTTAGACAATAGTATTGCTGGAGCATTTATCCTGAATCTGGGGGGAGGGCAACATGGTAGCTCAGTACTTACAATAGCTCTAAATATGTTGGAGTGGTGGGTGGGGGAATGGGCAGCACTGGCATCTGGGACACTACTTGACATCTTCCCTATTGATATTCTTGTATGAGTTTTGTTTGATGTCTTGGAATCTGGGATTCAACTTAGGTACTGGCCTGAAGCACAGCCCCAAAGGGTTTCTTCAGAGAAACCTATCTGCATTGGACTAAGCAACAAAGATGACCAGGGGCTCAGAGCAATGGAGAAGTAAATCCTCAATGTTTAGTCTTAAGAGAAATGATAGGGAAAGAAAGCTTTAAAAATAAAAAACCTCAGTTTGGTGATTTGGAATATGCATGGCCCATGAAAAGTGGCACTATTAGGAACTTGGCCATGTTGAAAGAAGTGTTACAGGAATTGTGTCACTGTGGAGGAAGGGCTTTGAAGTAATGTATATGGTCAAGCCCTGGCCAGTGTCACACAGTCTCCTTCTAACTGCCTTCATATCAAGGTGCTCAGTTCCTTCTCCAACACCATGTAAACTTTAACACTATCATGCTTTCTGCAATGATGATAATGGAGTGTACCTCTGAAACTGTATGCCAGCCCCAATTAAATGTCCTTTTTAAAAGTTTCCTTGGTCATGGTGTCTCTTCACAACAATGAAACCCTGACTAAGTGACTTAGTTTTGGGAAAGTAGAAAGAAAATTCAACTGGAAAAATCAATTGTCACTTTCTTAGAGAACCCTTGAGAAGTTTCCAGCATAAACAGGAGAGTTCTCAACCATCTGTAACTGGTGATCCAGAGGATCTGAGGCCTTCTTCTGGTCTCCATAGCTATGATGGTTTGGATATGTTTGGCCCAGGAAGTGTACCTTGAGGGGTGGCCTTGTTGGAGTACCTATGGCCTTGTTGGAGGAAGTGTGTCATTGTGGGCATGGGCTTTAAGACCCTCATTTTAGCTCCCTGTAAGCCAGTATTCTCCTGGAAGATTTCAGATGAGGGTGTAGAACTCACTGCTCCTCCTGTACCATGCTTGCTTGGAGGTTGCCATGTTCCAGCCTTGATGATAATGGACTGAACTTCTGAACTTGTAAGCCAGCCCCAATTAAATGCTGTCCATATAAGAGTTTCCTTAGTCAAGGTGTCTGTTAACAGCAGTAAAACCCTAAGACAATGGCCAAAACCAGCTCTTTAGACAAAACTATATCCTAATAAAATCTGATATGAATTAGAAAGATGGAATGTGTTTATGGAATCCTTTCATGGATTGCCTTGGTGTTTGTATTTTGATGCTAATCCTATCCCGGAGGAAGAGCAGGTCTCTTACTCAGGTGATTCTATGTGAACGTGCTCCTCATTTTAACTGGTGACATAAAGGCTAGAGCCTGTGATTGGGCAGTGGAAGGGAAAGGCAGGACTAGATGTTTTAGAGAAGGAGAGAGGAAGAAAGAAAAGGAAGATTAGAAGGAGGAACAGAGAAAGAGGAAATGGAGGAAGAGGAGGTGGAAGATGGAGCAGAACTACATAGCATAGAGGGTCCACAAGTAGCAGGGATCTCATAGCTTGAGAAGAGAGTGGTGTAGTGGGAAATCTGCCCAATCTAGGCATGCAGGTGATAAATATAACTGAGTTGTGTGTTCTTTGCATGGGCATATTGAGGTTGGAGATTCACCAATACAAATCTGGCTGGTATTAAATATTAAGGCTGTCTGGTGTTTTCCATTTGTGAAGATTTATGTGGGCAAGAGATAGGGCAAAACTGTGGTAGGGTCATTGATGGTCTGCAGAACAGCACCGGGGATGGTGGGATATGTATGACATGTAGAACAAGAGTAGTAGCTCCAGGTATTCATGGAAGAACGTGTTTGGGTGCCTTAGCAAGTGAGCAGAGGGAACTGTTGGGGGCCGACTTTTAGCAGAAAGCAGCTATCAGCTTTGCAGCCATCTTGAGCCATATACCCTGACATGAGACTTGGATTACAATAGCCTACAACAGCTGAGAACACTCCGATAATCTTGGTTTAGATACCTTGAGATTAAAGGTGTGTGAGATTAAAGGTGTGTGAGATTAAAGGTGTGTAATTTAAGAGTATAATTTAGAAGTATAGAGATCAGAGTTAGAGACAAGACCTAAGGGCATGATTAAAGGTGTAACTTAGAGGCGTGGCTTAGAAGTGAGACATATAAAAGGCAGAGACAGAACAGATCAGTATTCAGACATTTGGGAGACACAGCAGAGATCAGACATTAGGGAGACACAGCAGAGAGAAGACATTAGGGAGACACAGCAGAGAGAAAACATTAGGGAGACTATAGAGGGAAATCAGACAAGAGACACTTAGAGGAAGAGAGACTGAAGAATAAACGGGATTGAATTACACTCTGTCTGGTCTCCATTCTTCGAGTCCGTCCTCAACCCTCGCTCTTGCTGAACCCCCGACCTGAAGACCGGAGCCGCAGCTTGGGCCGGGATACAGTGGCCGCCCAAACGTGGGTCGGCCCAGGCCTCAATATTTTGCCTGGGCTGCAACATTTATTTTGGCCACCCCAACGTGGAATTAGTGCGGTCCCCAACAGGGAACCAGGGCCAGATGGCCATTTTCTGCACAGGGCAAGGAAGAAAGGGTGGCTATGGATTCCAGAGCATAGCCGGAGCTATCATAGATTTTTAAAATTATAAGCAACAGATTTCAGTGCTGTTTGCCTTCATAGGAGTCAATTTTCGTTCATCTAGCTCTTGATCTGGATGACTGGGGAACAGGGTCTCAGGAGACAATGACTACAGCAGGTATCAAAGTCAGCTAGTTTAGTGAAATAACTGGGCTAGCTTATATAGCTGGAGTTGGGGTGGGGCATTTGTGGGAAGAAAGTAAAAAGGGAAGAAGTGCTGCAGTGGGGATAGGGGCCTTCCAAGGTTATCAGCTAGATTAGTAGACTGCTGATCCCATGATTCCTGAGAAGCCAGTTGTCTGTCAAGGAAATAGAACACATACTGCCTTTATCATGACTTGTCTTTGTCTCTATGCAGCTGAGTAGGCACAAGCCTGATTTGGGTAGGGAGTGGCTTCGTTCCTGCTGAGCTCTTGTGAGCCCCTTACACCCCACCATGTCATGCCCCACCCCAAGGTCCCGGATATGGGTAATGCTCTACTGTCCATTATCTGGCTTGGGAACTGAAAATACAGCATGGAATTGGTATAAAAAGAGATTTATTGCTCTGTGGAATCAAACTGAAGACTCAGACCCACAGAAGTATCAGAAATTAATTTTTGGTTTAGGAGAGTAACAGTGCCAGCCAACCAGAGCTCCCCAGGGTCTAAACCACCAGCCTGGGAGCACAAAGGGAGGCAACCATGACTTCAGCTGTATACTTAGGGGAGGATAGCCTTGTCAGGCATGGGTGGGAGAGGAGATCCCTGGTCCCATGAAGGCTGAACACCAAGCAGGGAGGAATTCGAGGGTGGCGAGGAGGGAGTGGAGGGTAGGTGGGGGCACACCCTTGTGGAGGAAGGAGGGGGGACAGGATAGGGGGTTACTGGGTAGTGGGGGGAATTGGGTGAGGGGATAAAATCTGAAATATATTTTAAATAAATAGATAGATAGATAGATAGATAGATAGATAGATAGATGATAGATAGATAGCCAGAAATACACAACAAACAACAGACAGCCTCTTTAACAAACTGTACTGTAGAAACTGGATGGCTGCATGTAGAAAAATGCAAATATATCCAAACCTATTACCCTGTACAAACTCAATTTCAACAGGACCAAAGACCTCAACATAAAACCACGTATACTGAAAAAAAAGAAGAAAGTACAGAATAGCCTTGAATTCATTAGCACTGGAGAAGTCTATCTGAACAGAACATTGATAATGTAACCACTAAGATCAACAATTAGTAAGTGAGACCTCATGAGACTGAAAAACTTCTGTAAGGCAGAGGATAATGTCATTTGGACAAAGCAGCAGCTTACAAAATGAGAAAAGATTTTACCAATTCCACATCTGAGTGAGGGCTAATATAATAACTATATTTTGTTTAAATTAAGAAACCTGATGATAGGTTATTTCTTCGCTGGTGAAGTGAGCCAATCCAAGCCAGATTAGAATATATTAAGGCAGGCTTATTGGGAAGCTGCTCTGAGGCTGGCAAGTTCACTGGCACAAAGGAAGAAGGCCAAGGAAATAGACATGGACGTGAGTGGTAGGGAGAGAGAAAGGGTGAATGTGGCAAGAAGTGGAAGAGAGAGAGAGAGAGAGAGAGAGAGAGAGAGAGAGAGAGAGAAGAGAGAGAAGAGAGAGAGGTCTGAATTATATAGGAATGACCCTTTCGGGGGACAGCCTAGCCTGTGGGCTGGTAAATTCAAGGTTGGGGGCAGTGTATGCTAGGTAGGGATTGAGGGATGCTCCAAGAACCTAGAGGCCTGGTTTGTTTTGATATGTAAAATATGCACATCAGTCCCTTTTCCCAGGATCTGAAACCAAACCCTTGATGTCAAAAAACCCCCAAGTAACCCAATTAAAAATGGGTACAGATATAGAGAATTCACAATAAAGAAAATTCAAATGTCTAAGAATCACTTAAAGAAATGTTCAAAATTGTTAGTCATCAGAGAAATGCAAATCAAAACTACTTTGAGATCCCACCTTATGTCTGGCAGAATGGCCAGTGTCTGTACAACAAGGGACAGCTCACACTAGCAAAGATGTGCACCCAGGAGAACAGCCCTCCATTGCTACTAGGAATGCAAACTCTCATAGCCAATATGTAAATGACTATGGTGATTGCTCAGAGAGTTAAAAATCAATTTACCCCATGATCTGCCAATACCACCATTGGGCATATACACAAAGCATGCTTCTTTCTCCCACAGGGACACTTGGTCAACCATTGTGGAATACATATCAAGAAATACTATCACATCCAACAGGACTCAAGATATTCCACACTTCTCTTGTTCTTTTTTTATCAGTTGGTGTTGTTGATAATCTACCCTGGGCACCAACCATTGTGTGCAGGGTGAGATTCTTAGATGATGTTCGTTAGTTGGTAGGGAACTGAATTCACTCATCAGTAAAGAACTAAAACACTTTAAGTCAGTCAATTCTGCTAAGGTCAATCCTTTAAATGCAGTTGTTTGTTTTGTTTAGTGCATTTAATAACTAGGGTCTACAGGTATAAAAGCCTAGATTTTTAATAAAATGGCCTTTGTCCCCACTAGAAAAATTGTATGGGTATTGGCATTTACCTATTCATTGTATTAGGGAAGCTAAAAAGTAGTCTACTGCCTCTGTCATGTACTACCACACTAACAGAAGGCAAGCCCAACTGAAGTTGCATGCAGTCAGAAACTCAAATTTTACTATTAGTCTTCTCCCCCGTTAAAAGGCTGTGGCTCAGAAAGCTTTTATGTACTTTTCCCAGAAAACAAAGAGAACTTTGGTCAAACCCAATTCTTAAAGAGCCATCACATTTGCTTTTAAGTTGGTAAAATAGTAAACTATAACCAGACACAATTTTCTTTAAATTCTGAAATTTATACTGGAAAAATAAACCTATTTCTTATAAACATCTAAACAACACATCAAAGAAAAGATGCCTTAAGCAGTAGCTTTATTTGACACTGTATTCCTAGAATTAGTTTTTAAGATTTTGTAACAGGATAAATGTCTTAAAAGCATTCTCCTTTCCCTGTTCTAAAGTATTCCCAGTTACCCTCACCTACCTAGGCCCTTGAACCTCTGTTTTTCCACTCAGCCTTGCTTTATTGTATGTCCCCTGATTATTTAGCCCTATAAACTAACTCTACATTACACTCTATAATCCAACTTTTTCTAGATTATATAATAACAGCTGAGGAAGGTATTATACCTGAGGCAATCCATCCACACCTTTACTAAAGAATGAGGACAAGTATTTGGGATGAAATGACTTTACCAATGTCTGAATAATGGGAAGGTTGTAAGGTAATTATTGATTGTAGTCTCAACTAACTGGGCTTTTGGATGCATGGAAACTGAAAATCTAGTTTTTCCTACACACTTGCACTATTTACTTTAACTTGGTTTCCACAGCATTCATAATGCTTTACTTATAAAACATGAAGTGTTTTAGTTTATCCATGCCACTGTTTTCTCAAACTAACCATAAATGCCCCACTAATACAAAGGGCACTGATTGGAGTTTAAACCAGCAAATAGCTTACCAAATGTCTGCTAAGCACCTATTAAATAGAATCATTTTTCAGCAGAAAATGCAGCGTATATGCCTTCAACATTATTATTATTATTGGTTTTTCGAGACAGGGTTTCTCTGTATAGCCCGGGCTGTCCAGGAAATCACTCTGTAGATCAGGCTGGCCTGATCTGAGTCTACTTCCAGACTATGAGTGCCTTTGGCTTGTCCCTGGCTTATCTTCAATAAGCCTAGTATTTCTGCCACTTATTTCTCTGCCATCCAGTTTATCCAAAGCACGCTTCATGTCAGAGAAGGATCTAACTTCAACTTCAATTACAGCCTCATTTGTTTGTTCTGTGTGAGCATCTGCATAAGTCACTTCTGCTTGCCGCATGAAATTCTTTAAGTCTTGCCAACTGCAAAGACTAGACAGATTTTCTACAATAAGCCTGTATTCTGTATGAACAGTTGGTCCATATTTGTCTTTGCCAGAAGTTCTCTGACTGCTGTATCCACCTCCACCACTGCAGCTTCTGTAGTGGTTGTCATCTCAGTCCTGGCACAGGCCCTAAAGCATGCTCTATGATCATGCCACGCTCAGGCTGCACAGCTCCCTTGCTGTTCAGCTCCTAAACGGCGTGGTCTGCCTCATTGGAGTCCTGAATCTCCACGAAACTGTACCAATTTTTGAGGTCGATTTCGAAGAGACAGCCGTAGCCACTGAAAAAGAGCTGAATGTTTTCCTAGCTGAAGTTGTAGCTCAGGCATCCTATGTAGACTAACTGCATGGCAGGGGGGTGTTCTCTCTGAGGCTAGATGAGGTGTGGTGTATGTGTGTGTGGGGGGGGGGGGAGCGCGGGGAGCATGGCAAGGCTGCTTGTAAGTGAGGGGATGGCGAAGGCCGGAACTCACCACTCACACCACAGCTGCTGCCTAGTCAGCCACACAATGGTGTGCATGCACTCTCTGGCCTATGCTATCTGTTGTAGACATTTTAAACTATAACCAAATAGACTTTAACTAAAAACTAATCAGAAAAGATAGGTAGGTAAAGCCATGACATACTCATCAAAGGAAAAAGGCCCCAAGCTGACATTTCAGTTCTTACCATGTATGCACCAAATCAAAGGCACCTAAGTTTGCAAGGGAAACGCTACTCCAGTTTAAATTGCATGGTGGTCCTCATACACTGATAGTGACAGACTGTCAGTAAAATAGCAGCAGCCATTAAAAGTATCACCATCAAAAACTGCCCAGGGCCAGACGATTTCACACAAAATTCTACCAGCCATTCCAATAGTAGTTACCACCTATACTCCTCAAATTATTCCACACACTAGAAACAGAAGGAATATTGTCCAATTTATTTCATGAGACTACAGTTATACTGATACTCAAACCACAGATCCATTTCCCTTGTGGACTCTGATGCAAAGATACTCATTAAAAAATTGCAAACAGATTTCAAGCACACATTAAACATATCATTTACAAAATCCAATCAGGCTTTGTCCCAAGGTGTCTAGGGATGCTTCAATATGCAAAAATCAAAAACATAATTGACTACGTAAACCAACTGAAAGAAGAAAACAAAAAAACAAAAAAAAAGAAAGAAAGAAAGAAAGAAAGAAAGAAAGAAAGAAAGAAAGAAAAAGAAAAACAACCACCAAAAGCCAAGATCATTAAACTGGCCAGGTAAGGACTTTAAGACGGCACCACTTCATGATAAAAGTTCTGGGAAGGTTGGACACAGGTGATATACTTACATATAATTATGGCAGTATAGGACAAGCCCATAGTCAGTATCAACTTGAATAGAGAGAAACTCAAAGCCATCGTACAAAACCCAAAAGCAAGTCATGGTTTCTCACTTTCTTAAAGCTACTCAATAAAACAACTGAAGTCTTCATGGGAGCAATAAGGCAATTCGCAATCAACAGGATAAATACTGGAAAGTTGGAAGAAAGAATCTTTATTTGCACATGATACACATAAGTTAGGTGTAACATTATGCACATAAGTTATTACATATAAGTAAAAGTAGTGCACATAAGTTAGGTGAAAAAAAAAAGAGAACCAGAACATTCCTTGGCTAATAAACACTTTCATCAAATTAGCTTGATATAAAACCTAAGGGAAAGGAAACTCTCATCAGAAGGTATGTATGAGAAAATGATCTAATTTCAATAATAATAGAAATAATAATAATGAATACAAATAATAACAACAATAATAAATCTAATTCATATACACCAGTAGCCTTGTGTAATGGCTATTCTTGGTTATCAGCTTCACTATATCTGTAAAGAAATATGATTCAGAAATGCAGGATACACCTATGAAATCTTTATTGCTTGGTTTGGAGTATTTAAATCCCCACCTATTCTGGAGCTTTGATGTAGGAAGACCCACCAGTGATTCAGATATTGAGGCAGGAGAAGCACACCTTTAAACTGGACTTCACTGTTGGGAGCCAACTTCTAGCAGAAAGTGGCTATCATCTTTGCAGCTATCTCAAGCTTGACAAGAGACTTGTTTTTTAACAGCTTAAAACAGCTGAGCACACTCTGATAAAATCTTGTTTTTCTCCTCACATATCTCATTTATTGTTTAGTGCCCACAGCTGCAAGGCACATGTTGTAAAGTGCCTTCAGCTGTGTTCCCCTGCATATGCTTATATATACCCATGATTTCCTTTCAATAAACAGGACATAATCACACACCCTGTCTTGTCACAATTCTTCTAGTCTCCTGCCCCTGAATTCCCACTCTCTCTCTCTCTCTTACTAGACCCTGTTGACTGACCCAAAAGGACTGGGTCATTTGGCCCCCCAACTTGTGGCAGCATGGAGGAGTGTGAGCTAGGACATTTTGGCACCCAATGTAGGGCAGCATGGAGCAGTGTGTGTCCAAACACTTGGCACTCAATGCAAGGCAGAAAGAACAAGAAACAAAGTGAGGGACATTACTGGAAAAGGAGTCTGCCAAAAATTCAGAAGTGAAACAAAGGTGATTACCACAGGAACCTGCTGCGTCAAGAACAGTAGGTCATAGTAATGAAAATGGGGAAGAAATAAGTCAGCAGGAACAGATGAAAAAGGCTTTAAAGATTCGAAGAGTAAACTGCAGGTTGCTCTGAGTCAAGAGAGCCAAACAGATAAATAGATAAATGAAAGGTTGCTCTAGGCAGAGAGCTGAATGGAAAGATAGTGTTAATCAGTTGTATTAGATTGATTTAACTTTCAAAATGGATGTCATTATGACTTGTGTACTTATATTATTCCTCTGGATAAAAGGTCAGTATAAAGTCTTTTCTGGTTACTGGCTCAAGGACAGGCAGATTTGGGAAAAAGGGTTTTCCTATGTGTGTTCAGAAAAGGTCATTAAAGCAGTAGTTATATCTTCCAGAATTATATGGATCAGACATGACAGAGGTAGGCCTCCAGAAGACTAGATTACAGAGAATCAAACAAAATAATTATCTTGATACTAAAATTTGATTTGAGATTTCTATATTACACAATACACAGCCTTGGTGAATGAATCTTCTTGTCACCTGCACGTCCACTGATGTCCTGGACTTCCAGCTGGATTCAGGTAAGACAGACATCAGAGGCTTATCAATTTACTCTTTCCCTCATTCCTCTTCTAATATCTCAACATCCATATTCAGCTTGAAGAAGGTAATGTAGAGTCGGCATCCAAATTCCCTGGACTTTGGGATTGAGGTGGTTAATATTAGGCTGTCTTTCTAGAGAAAATAATGGTTTTATTGTAACAGAAGGAAGAGCTAAAGTTGATTACATAGCCATAATCTATTGGTAGAAATCTGTATAACTGTTACTAAACTGATGCAAATTCAAGGGTTTCATTGGTATAATTTCTATTAATTCAAAATTTGTGGGTACAAGACTTCCTGAATTCACTCAGTATTTGTTTCCTTATCAATTTTATTTCTATTTTTAGGCCTTAAACAAATTTGTTCTTTTTCTTCCACTATTTGTTTTGTTTTCCTGGATCTCTTTAGTGGATTTCTTTCTTTCCTCACACTATTGTATGTACTTTTATGAATTTGTTAAAGGAATTTCTTCATTCTCTCCTGAATGACCTCTATCACCTTCATACAGATTATTTTAAGGTCTTTCCTTGTGCTTCAGCCCTGTTGGAATGTTCAGGGAGTGCTGTGTAAGGATAGCTGGACTCTAGTGTAGACATAATGCCCTGGCCGTTAGTGATTGTATTGTTTATGCTAGGATCTAAGATTCTGGCATTGCAATGGTTAAAGCTTTAGATCCTAATTTCTACATTTGTCTGTGTTGAGTATCAGTTCTGTTCCTTCTCTTCTGTTTCCTCTCTGGATATTTGAAGAGTGTGATTGCTGTATGTTGTTTTAGTTAGGATTTTATTGCTGTGAAGAGACATCATGACCAAAGCTACTCTTATAAGTGTAAACATTTAGTTGGGGCTAGCTTGACATTTTGGAGATTCAGTCCATTGTTACCATGTTGGGAAGCCTGTCATCATGCAGTCAGGCTTGGTTCTGGAAGGTCCAAAAGCTCTACATCTTGATCAAAAGGAGACTCTAACCTAGATCCATGTGCCCAGTCTTGAACATGCCCCCTTGGTTGGTTCTATTACATCTTTCACTGCTTTGGCTTGGGTGTGTTGGAATTTATTCTGTAAACTGTTCTTGAACTCAGATCTGCATGCATTTCCTAAGTGCTGCACTTAAAGACCTGTACCACTAGGCCTGGTCCTAATCTTCTCTTTACACTTTTACGAAATTTTTATGAATTCTGAATTGTACTTCATCCTGTATGTAATCATGTTGAGAATTGAAAACAGCCATCACTGCTGTCAGGCAGGAATTTTCCTTGGATCTTATTGGTTTTGCCACTGGTGGTTCTAGGTTTCTGGGTTTAGGGAGGTGACATTTAGGATGGAGATAGGTCAGAATTATGATAGGGTTCACAGGAGGGAAGAGATTACACCAGATTCTGCTTATTCTGTCTCCTTGCAATTGGGGGAGACAATAAAAAGTGGTTACCCCAGAAGGATTGCTATAGAGTTGGGGATTATACTGGTAGGTGCAAATAAACAAGAACTGAAGGAGAGGGGAAGATCTACAAGCAGCTTCCATGCTTCCCTGTCAGGATTGGTCAGTGAGTTATCAGTGAGTGCATGCTGGAGTTAGGGTCTAGAATACAGCAAGGTGTTAGGGGGAGGGAGATTAAAAAGAATGGTCTGTGGGACTCACAGCAGATGTAGAGAGGCAGAAAGGAAGGATACAGCTGGTGTTAACATATAACTCTATAGATGAGCCTAGGTGATTGATGGTGGGATGGAGGAGAAAGTAATGAAGTTATTTGTTTCCATAAATGTTTTTATCTCCTGTTCTTTTCCTGTGTTGTTCATGAATGCCTGCTGGGGTTGGAGGGTGAGATGATGATCTGATTTGGGGGAAGAAAGAACGTGGAAAAATTTTCTTTGTGATGCATTGGGCTTGGTGTTATACAGTTTTCCTGGTGTGCTGGCAGGCCTTGCCTAGATCTATGCTTCTCAACCTGTGGTTTCCTATTCTCTTTGACACCCTAATGACACATTAATATGGGTTGAATATCAGAGAACCTGTATATCAGCTCTCTACAGTATGGTTCATAACAGTAGCAATATTGTAGTTATTGAGTTGCCACAAAGTACTTTAATGTTTTTGGTTGATAATAACATGAAGAACTGTATTAAGGGGGCACAGCATTAGGAAGTTTGAGATCTACTGGTTTGGGGAGTTATGAATCTACCATGAATCAATTCCTAGAAATGTTTTCAAACACATAAAATATTTTTGCATGCCTTCAACCACAAACATATCTCTCCCATGAGGAGTAGAATCCCTCCACTTTGGTATACTCTTCTCAGTTGTCATAGAGCATGATGATGGAGTTCTCATTTGCCAAAAATAAATTCCGAGAAGAAAGACAGGGTGTTTATAATACTGATAGGACAGAGAGGGGTCTGTAGAAACACCCACAGCTTAGCTTGGCTGATTGGACTACACATGACTATTCTGAAAATAAACATCTCTGGAAACCACAGACTGATTTCAAAAGTTTATTTCTATTATATTTTGTTAGGTTAAGGTTTTGTCTACAGAGCTGTTTGTGGCCCAGGAGACCAGAGGAGGGTCTCAGATCCTCTGGATCACCAGTTACAGGTGGTTGAAAACTTTCCTGTGTGTGCTGGAAACTGAACAAGAGTTCTCTGAGAGAGCAGTAATTGCTTTTGCAGCTGAGTTCTAAGTCCTTAAACAGAAAGTCTTCATTGTCTTTTTCTTCTGTGATAAGTAAACATTCAGGTTTTGTTTCTCTTATCCTCTGGGCCCAGGTCATCTCTTCTACTCAGTCCAATACAGACATGTTTCTCTGAAGAAACTCTGTTGGGCTGTGCTTAGGGCCAGCACATATATTGAATCCTGCTTTCCTAGACACCAGACAAAAATCAAACAAGAACATCAACAGGGTAGATGTCAGGAAGAGAGTCCCAGACTCCAGTGTTGCTTTCGCCCACCAACCACTTGAACATATTACAGGTGTTGTTAATCCTGAGCCACTATGCTGCCTTTTCCAAATTCACTGTAAATGTGCCAGCAGTATTGCACTCTAACCAGAATTCATTGGCAACAACACTAGTTGTTGCTGTTGGAAGACAGGTGTAGGTCATAGGTAACAAGCCCTGTCACTTTAGGCATTTGTGTGAAGGCTGCAAGAAAGAACACTGCAGAAATCATGAAGTGGAATGCTTCAGCCATGAGGTAAGAATAAGACTCCACCATTGATTTCTACCCCAAAGTCTCAGAGATGTGAGAAGCATGAAGTGCAGTGAACTCCAGGGCCTGAGTCTTCAGCTGCTCTGTGCAGTGGAGGTCAGCCAGGATGAGAGTGTGTGCAGCATTCTCCACAGAGAGGTTCCTGCAGAGTGCATCCTCACACATGACCTTCAAGCCCTCTAAGCCATACCTGTCAGAAGCTGGCCAGCACACCAAAGGCCAGAAAGTGGCTGTGGAAGTGTGGTGCCTTCCTGGGTAGATGAAGCCCATCGTCTCCTTGAAGACTTAGGGATCCAGGTCATAGATCTCAATGTGGTTCATTAGTGCTCTCTTTCATTTCATGTTCAAACATGGCTCTGAAAACTGGAGAGCAAGCTGCTAGGATGGCCTTGTGAGCCCTAAATTCATGGCCACCTACCAATAGGCAGCAGTTTGTGAACAGGGAATTCTCCCACAGGTCCCCTAGGTCATGTGTCACCACATGCCTTGGATCCTGGATTGCAGGTGTCATGTTCTATCCAGGAATGCTGAAGAAGGCTTCTACTGTGTTCACCTTGCAGCAGAGGGTGAGCTGATCTTCAGGGAGAAGGCAATATCGATGAGAGAGGAGAAAATCTCAAAGGATTAACTTTTTAAACTCCCCAGTGTTGGTTTTTCAGAAAGCTTACCACAGTGGGTCTCTTCATACTCTGATATTTCTCTCCTTGGGCATTTATTATCCACAACTGGAACTTTGCCCAAACTGGGATCTCGGGACAGCTGAGCAACACCAGGTAAACTGACAGGTAATCTTTTCTTTCTTTGTCAACCCTGTTTGGAAGTACTCTCAAACACCATGCTACTTTGTCTTTGTACTCTATTGAGAACACTGTACTTGTAATCCTCTTCTAAATTCCCTCCATGCAAAATGAAAAGTTAATAATGGTCCACTCGTAGCAGAATTTCTGAACAGTGATATGGGCATAGCCCCAGGTTGTGTCTTTCAGATCCCCTGACATTTCTGCTGGAGTTATTTTTGAGGTTAAATTTGATCTGAGAAGAAGTAGAAGTTACTTACTCTTCACCCTGTAGGATACAGTTATACATACTCCTTAGATTTTAGTTTCACTTTCTCCTAAACAGGCCATTCTATGGTGCTTTTTTCTATGCAATTTTTGCTCTAGGCTTCAATATTTGTTTTACAGGAAACAATACAGACCCATAGTCACTGTAAATCTCTCTCTCTCTCTCTCTCTCTCTCTCTCTCTCTCTCTCTCTCTCTCTCTCTCTCTTCTCTCTCTCTCTCCTCTCTCCCTCCCTCCCTCCCTCCCTTCTTCCCAACATTAGAAGAGTTTGGAAAAATTTGTACATTCTCATTTCAGGTGTGTGTTGGGAGCCAACTTCTAGCAGAAAGTTGCTATCATCTTTGCAGCCATCTGAAGCCACATACCTCGAGAAGAAACTTGTTTTTCAACAGCCTACAACAGCTGAGCACATGCTGATAAATATCTTGTTTTTCCCACATATCTTGTTTTGCTATTTAGTGCCCCAGCTACAAGGTGCAAATGTTATCCATGCCTGCAAGGCCCACTGTGCACATGCTATCCATGCTATCCACACCTGTAAGTTGCACACAGTATCCACACCTGCAAGGTGCATGTGGTAAAAGCATATAAATACCCAGATTTCCCTTCAATAATGGAGACTTGATCAGATGCTCTGTCTTGTCTCCATTCTTGGAGTCTCTTCCCCTTCATCCCCACTCTTTCTCTTGCTAGACCCTGACCTGAGGACTGGAGCAGCAGCTCGGGCTGGGACAGGTGTGTTGTATTAGTCAGGGTCCTGTAGAAAATGTACACAATCAATTTCTCTACATAAAGAGAAGGTGGGTGTATGAGAAAAACCTGTAGGATGAGATACAGCTAATATAATAATGGCTAAATCCAGCAAGTAGACCATGAGGTTTGATGAACCAAGGATTCTTCAGTATATACAGGAATTCTGAAGAAGTAGGTTCTAATGCCAAGGAGAAGTGGACTTGCTACTAAGATGAGAGCAAATAGGCAAACACACAAAGCTTCCTTCTTCTATATTCTTATATAGACCAAGGCAGAAGTTGTGGCCAAGTTAAGGGTGTGTCTTCTAGTCTCAAGATCTGGATTAAAGGTGTGTGTTTTCCTGCCTCAAGACTCTGATTAAAGGTATATGTTTTTCTACTCAAAGAGTCTGTATTTGCACTGGATCTATCTACTTCAACTTAAGCAAAATAATTTTAAAAGGCATGCTCTCCATTCTTGTACATTACTTAAGTCCACAGGTAGTCAAGACAGGAAGAATAGCCATCACCAGTGTACTTTGCTTACTGGGGTCAATCTTCAATAAATGAAAGGATCATGTCAATCTCTGAATAGCTATTATTTACACACCTGCTGGTCTTACATGGATACCTGACATAAACATGATCAGAGAAGTGGTATTTTCCTTAACTTGTCAGAAGTCTGAGTGTTCACAAAATGGAAGGCATGTGGAAGAGCTCCTATATGGTGGGCAGGAAGCAGAACCCCAACCCCCTGAAGACAGCTTTCTTCTTTCTAGTGTGTTACTCAGATCACACCCACAGACCTTGTGGTGACCCCTCCCAATTTGGTTTATGGTCTAGTACTTCCCCTCAGGAAATTCTCCTTAGACTTCCTTTTTCCTAGCCACTTAAGGAATATCCTAAATGGTTCTCAATTCAATCTTTTTAATTGGCAGGATTCAGCTTATCAATGCCTCATAATCTGCATCCTCCACTGGTGAGTTCTGTCCTCTTCAAACTTGGAACTGCCATACTTTTTCTGCCTTTCCTGACAAGGGAGAGATTTTGCTGTTTTCTACGGGCTGCAGCATATATTAAAGAGATATCAAACATTAGGGTCTATTAATACTGCCCTTATGTAAAGTGAGGTGAAAACTCTGCCTACATCTCTCATGTCTCCAGTTCTTCAAGTCTTAGACAAACAATTTAAAGGACACAGAAATAACTGCAGTGATTCAATCAGCTCAGCCACTCCCAGCTCCCCTGTTTGTCTGACTCCAATGTGCTGATCCCTCAGGATAAATCAATCAATTGGCTCTGATTTTTGATCCCTCCTGCAGACTTATTTCTAGTATTAACATCAGCGACTCTTCATCAAGTTCTTTTTTAACACTTAACACTTTAATTCCTCTTTGCTTCAGCACACATAAAAATGTCACATCTATAGCAAGATTATCATACATTTTCTTTTTTTATTAACTATTATATTTACAATTCATATTTTATC
This sequence comes from Arvicanthis niloticus, assembly GCF_011762505.2. Taxonomy (NCBI): domain Eukaryota; kingdom Metazoa; phylum Chordata; class Mammalia; order Rodentia; family Muridae; genus Arvicanthis; species Arvicanthis niloticus. Next base: position 72,533,376 of record NC_047661.1, on the reverse strand, counting down.
CCCCTTAACCCATTTCCCCCACCATCCAGGAACCTCCTATCCCATTCCCCCTCCTCCTGCTTCTATGAAGATGTGCCTCTACCTACCCACCACTCCCATCTCCCCACCCTCAAATTCTCCCCCACACTCCATATTCAGCCTTCATGGGACCAAGGATGTCCTCTCCCACCTATGCCCAACAAGGCCATCCTCCCCTACATATATAGATGGAGTCATAGGTCCCTCCCTATGTTCTCCCAGGCTGGTGGTTTAGACCCTGGGGAGCTCTGGTTGGTTGGTATTGTTGTTCTCCTCATGGGGCCACCAACCATTTCAGCACCTTCAGTCTTCTCTCAAACTTCTCCATTGGGAACCCTTTGATCATATCAGTGGTTAGCTGTGAGCATCTGTCTCTGGATATGTCAGACTCTGGCAGACCTCTAAGGAGACAGCCATATCAGGCTCATGTCAGCAGGCACTTCCTAACATCCACATCAGTGTCTACTTTTGATGACTACACATGGGATAAATACCCAGCTGGGATGGTCTCCAGACAGCCACTCCTTCAGTTTCTGTCCCACACTTTGTCTCCATATTTGCTCCCTTGAGTATTTTGTTACTCCTTCTAAATAGGACCACAGCATCCACACTTGGTCTTCCTTCTTCATGAGCTTCATGTGGTCTGTGAGTTGAATATTGGCTATTTCAAGTTTTGGGGCTAATATCTGCTTATCAGTGAGTAAATACCATGCGTGTTCTTTTGTGATTGGGTTACCTCACTCAGGATGATATTTTCTAGTTCCATCCATTTACCTAAGAATTTCTCGAATTCATTATTTTTAATAGCTGAGTAATACTCCATTGTGTAAACGTAGCACATTTTTTTGTATCTATTCCTCTGTTGAAGGGCATCTGGGTACTTTCCAGGTTTTGGCTATTATAAATAAGGCTGCTATGAACATAGGGGAGCATGTGTCCTTGTTACATGTTGGAGCCTCTTCTGGGTATATGACCAGGAGTGGTATAGCTGGGTCCTCAGGTAATGCTATGTCCAGTTTTCTGAGGAACCCCCAGACTGATTTCCAGAGTGGTTGTACCAGCTTGCAATCCCACCAACAATGGAGGAGTGTTTCTCTTTCTCCACATTCTCTCCAGCATCTACTATCACCTGAGTGTTTGATCTTAGCCATTTTGACTGGTGTGAGGTGGTATCTCAGGGTTGTTTTGATTTGCATTTCCCTGATGACTAAGGATGTTGAGCATTTCTTAAGGTGCTTCTCGGCCATTGGAATTTCCTCAGTTGAGAATTCTTTGTTTAGCTCTGTACCCCAAGCATGCAGTCTAAGTCTGAAAAGCACAGAACTCACCAGTAGAGAATGCAGTGTAAGAGGTATTGAGAAGCTGAATCCTGCCAATTAAAGTGATGAACTGAGAAGCATTTAGGATATTCCTAAGTCACACCATTAAGTGGCTCTTAAAAAGGATTTCTAAGGAGGATTTTCTGAGGGGAAGTACTAGACCACCAACCAAATGGGGAGGAGTGAAAACAAGGTCTGTGGGTCTAAATGTAATAACACACAAGAAAAAAGAAAGCCACTTTCAGAGGCTCTGGGATCTGCTTCCTTGTCCACCATATAGGAGCTCTTCAACCTGTCCTCCATCCTGTGAACACTCAGATTTCTGACCAGTTAAGGGAAACACACATTCCCTGATCATGTTTATGGCAGGAATCAGTGTAAGACCAGCACAAGGGTAAGCAATAGCTGTACAGAGATTGACCTGATCCCTGTATTTATGAAACATTGACCCCAGTGTGCAAAGTACCCTGGTAATGGCTATTCTTCTTGTCTGTATTACCTGTGGACTTAAGTAACATAAAGAACTGGAAGGCTCATCTTTTAAAATTTTTTTTGCTTAAATTGAAGTTGACAGATCCCGATCAAATAGAGAAAAACACACACCTTTAATCTGACTCTTGAGGCAGGAAACACACACCTTTAATCCAGATCTGGAGACTAGAAGACACAGCCTTAACTGGGCCACACCTTCTGCTGGAGGCCTATATAAGCACATAGATGAAGGAAGTTTGGTGTCTATGACTGCTCCCTCTAATCTTCCTAGCAACCGATTTCTTCAATGACATTAGGCCCCAATCTTCAGAATTTCAGTATATACTGAAGAACTCCTGACACTTCAAACCTCTTGGACTAAGTAAGTACTGGTTTTAGCCTTATTATATTAGCTGGACCTCAGCCTGTGTGTTATTCTTATAGATCCTCTTTCTATTTATAAAGAGAACTCATTCTGTACTTTATCTACGGGACCCTGACTAATACAGCACACTTAAAATGAGAGTGTATAAAAATTTCCAAACTCTTCCAAGGTTGTATAGAATAGCCAAAACTAGTTATGATTAACCTAAGATTCAATAAACACACAGAGACCACACACAAATACAGAGACAGAGAGAGAGAGAGAGAGAGAGAGAGAGAGAGAGACAGAGACAGAGACAGAGACAGAGAGAGACAGAGAGGAAGCAGAACACAGAGTGATAGGGAGAAAGAGTGAATGTTAAGTGAACATTATTTATCTCTATAAAATAGAGATAGAGACATATAGAGAGAATGTGAGAGACAGAAAGAGAGAGAGAGGAAAAGACAACAGGATAAGGAGTCAGAGAAAGACAGGAAGAATGTCAGAGACAGAGAGAGAGAGAGATGGAGAGAGAGAATGTGAATTTAGGACTAATTGAAACTAAAATTTAAAGTGTATCTATAATTGTATCCAAGAGGATGAAGGGTAAATAACATATAGTTCTTTTCAGATCAACTTTAAAACCCAAACTACCTCCAGCAGAAATGTCAAGGGACTCGGAAGCCAAGAGCTGGGGCTCCACACAGACCAATGTTAAGAAATTCGGTTACAAATGGACCATTAGCAACTTTTCATTTTGCATGGGGGGAATTCAGAGAAACATCAGTAGCCCAGTGTTCTCAGTAGAGGCTAGTGGCAAAGTGGCATTCTGTTTGAGAGTATATCCAAACAGGGTTGATGATGAAAGCAAAGATTACCTGTCAGTTTTCCTGGTGTTGGTCAGCTGTCCAAAGAGACCAGTTTGGGCAAAGTTCAAGTTCTGGATCATAAATTCCCAAGGAAAGAAATATCAATGTATGAAGAGCCCCAAAGTTGTAAGCTTTCTGCAATACCAACACAGGGGATTCAAAAAGTTCATTCTTCGAGATCAGATTCTCTCCAATCTGCATTGGCTTCTCCCTCAAGACCAGCTCACCCTCTGCTGCAAGGTGAACATAGTAGGAGCTTTCTTTAGTATACCAAAACAGAACATGACACTTGCAATCAAGGATTTGAGGAACAGGTTGACAGATGACCTAGGGGAGCTGTGGGAGAAATCTCTCTTCACAGACTGTTGCCTGTTGGTGGCTGGACATGAATTCAGGGCTCACAAGGCCATCCTAGCAGCTCGATCTCCAGTTTTCAGAGCCATGTTTGAACATGAAATGAAGGAAAGCCTAAGGAATCATGTTGAGATCCAAGACCTAGATCCCCAAGTCTTCAGGGAGATGATGGGCTTCATTTATGCAGGGAAGGTGCCGCAACTCCACAGCCACTCCATGGCCACTGGTGTGCTGGCAGCTGCTGACAAGTATGGCCTGGAGGGCTTGAAGGTCCTGTGTGAGGATGCCCTCTACAGGAATCTGTCTGTGGAGAATGCTGCAAACACTCTCATCCTGGCTGACCTCCACAGCACAGAGCAACTGAAGGCTCAGGCCCTGGATTTCATTTCATTTCATTTCATGCTTCTGAGGTCTCTGAGACCTCAGGGTGGAAGTCAATGGTGGAGTCACATCCCCACTTGGTGGCTGAGGCATTCCACTTTCTGACTTCTACACAGTGTCCTTTCTTGGAGCCTAAAGTCCTCTCAGGAGCTACCCAGCTATGACCTACATCTCTCTTCCAACAGCAACAACCAGTGAGGTTACCATTGACTTCTGGTTAGAGAATGGTATTTCAAGAGCATTTACAGTGAGTCTGGCGAAAGGCAGGATGGTGGCTCCATATTTGAAACAGCTGTAATATGTTAGACTGGCTGGTGGGAGAAGGGCAGCACTGCTGTCTGGGACATTCTACTGGACATCCACCCTCTTGATGTACTTGTTTGGTTTTTGTCTGATGTCTTGGAAACTGGGATTTAATTTAGGTGCTGGCCCTAAGCAAAGCCCAACTGGGTTTCTCTGGAGAAACATGTCTGCATTGGACTGAGAAGAAGAGATGACAGGGGCCAGAGGAAAGGAGAACTCCAACATGAGTGTTTACTCATCAGAGAAGAAAAAACAATGAAGACTTTCTTTTTAAATGAAGACTTTCCCATATCAGTTTGTGGGAACTCAGCTGCAAAACAAATACTGCTCTCTCAAAGAACTCTAAGTAACAAGCACACACAGGGGGGTTTTCAACCACCTGTAAGTGGTGATTCAGAGGATCTGAGGTTGTCTCCTGGTCCCTATGGCCAAAAACCACTTTGTAGACAAAACCTGATCCTAATAAAATATAATTTAAATAAAACTTTTGAAATCAGTCTGTGCTTTCCAGAGATGTTTATGTTCAGTGTAGTCACGTGTAATCCAATCAGCCAAGCTCAGCTGTGGATGTTTGTGCAGCCCCCTCACTGTCCTTCCAGTATTAGATATACTTGGGTTTTTTTCTATGAATTTAAGGTTGGCAAATGAGAACTCTACCATCATGCTCTTATGACAACTGAGAGGAGTAGGCCAAAGTTGGGGGTGGGGGAATTCTACTCCTTCTGGGAGAGAAGTGTTTGTGGGTCAAGGCATCCAAAAATCTTTTCTGTGTTTTTATATTAGTGGGTATTGATTCATTATAGATTCATACTTCCTAGACCAGTGGTTCTCTAACTTCCTAATATTGTGCCCCCTTAATACATTTCTCCATGTTGCGGCCAATGAATCATTAAATTACTTTGTGGCTACTTCATAACTGCAATGTTGCTACTGTTAGGAATCATGCTGTGAATAGCTTATATTCTTCCCATATCCTGTGGATCCCACAGATCTTTCCCTTTTAACCTCCCTCCCCCCACTCTTTGCTCTGTCACAGCCTTCAAGCCAGGACTGCACCTTCCCTAACACCTACCACAAGTGCTACTCTTTCTATGGTATCAGAAGTCTAAAGGCATATACACACCTCTCTCTTTGCTCCCCCACTTACTATTTCCCCATTCTCATTTCTAGCTCTATAGCAGGAAATCTGCTCTGATTTGTTTCCTGTAATGCACCAATGCTAATGAATCACAGACACTTCTCCCCCAACATTCCTTACCCCAACTCAGCCCAGTATCCAGCCTCCATCCCCAGCAGCCATTCCTTTCTGCCTCCCTACATCTGCAGTGAGTCCCACACACAATTCATTTTTAAGCTCCCTCCTCCTAACTCCTTGATGAATTTGAGGCCCCAACTCCAGAATGTACCCAGTAATAATACCTCACGGACAAATCCTGACAGGGGAGAATAGAAATTGTCTGTATGTTGTAATAATTATTTAAAAGGGACTGCTGGACAAGCCGACTGTCTAGGCTGGGGAGGCTCTGCCTAGCTCAACCACATGGCCAGAGGCCACGTGTGTGCCACAGGTAGAAATAGCCAGCCAGAATCACCAGCCCTGCCTCCCTCAAGATGCCAGCATGGGAGATGGATCTGCCAAACTTCCAGATTGTCTCTACAAGACTGGGCATTGCCCAGACCTTCCCACCATCCATGCTGGCCCAGTAAGAAGATGAGACTCTAATGCTTAAATTATCCAAAGGCTTTATATATTTGGTAATGATCAATAACAAGGTGTCCATACAATCAGAGGTGTAACCCAAAACCCAACCTAGGTATACCAACTACCTTTGACTGCTACAGACAAGTAAACATCAGCCTCCATGTCTCCCTTTCTTGTTCTCTGTCTCTCCTAGTGCCTCCTCTTCCTTCTTCTCTTTCTCTCCTTCCTCCCCCTTTGCCTCGCTTTACTCCTTCCACCTTAGCTCTTCCTACACCTGTAGATCTTCCCCAATCCTTCAGCTTCTTTAGAACCACAACTATCAGTCTAATCCTCAATTTTATTGCAAACCTTTTGCGTGACCTGCTGTCATTGTCTCCTTGATTTCCAAAATAAGCAGATTCTGGTGCAATCTCCTCCCTCCTGTGAACCCCATCATACTTCTAACCTATCCCCATTCCTGTTTGTCACCTCACTATACTCAGAAACCTTGAACCCCCAGTGGCCAGATCTATTAGATGCAAAGAAAAGTTCCTGCCCGACAGCAGTGATGACTGTTCTCAATTGCCAACTTGACAAAATTTGGAATGAACTACAATCCAAATATATAAAGCTCTTGTAAAAATGTAAAGAGAGGTTTTGATCCAGTATTAGTATTACATTCCTTTAACCTCAGCATTCAGGAGAAAGAGGCATTCAGAACTATGATTTCAAGGTCATTTTACAAAACAATTTTAAGCCAGCTAATATAGGTAGTGAAAGATGTAATAGAACCAAGAGGTCATGTTCCAGAGCCTGCAATCAGCAGCAGTGGGCAGCTTGGGCATGTTGCTCTAGGTTAGAGTTGCATTTTGTTCAAAATATAGAGCTGTTGGCTCTTCCAGCACCAAGCCTGCCTGCATGATGACATAATTCTTACCATGATGATTATAGACCAAACCTCCAAAATGGCAAGCCAGCTCCAGCTAAATGTTTGTCTGTATAAGAGTTGCTTTGGTCATGATTTTTCTTCACATCCATAAAACTCAGACTAAGACAACATAAAGCAATCACAGTCTTCAGAAATCCAGAGAGGAAATGGAAGACAAGGAACAGAACTGCCACCCAACACAGACTATTGTAGACATTAGGATATAAAGCTTTAGGCATTGCAATACCAGAATCTTAGGTCTAGCATGAACAACACAGCCAGGGCATTATGTCTATACTAGAGCCCCGCTATCCTTACACAGCAGTCCCTGAACATTGCAACATGGCTGAAGCACAATGAAAGACCTTAAGTGATGGAGGTCATTAATGAGAGAATGAAGAAATCCTTTAAGCAAATGTATTAACCCACATACAAACAATGTGAAGAAAGAAGTAGATCCATTAAAGTATCCAGGAAAACAAAATAAACAGTGGAAGAAAATGAACAAAATTGTTTAAGGCCTGAAAACGGAAATAGAATCTGTAAAGAAAACAAACACTGAAGAATTTCTGGAAGTGAGAAATTTAAAATTCCTATACAAAAAATTAATGAAATAAGAGTTAGTTCTGTGAGAAAATCAACAAGGTCAATAAATCGTATCCCAACCAAACAATAATGCAGAGACAATATACAGATTAATCTAATCAGAAATTAAAGGTGAGATGTAGTAACAGAGAGAGAAAATACAGAGACTGACACAACACACTTTTGAAATGTGCTCTTCACCACATTGGAAAATCTAAAGTAATCTGATAGTTTTCTCAATAGGTATCATGTCTCCTACTCAGGGGGAGATTCCCTGCTGGACCAGAGGCTGACAAGACTACGCCATGAGAATTGTAGGGAGGCCCCCTTCTCACAGACATATTCCAGTCTCTCAGTGACCCGCCACTTCAGGACTATCCTTAACCCCTCTTTCCCTCCTCTTCACTGTGTCTCAGGTCCCAACATGGACCTAGACCCCCTGGCTGGCTCTTTTTACTTGACCCTGTCCACCCTCACTTTGGAGGTGCAATGCTGCAGTGCCTGAGAAACAGTAGGGTACAATCTGGAATTATAAACCAAATAAAACTTTTCCTCCCCAAGTTGGTTTGGATCATTGTGATTTACTCCAGAAATAGTCACTCTAAGTAAGACAAATAGTTACACATCCAAATGGAGGAATGTCTTAATCAAATTTGTAGGAGGCCCCATAGGGCATTATCTGTTGGCAAAGGGTTGTGGTCCCTATTCCTTGTCAACCTGAATTCAGCAGTCCAATGCCAGCATTTGCCAAATCTTCTGCATATTCCAGAAGGCTGAAGATTTTTCTTTGGGTCATTTATTGGAAAACAAAACAAAACAAAAACAACAACAACATTGTTTCTAGAAATGCCTGCTTTACAGTTCATGTCCAAATGACCTTACCACAATTAAAACATCTGCCATTTTGATTTTTCTTAATACATTTAGAAATGATTTCTATCAAATTAGTACCCTAAATATGTGTTTGAACATCAGCTTTATCTCTGATCCATTTGTCTATTGGTGCTGATCTTTCCTTTATAAAGACCTAATACCATATTTTCATTCTGAATTAACATTTTGCAAAGCCAAAGGTTCAATCAACATTTTTTGACTCCTGAATTTGATATTATTCTATTTACAGCTTGAAATCAAACTTTGTCTAAATCAGTAAAGCCAGCAGACCTTGGGTCCTGGATCTGCACCCAGTCCCACAAAACTCAAAGAAAAGGAGTGTTAAATTTATACAAATAAACAAAACAATAAAAAAAAAATCAGTAAAGCCTTTTGGGGGGCCATGTATAATTTTAGTAAATGACACATAAACCTTTCCTCCAAAAAAATTGACTCTTCAATTTTTCCCCAAGCATTTCAGGCTGCTAAAATACATATCTTTGAGTTGCCCAAAACTATAAAAGTCGTAACCAAGTTAATTCTAGAAAAAAACCACCCCTCATGGGCTGCCAATCAGGAGCTGGCAGGAGCTGCCCACCAAGTGTCTTAAGTCCAGCCTAAGCCTAGATCCCAAAACTTCTCAGAACCTTGAACAATTCCAAAGGCACCCATAGCTTTGGAGATAGAGCCAAGCATTCAAGAGAAGGAAACATAAATGACAGCCACTCCTACCCTAACAGGCTTTAAATTAACACTGTAAAGTGTTGGGAGCCAATTCCTAGCAGAAATCAGCTATCATCTTTGCAAATATCTTAAGCCATATACCCTGACAAGAGACTTGTTTTTCAACAGCCTACAAAAGCTGAGCACACTCTGATAAACATCTTGGTTATCCCACATATCTTCTTTTGCTGTTTAATGCCCCCAGCTTCGAGGCAAACAAGGTATTTGCAACTGTAACACATGTGATATCCACACCTGCAAGGCCACAGCATATGTGGTATCCATGCCTACAAGGCACATGGCAAAGCTTAAAAATACCCCTGATTTCCATTCAATAAAGGAGACTTGAGACTTGAACACACACCCTATCTTGTCTCCATTCTTTGCATCTCTTGCCCCTCCATCCCTACTCTCTCTCTTGCTAGACACTGTTGTCTGATCCCTGCAGACCAGAGCACTTAGCCCCAAAGCTTGGGGGTAGTATGGTTTTCAACATAGTGGTGCCTCAATGTTGGGATACAGTGAAGGACACCCCAGGAATTGGAAGCAGCCATCCTCACTCCTGGGCTGGAGAACCTGTTGACTGATGGAGCTGGCATGGCAGTGGCGATCAACTCGAGACAAGGAGAATGAGAGACCCAGTGAGGAACATTATTGGAAGAAGGGTCTGCCAGGAATTCAGAAGTGAAACAAGCCGGACAATGGTGGCACATGCCTTTGATCCCAGCACTTGGGAGGCAGAGGCAGGTGGATTTCTGAGTTGGAGGCTAGCCTGGTCTACGGAGTGAGTTCCAGGACAGCCAGGGCTACACAGTGGTGGCACATGCCTTTGATCCCAGCACTTGGGAGGCAGAGGCAGGTGGATTTCTGAGTTGGAAGCCAGCCTGGTCTACACAGTGAGTTCCAGGACAGCCAGGGCTACACAGAGAAACTCTGTCTCAAAAAAAGAAGTGAAACAAACGTGATTGCAGCGAGACCAGTAGGTTATAGTAACAAAAATGGGGCAAGAAATAAGTGAGCAGGAACAGATGAAAAAGGCTTTAAAGATGCGAGGAGTAAATTGCAGGCTGCTCTGAGTCAAGAGAGCCAAACAGATAAATGGGTAAATAGAAGACTGTTCTAGGCAAAGAGCTGAACAGAAAGAAAGTGTTAATCAGTTGTATTAGACTGATTTAACTTTCAAAAAGGGTGATTCTGAGTTGTGTAGTTATATTTTTCCTCTGGATAAAAGGTCAGTGTAAAGGCTTTTCTGGTTATTGGCTCAAGGATGGGCAGATTTGGGGGAAAAGGTTTTTCTATGTGTTTTCAGAAGAGGTCATTAAAGTAGTAATTATAACTTCCAAAATTATATGAATCAAACATGACAAAGGTAGGCCTCCAGAAGACTAGATTTCAGAAAATCAAACAAAATAATTATCTTTTTTTTGTTTTTCTTCATTTTTTTAATTTATTTTTTTCCTTTTTTATTAGATATTTTATTTACACTTTAGATGCTATCCCCTTTCCCCATTCCCCCCCCTTAGAAAACCGCTATCCCATGCCCCCTTTTCCTTTTTGCATTTATACATTTTTTAAAAAATGTTAATCATAGGCTTCGTAGGCTTTATTTGGTATTGCACAATCAGAGGTGTAACCCACTACCCAACCTCGATATATCAACTATCTTTGACTGGTGGAGATACATGAACATCTGCCTCCCTGTGTCCCTCCTCTTTCTCTCTTTCATCACCTAGCTTCTCCTCTCCTTCTTCTCCTCCTCTTCTTACTCCTTCTCTTCCTCTCAGTATTCCTCCCACCTTAGCTCCTCCTAAATATCACCCTTCCTGTTAAAATGAAACTTTTCTCTCAAAATACAATTAGAGCATAATTATGCCAATTTGTGCCAGTGAAGTACAAGATAGTCCTAATACCCAGCCCATCATTTTGTTGACTAACCAGCACCTCTGTCATCTATCCTAACTAAAACATTTAGTTCTGAACCTGGCTTTAGGATGAATGTCAGTTGACAACCATCCACTCAAATCTTTTCTCTCAAGGTAAATAGCCAGGATTGGCTATGAGGCTATAAGTTTTCAACCCCGTCAGAGATCCAGAATGACTGAGTTAACTATAATTGTGGGAAGTACAAAGCATAGCTTCAAAAACTTAGCCAATTTATAGAGACCTCTGAATACCAGGACAGTCCCTCTACTTCAAAACGTTGGAGCATCTGTTCTTCCGCCTTCTGGCCCAGGATCATCTGACAGACCTTAGTGCTGCAGAATTATTAAGGGTTGATTACTCTGTCTAGGCAGATATAATCAGTCGGCTATTCTGCAAGTGTGTCCTTTTCTGGACAGTAATTTGTCTGTAGAAGAAAGAGGTCATTAAGGTAGTAGTTATATCTTCCAGAATTATATGAATCAGACGTGACAGAGGTAGGCCTCCAGAAGACTAGATTCCAGAGAATCAAACAAAATAATTATCTTGATACTAAAATTTGTTTTGAGATTTGTATATTACAGAATACACAGCCTTGGTGAATGAATCTTCTTGTCACCTGCATGTCCACTGAAGTCTTGGACTTCCAGCTGGATGCAGTTAAGACAGACATCAGAGGCTTCTCAATTTACCCCTCCCCTCATCCCTCTTCTAATATCTCAATGCCCATATTCATCTTGAAGAAGGTAATTAAGAGTTGGTGCCCCAATACCTTGGACTTGTGGACTGAGGTGGTTAATATTAGGCTGTCTATCTAGGGAAAAGTAATGGTTTTATTGGAACAGGAAGGAAGAACTGAAATTGATTACACAGCCATAATGTATTGGTAGAAATCTGTCTCGGGTCCATGCCGTTTAACAAACTGATGGCTTTTGTACAACAACAGATAGACGTTATTCAAATGAAACCCATACAGGTCAGCTATTACAGGCTGGAAGTAGGGGACTCTAAAACCTCTGTCATCAAGACTAATGAGGATTAACCCCTAACTTACACACTAAGCTGGATATCTAAGGCAGACATGGTTCCCTTAAAATTTCCCAGCCTTCCCTTTTGAAAAAAATTGAAAAGGAAGGACTTGTTGGGAGCCGAATCCTAGCAGAAATCGGCTATCATCTTTGCAAACATCTCAAGCCATATACCCTGACAAGAGACTTGGTTTTCAACAGCCTACAACAGCTGAGCACACTCTGATTAACATCTTGTTTATCCCACATATCTTGTTTTGCTGTCTAGTGTCTTCAGCTGCAAGGTGCACATTGTATCCATGCCTACAAGGCACATGGCTAAGCATATAAATAGCCCGGATTTCCTTTCAGTAGAGGAGACTTGAGACTTGAACACACACCCTGTCTTGTCTGCATTCTTTGTGTCTCTTGCCCCTCCATCCCCACTCTCTCTCTTGCTAGACCCTGTTCTGTGGACTGGAACAGCAGCTCAGGCTGGGACACAGTGGTCTCCAAACTGGGCAGTGCAGCCGCAACATAGTGGCCCCCAATTGTGGGGCAGCGCTGTAGTCAACAGTAAAGCACACTCTTACATCTTCCTTCCAGTGTATGGCAGACCTGGTCATGTTGAATCTCTGCAAAATAACCACTTTTGGCTGTTGTATAACATTGGAGTGTGGGTATCATTCTTCGGTGAATTGTGGACCCTTATATTTAGGGGCTCTGCTGAAAACCTCTGACCCAAATAGGTGAATTTTTAATTTTTTTTTCTTTTCTGATCACTATGTTTGTTTCTTGTTTTGTCAATTGTCACTTCTGTGTTTTCTTATTCTGGTTCAATCTAGAGGCCAAGAGGGACAGAGCAGACATGTTTTCTGTCGGGCCTTGGACGAGGTAACTTCATTTAACCTGCACCATCTGTCATGTAACACAGAGGTACAGGGCATGATTAGCAGGTCTCCACCTCCAGAGATTAAAATATTAATGAGTTATCTAATGGCCGGGGGCGTAGCTAATGAAGTTATTCCCTCCCCTTTTCTCCCTCCCTATAAAAGCCAGGGGAGCCTGGCTTTTGGCCAGGAGTGCACACTATCTATACCCATTTACCATACCATGAACAATAAAAGCTTTAGAAAACTGGACTCCACCTGTTGCCTGGGCCTTCCTGCACCTGCAGCCAGATTCCCAGCCTTTGGAACCCTGAACCTTGCCAATGCAGCCTTTGGCCCGCCTGCAACTACTGCGTGAATGTGGGACCCTCCACCAGTGGTGTGGAAAGCTTGCCCGGGACCCCACTGCTAGACTCCCGTCGTTAGTGTTTTTCCCACAGTTTTCTGTCACCCAACTCGGGACCATGGAGGACACCTCTGAACCCAATCTGGAATACTTGGTCGTTCTCATCTGATTACTAAATTGGCTGTGGGTCTGTGGGCCTACACTGCACAGGAAGGAAGACCATCTGAGAGAGACTTTTCTTTTTGGGTTTACTATCCTGAGACCATTATTCTGTGTCTGTCCTTGTGCATGTTTATGGTTTGTGTCCTAGTGTGTCTGTTCTTTTCTGTATTTTGTCTGTGGCTTTGTTCCTGTGTGCAAGCTTTTTAGATCCCTAAGATGGGGCAGGCACAGAGTACCTCACTGTGTGTGGTCCTCAGACATTCAAGGATTTCCACTAAGTTGTAGGAGATTCAGGTCTGGTTATTATTCTCAGTAAACTTTTGTAGGAATAAATAGCCCACTTGTCATCTAGGATTGGCTGAAGAGGGAACTTTTCATCTCCCTACAATCTATAAGATGAAGATTGTTGTGTATGAGAACAAGGGCCACCCCGACCAAGTGTCAAATATCACCACATGGAAATAATGGTCAAAAAGCTTTGTTTGATTGATATCCTTTTTGTCACTGGCTGCACCACTCCCCACTCTCTTCCCTTGCCCCCTCCTACCTTTCTTTCTCCCTCTGCTCCCAAGGAGGATTTCAGTCCTCTTCCTTATATTTCTGGCCCTGCCCATGCCCCAACCCGACTTCCTTGACTCTCCAGACTCTCATTTTGAGTCCACCTAACATTGAGGCTGTACTGCCCAGAGGAATGACTCTACTATACACTTACTCCTCCAGTTTTCTGAACCCCCAGATGTACAGAGGAGACAGCTTATGTCTTATATACCATTGGTCAGTAATGACCTTTATAATGGGACGTTGTAACAACCTCTCCCCCACCCCCATTTTGAGAAAGACTCTCAGATCTTATAGGTCTCTTAGATTCAATCATGATGACTCAGCAACCCACCTGGGATGGCTGTCAGCAACTGCTACAGGTTCTCTTTAAAACAGAAGAAAGAGAGAATTGTGAGAGATGCTTAGAAATTGGTTCTGGGAGCAAATGGACTGCCCACCCAAGTGCAGGCTAATATTGATACAGCCTTAACTTTGGCCAGACCCAACTTGGATTTTACCACTGTTGAAGGTAGGGAGAAGCTGTGGGTCTTCCACCAGAGTATGTTGGGTTGTAAGGCCCCCACGAAGGGAGAACCTCACCCAAGCTTCAGGAATTTGTGGCCATCCAATAATTCACAAGACACCAAACTTGATGCAATCAACAAGAGGTATATTTCGATCAACATGTTCAGGTCAAGACCCATGACCCACACAGGGGCAGTGGGGTCTGACCCCTGGGCTTTGGAGGCAGAGACAATTTAAAGGCCAAAACCACAACCCAGGGGGAAAACTATAATCCAGGGGGAATGAAGGAGGGTTATTGGAGAGTACCTGTGGAAGGTCCCAGTCTATTATTCAGTTTGTGACAGGGTACAAAGAAGAGTCATGGGGAACATTTTGTATAGGCTATTCTCTAAGAGACTATTCATAATAAATCATTTATGTTATGATCAGCCAAGTTCCTCAAACACAGAGCTCATGACCAAGCTGACCTGCACTCTTGGTTCTGCCCAGTCTGCTAGGAGATTTTGAAAAATTTTAACCCTTTCATTTCTCCATTTCTTCTGATGTAAGAGTTTTAATCATAAAACTTGGCTTAACATCAAAATCTGAACAGCACTTATTTTTTCTCTGACAAAGGTAACTAATTTATTTAGAGATGTCTTTAACTTTCATCACTGTGGAGGTGGTCAGGAGCATCAGGTATGGTCTCTTCTAGTGAGGCTCAAGGTTCTTGACCCAGTGGTGGCAGATGAGAACAGCATCTCCAACCTGGAACTGATGAAGCATACTCAGGTCTCCAGTCTCATAAGCTTCTTTTAACTGCTCCCAGACCTCACGTTGGACCACCTCAAGTGTTTTCATGTGGAAAAACAGGGATTTAGAAAGAACAACATCAGAATCATATATTTTATCTATCTCAGTAAGTAGTTGAGACCACCCCCACCCCCACCCCCCCATAAAATCTTATAAAGTGTTAGCTTAAATCAAAACCTGGAACAAGGCAAAAGGAAGGAGGGCTATACAGTCATCCCCAGCCAGTCTCCAAGGCTAATTTAGTTAAGGTCTCTTTAATAGTTCTATTTATCTTTTTTAATCTGTCCTGAGCTCTGGGGTCTGTAAGCACAATGTAATTTCTAATTAATCTCCAGCTAGGTGGCTAGTCTCTGACTTACCTGGGCAACAAAGGCAGGTCTATTGTCAAACCAAATTATCTTGGGTATTTCAAACCTGGGGAAGTTCTCTTCTAAGATCTTCTTAGCCACCATGTTGGCAATCTCAGTCTTTATAGGAAAGGCTTTTACTCAGCCTGAAAAAGTATCTATAAAGACTAACAAGTATTTGTTACCATATTTTGCAGGTTTGACTTCCATGAGGTCCACTTTTCAGTAGGCCCCAGGTCTGTCTCTTTGAAGTCTTCTTCCTGGGGGACATCTTGAATACTCAGCATTAGTCAGGGCACAGGACTCACAGTTTTTTTCAAATAAGTTTAACACATAAAATTATCAAGTTCTTCAGGTGTTTAGCTCCTAGGTGAGCTAAATAATGTAAATTTGTCATATATCTTCATCTTTCTCTCTGTGGAAGTACTATTTTTCCCATGGACATCAAGATATTTTCTAGGACTTTCAACAGTCAGGATCATAGCTCTTTGAGCAGCATTTTTAAGCAGTCAAATCTGCCATCTGATTTTTTTCAACAACAGTATCCTGGGTTTTCTGATGTCCAGGACAATGACTTTTCAGCAGTCCCCTCTGTCTGTAATTTGTCCCATGAATATGGGCAGTGGCAAAAGCATACCTGCTATCAGTGTTCTTTCTGGCAGGCTGCTGGCCCAAATTACTTGGTTTTTATCTACCACTACAAAGCTGCTTCCATCAGTATACCAGTTCGGACTCCCTGGCCAAGGTTGGTCTTCTGCCAGAATGTCAATGGGCAGGGGAGGAATCATCAGTCTCAGCCAGCAAGATGGCAGAGTTCAGGTGCCAAGATGGCCGGGGAGGCAAAGATCCCCCTTTCATGTGGGCATTAGACATCTATCAGTCAGGGGGCTGTCAGATAATGGTCTCAAGGGAGTGGGATGTCACAACAGTTATCTGCTGTTCCAGAGTCAATTTAAGCAAGGTCACAGTATCGATGGCTTTCAGACAAGTAGGCCATCCGCTGGCAACTAGGTCAAAAGCCAGTAGTGTCTAGAAACTCTCTCATTTGTCTTTTGTATGCCTTTGTATGCCTTTAAGTGTGGTGGCTATAGTCAAATGTAATCAATTCAAGCAAGGCCACAGTATCAATAGTGCCTGCCATCTTTACAGGTAGCAGGGGGGTGTTCCATGATGACTGGCAAGTAACCAGAATGTCCTGTTGTGACAGTCTATGAATGTGAGGTCTAATTTGTTTCCTCTGGCTTCACGACTCATTGGGTGCTGCCACACTCCAATAAAGGAGGTGTTGATTAACCATTTACTAATGTCAGGGCTTCTTGTTCTTGAAGCTCATGAAGCCATTATTCATCTTCTGGTTTTAAGGCCAGTATCATAGAGGTAGGGGTTTTCTCAAGACACCCCTGGTCTTGTCTGAGTAAACTTTAACTTTGTCTCTCCCCAACAAAGGCATAGGGCACTCAGGAGTAACCGGAATGACACACTTGTCCTTTCCCCAGATCAACAGTTTGTGAAGTAGTCTAAGAATATTGTTTCTGCCCTGTTGCCCCTATGGCTATGGTCTTTTGTTTTGTTTTGTTTTGTTTTGTTTTGTTTTTTAAATTTTCTCAATGATTGTTTCAGAACTGAATATTCTGCTCCAGTATCCACCAGAAAGTCCATAGGTGTCCCCTCCACTCTCAGGATCCCCTCTAGTCATCTTCTTTGAGCACCAGGACCTTAGGGGTCCTTCCTTTCTTCTTTGGGCAGGCTCAAGTCCAGTGTCTTTTGTTGCCCAGATTCCCTGTTTGTCTAGGCCCTGCCCTTTCTCTCTCTCTATCTCCTATAACTGTGGCCAGTATTCTAGTCTTCGGTCTCCCTTTTGTGATATATTTTTAGTCTCTTTAACTAAATCCTGCAGGGTATAATCTTGTAATGCCTCTATATGCTGTAACTTCTTACCTGTCACCAGAGCCTGGTGGGGTAAACTGTCAGCCGCTCCCTACCTGTAGCTGTGTCCCAGTCTGGGTGGTTAAGGGGGGCTTCTAACAGAATCTATTCTCATTCTTCTGTGGTAAAGAGAACCTGTAAAAGTCGCTGGCAATTATCCCAGGTAGGCTGGTGAAAGAATATTAAAGACTGTTCCAGTCCAGTCAGACTGGCAGGGTTATCTGAAAAGAAAGGGTAATTAATCTTTCAGTTTGTTCTGTGCCTCATTCTGCAGAGGGCCAGGGCTCGGGAACCTGGCTTTTTCTTTTTACCCATGGTGGTGGATCTTGGACCAGGTCCTGCCACAGAGTTATGTATGGCTGTTGATCAGGATATGACCCTGTTCCTTCCTGAAAAATAATAGCTTTAACTTTAAAAATAATAGTCAAGTCAAAAGTCTCTTCTGGCAGCCAGTCAACATCAAATGTCAGTCACTCTGAGGCACAGAAGGTCTGTCACGGTCTTTTCTTGATCTCAACTGATAAGTTATGTGCTCTAGTTTTAACTTCAGTTCAATGATCTAGGGTTAAACTTTAGTTACAGTCTGTTCCGTTGTCACAAGTAACAGAAAGCCCAGAAAAAACACATATATAGAGAGAGACTAACAAAAACCTGTCTCAATTTTGAGTGCTAGTCAAGAAGGATTCCACATCTTCCCTGGCACCCCTTGCCAGCCAGGAGGGATTCCACATCCTCCCTAACAAGAGGACCACTGTGTCCTCTCTGACACCCAAATGGGAATCTCTCAGGTGTCCCTGAGAATTCCTGCCCTTTCTTGGGACATCTCCCAGGGCTACAGCTGGTGATTTCCCTAGAACATCTGCCAATCACTCCAGTCGTCTCCTCTTGAGACTGAAATGGCTGCAAACAGCTGCAAAGAACTGAAAGTACTTTCACAAAACCAGCTTACTGAGACAGTACAGACAAGAGAATGGGCCCAAATCACAGAAACCACAAAAACAGAAATCTTTCACTGAGACAATATAGACAACAAATTGGCCAAAAACCCACAGAAATCATACCTCCAAGTGGGTTCTTAGAGCTTAGGGTGGTCTCAGTTTCCCGGTTAAGGAACCAAAAATGTAAGGCCCCCACGAAGGGAGGACCTCACACAAGCCTCAGGAATTCACTGCCACTCATTAACTCACAAGACACCAAACTTGATGTAATCAGCCAGAGGTATATTTCAATCAATATGTTGAGGTCAAGACCTGTAGCCCATGTAGGGGCAATGGGGTCTGATCCTGGGGCTTTGGAGACAGAGAGAAATTTAAATCAAAAACCACAACCCAGGGGGAGTAAAGGAGGGCTATTGGAGAGTACCTGTGGAAAGTCCCAGCCCATTATTCAGTTTGTGACAGGGTCCAAGGAACAGTCATCATGGGGAACATTTTGTATGGTCTATTCTCTAAGAGCCTATTCATAATCAACCATATATCTTTTGGTAAGCCAAGTTTCTGAAACACAGAGCTGATGACCAAGCAGGTCTGAGTTACCTCACTCAGGATGATATTTTCTAGTTCTATTGATTTGCCTGCAAAACTCATGATATCCTCATTATTAATAAATGAATAGTATTCCATTATGTGAATGAACCACATTTTCTACATCCTTTTGTTGAGGGATATCTGGATTGTTTTCAGCTTCTGAGTATTATGAATACAGTATTTATGAATGTATTTGAGTAAGTATCCTTGTGGTGTGATGCAGCATTTTTGAGTATTTTACCAGAGGTGGTATAACTGTGTCTTAAAGTAAAAGTCTTTCCAATTTTCTGAATCATTACATGAATTTAGCTTAAATAATACATTCATGCTGGGCGGTGGTGGCTCACTCCTTTAATCCCAGCACTTGGGAGGCAGAGGCAGGCGGATTCCTGAGTTCTAGGCCAGCCTGGTCTGCAAAGTGAGTTCCAGGACAGCCAGGACTACACAGAGAAACCCTGTCTAGAAAAATAAAAAAAAAAAAAATTCATGATGATAATTATATTTATATAGCTCTTTACTGAAAGAAAACTGTTTAAATGTGTTTTCTTTACAAATAAATTAGGTGTCCTCTTTGATTTCAATAAAAGGGGAAAAATTAGATATGTTTACTCAAGTTTGCTATTTACTTTAGGTGTGGTGGCAAGTACTTTTAATTTTAGGAGTCAAAAGACAGAGAAACATATATCTGTGTATTGGCTGTTACTCTTGTGTATTGAGGCAGATCTAAGACTGGTAGGGTATATACAGAAAAACCCATTATAAAAAGCCAAAAACAAAAAAATTAGATTACAGTGTATTTTTTCTTCTGAATAAATTTAATCACTTGAATTCAAATTTTAAATACAGAATGATTTAAACATATCATTATCTGTAAAATATCATAAAACATTTCAAAATAAATCAAGAGAAATAATTTAAAAAATTGAAAAGCATAGTTCCAATGAGAGAAGAAAAAAGAATTTATTTTAAGTTTTATCCTGTTTTTAATTAAGGGTATGTTCAGATGGTTACATATTAGTGTGAGTGCCAGGGGCCAAAGGCTTGTCAACTCCTACAGCTGGATTTCTAGACAGTTGTGAACTCTCAGTAGGAGCTAGGAACTAACACAGATACAAAGTAACAGGAGCATGAACTCATAATCACTCAC
Source organism: Arvicanthis niloticus (assembly GCF_011762505.2). Classification (NCBI taxonomy): domain Eukaryota; kingdom Metazoa; phylum Chordata; class Mammalia; order Rodentia; family Muridae; genus Arvicanthis; species Arvicanthis niloticus. The sequence continues at coordinate 72,513,379 of NC_047661.1, read as the reverse complement.
TCATCTTTCTACCTTAAATTATATTTACCACTAACTTTGGAAAAACTTAAAATATAAAATGAGTTATATTGGGTCCCAAATATGGATATGTTTCCTATAGAAAGCAGTTAATGTTCAATATGTGGGCAGAAAAGGACTCAAAATCACTAATAATCAACAAACTAAAATGAGTGGATAGAAATGAAAGTTACAATAAAATAAAAGATCATAACATATTGGATAAAAAAGATGTTAGAGAAAACAAATTAACATAAGTAAAAGCAGGAGTTAGGGCAATTCAGCATATATAGGAATAGAAATGGAATGTAGACTCTACAGGAAAGTGAAATTAATTGGGTTTAAAGAGCATAATTATGTCTGGTATATTTACGTGTTAGGAAAGAGATAGAGGAATTGACATATTGCAAAGAATTTAGGGTTTAGAGTAGATACCTTAGGTCTGAGACATGATAAGGGAGTTGCTTATAAGAACATGCATGGCATGTACTCACTAACAAGTGAATATTAGCCAAAAATATACAGAATACTTAGGATACAATCCACAGAAGTCAAGAAGGTTAACATGTAAAAAAGTCCAAGTGAGGGTGTTTCAATCCCAGTTGGGAGGGAGAAAATGCAATCATAGGTGTCAGAGGGAGGGAGGGACCTATGTGGGAGGGGAGAGGGAAAGGGGAAAGAAGAAATGTGATCAGGTATAGGGCAGGAGGGAGACAGGATAGAAGACCTGAGGGACAGCAGAATGAATGGAAATATGTAACCTTTGTAGTTGGGAGGTTGGGGGAACATCTAGAAGTTGCCAGAGACCTGGGAGGTAAGAGACTCTCAGGACTCAAAGGGAGGGACCTTAGATAAAATGCCCAACAGTGCAGACATGGAACTTGTTGAGTCCAACTCCAGTGGAAGACAGGGCATCATGTGGAGGGAATTTGTTGTTGCTATCCCACAGTCAAAACTCTGACACAGAATTGTCCCTGTCTAAAAGAGCTGTGGAACTAAACTGGAGTAGGAACTGAGAGAAAGGTGGTCCAATGACAAAGTCAACTTGGGCTCCAACTCAAAGTGAGGCTCCAAGGCCTGAAACTATTACTGAATCTACGGTGCACTTACAGATAGGAGCCTAGCATGATGCTCCTCTTAGTGGCCCAATAAGCTGCTGACTGAGGCATATGCAAACACTTATGCCCAAACATTGAACTGAAGTTGAGGACCTCTGTGGCTGGATTAGGGAAATGCTCAAAGATACTGAGGAAGAGGTCCACCCCATAGGAAAACTACCAGTCTCAACTAACTGGGACCCATGAGATCTCTCAGACACTAAGCCAACAACCAGACATATTAGAAGCTCTGTCCCAGGCCGCTGACACATATTCAGCAGAGGACTGAATGGTATGGCCTCAGTGGGAGAAGAGGTGCCTAACTCTTGAGAGACTTGAGGCCCCAGGGAGTAGGGAGGTCTGGCAGGAGGTGGTAGGGACATCCTCCTGGAGACACAAGGAGGAGGAATGGGATGAGGAACTGTATGAGGGCTGACCAGGACTGAGAAAATGACTGAACTGTAAAAAATAAAAGTAACAAAAAAATTGTTAAAAATCAACTTTCTAATAAAAGTATATATTTTAAAGTTAAAAAAAGTTTTCTTATTTCCTATTTTTTTTAAGACCATTAGTATTTGGTTTTGATCCTGGTCACTGTGTTGTCTAAGGTTCCTGGTTACCATTTTATTCAGTTTTATTTTGCTGTGAAGAGACACCATGACTACAGCAACTCTTTACATGACAACATTTAATTAGGGATTGCTTACTGATTCAGAGTTTTAGTCTATTTTTATCATGACAGGAAGCAGGGTGGCATGCAAGCAGATATAGTACTGGAGATATAGCTGTGTGTTGTATATCAAGGTCAGCAGGCACTAAGAATAGAGACAAATCATGAGTCTCGCTTGAACTTATAAAACCATAAAGCCCATGCTCAGGGATATACTTGGTAAATCCTGAGATTCACCAGAGCAAACCAATTTCACACTTGTAGGCCAAATTTCAAAACAAGCTTTACTAAGTTTTAAAGTGACCAAGAGATGAGAGTTCTATATCTTGATCCAGAGGCAGTCACAATGAGACTCATTTCTGCAGGCAACCATGAGGAGGCTCTATCCCTGAGGGGGACAGAGCTTAAACACTGGACATTGTGGTAAGAACATTGGGATGTGACATGGCCTGTAACAGCCAGCCATATATACCAATATGGCTTCCAAGGGCATCAGAGAGACCATAGAAGTCATTTGAGGAGGTCCAATCCAAAAATGAAACTTTCTTCATATTGGACATCCTGTCATTGCTCAAAGCTCGGGTGATTGTGCAGCTGGACAGCATGTTTGGGGGCTGAGTCTGTACAAGCTCCAAGCTGCTATAAACCACCTTGTTGGCCCTACTCAGTAATTAGATGCTCCTCCACACACCACAGCCTTCTTTCCCAACTGTGTCTTCCATTCGATCTCCAGTTCTGCCTCTGTCCTCCATGAAGTTACTGCTATGTTCTTCCATCTTTTCCACCTCTCCATCCCATATATATCTGTCATAGTGGCAGTGTGCCACAAAGTATGTCTATATTTCTATATCTCTCTCTGTATCTGTCTATCTCTGTATCTATCTCTCTATATCTATCTATCTATCTATCTATCTATCTATCTATCTATCCCAAATATTTTTACATGAAAATATGTATTGCAACTAGTTGTTGGTCTGGTTCAAGGTTTCTAAAACACCAAAATATAAGACCATTCCTAAGATTCTTCTCAGATATTCTGCTGATGCCCAGAGTCAAGGAGATCCTGTGGCTAAGCAGGGATTTAGGGGATAGATTCTTTGCAAGCTAAAAGCTGTTGTACATCTCTCTGCCCTCCTGAGGCTTGGAGTGGGGGTGGGGGACTTTCTCAGTAGGCTCAACCTTTGTGCTTGTAGCCTACATATATTACCAGTGCTCTATGCTTTCTTTCTTCCTCTCTCCCTCTCCCTCTCCCTCCCCCATCTCTCACCCAGCAGGAAAAAATTGCTGGGTGCAGCTGAAGCTGTTCTAGGCTGAGGGGCAGCAGGCAGGTATAGGGCCAGCCCTAGTCAATAAAGACCACTGGTTTTGCAGGACTGGTTCTTCCATACACGACAGCAGCTTATAGATGAAGTAGATATTGGGGTGCACCACCTCAAAACAGTGGATCTGGGCCTGGATAATAGCCAAGATTGTGAGTCCAGGGATTTTTGAACATGGTCCTCCTGCAAGTATGTGATACTACAGCCTTTTGGTCCTTTTTACTCCATTGTGTAAATGTACCACATTTTTAATCTATTTTTCTTTTGAAGGATAGTAAAAAGGATTTCTGGTTATTATGAATATGAATATTATGAATAGAGCAGTAATGAATATGGTTGTTCAAGTGTCCCTGTGATAGAAAGAAGCATGCTTTGTATATATGCCCAACAGTGGTATTGGTGGATCTTGAGGTAAATTGATTTCTATCTTTCTGAGGAACCACCATAGTGATTTATATAGTGGCTGAAAATTTTGCATTTCTACTAGCAATGGAGAACTGTTCTCCTGTGTGTACATCCTTGCCAGCATGAGCTGTCCCTTGTGTCACTGACCTTGGCCATTCTGACAGATGTAAGATTGACCAAGCCAGCTCAGTCAGTCAACAGGTTCTCAGGAGAGGGAGTTTAGATTGAAAAGAAAAAGACAATTAGACAATATTATAACATCATTCCAGCCAGTTCTGAAGCTTAATTAGGCTCATTTTTACCCAGAATACTTTTTATACCATTCTAGGTACATCCAATCAATAGGGTCAGTTCTTAGATCAAAGACAAAGAAATTAAACAAGGCAATACACAAAGAGAACAAACAAGGCAATAAATAAAGTCCCCTGGTCACTGCTTCTAGGGGCTTGTCAGGATGACCAAGATAAAAGGAATGTCACCCATTCCTAGGTTGAGTTCACCTTGAGCTTTGTATTAGCCCAAATGTGAATATTCTTATCCGAGCCTACTTCCAGAGAGCTCAGTGACAACTGCTTGCCAAATTTCTTCAAGTAGCCTCAGCAGGTTTCACCATCCCCTCTTTTTTATTTCATGAACAAGACTGAGTCTATCTTAGGTTGTTCTGATAAAAATGCTTTTCTTACCCATCTTAGAAAACACATTTTCAAAAGCAATGCAATTCTGTCTGAGGTCTGTAAGACTCTGTGCAGAATCTTACCTGTCATTGACAGCCATCCTGTTAAATTAATAAATCTGTGTTGGGATTCTTTTCTAGTTTCAAGCCGTGTATTTTGGCCACCAACATGTTGATGTTGTTAAAGGCAAGTTTTATCCCAATGGGCAGGAATACAAGAATTCCTTCTCTTCTGTTTCCTCTCTGGATTGTTGAAGAGTGTGATTGCCGTATGTTGTCTTAGTTAGGGTTTTATGGATGTCTTCACAGAGACATCATGACCAAGCTTCTTTTATAAAGGCACACATTCAGTTGGGGCTGGCTTTCCATTTTGGATGTTCAGTCCATTACCATCATGGTGGAAGCATGCCATCATGTAGGAAGGCTTGGTGCTGTAGAGCCAACAGCTCTACATCTTGGTCAAAAGTTGACTCTATCCTAGAGCAACATGGCCCAAGCTGCCCAATGTTGCTCTTTGCTGGGACTGAAACATGCCCTCTCTTCTATTACATCTTTCATTGCCTAGGTTTGTCTGGCTTTGTACTTGTTCTGTAAACTTACCTTGAACTCAGAGATATGCATACCTCTGTTTCCTGAATGCTGGAGTTAAAGTCCTGTACAACTAGGACTTGTCTTAATCCTCTCTTTACATTTTATAAAATCTTTATAAATTCTGGATTGTAGTCCATTCTACATATAGTAAAGTTGACAATTGAAAACAGCAGTAACTGGTGTCAAGCAGGAACTTTTTCTTGGACCTAATGGTTTTGACCACTGGTGGTTCAAGATTCTGAGTATAGGTAGGTGACACTTAGGAAGTAGGATGTGTCAGAAGTCTAAAGGGGTTCAAAGTATGGAGGAGATTCCATCAGAATCTGCTTATTTTGTCTCCTTCGAATTGAGGGAGACAGAGAAAAAATGATTACCCCAGAAGATTTTCTATAGTTTTGGGGATTATACTGGTAAGTGTAGATCTACAAGAACTGAAGGAGGCAGATTCCATGCTTCCCTGTCAGGATTGGTCGGTGAGTTATCAGTGAGTGCATGCTGGATGTAGGGGCAAAAATAACAACAAGGACTGAGGGAGAGGGAGCTTAAAAAGCAATTGTCTTTGGGACTCACAGGAGATATAGGCAGGCAGAAAGGAAGGCTACAGCTGATGTTATGATTGCTTTTGCAGCTGAGTTCCCCAAAACTGAGTCTTTTAAAGAAAGTCTCCATTGTTTTTTTCTTCTTTGATGAATAACGATTGATATTTGATTTCTCATTTCCTCTCATCTTGGTCATCTGTTCTGCTCAGTCCAATGCAGACATTTTTCTCTGATGAAACTCAGTTGGGCTGTGCTTAGGCTTAGGCCCAGCACCTACATTGCATCCCAGTTTCCAAGTCATCAGACAAAACAAAAAAAAAATAAAAATAAAAAACCATCAACAGGATAGATGTAGAGTGTCCCAAACTCCTGAGCTGTCCTTCCCCACCTGCCTTTTTAACATATTACAGCTGTTTTAAATCCTGAGTCACCATGTTGCATTCTCTCAGATTCACTGTAAATGCTCCAGCAATACAGTAGTGTAGCCAGAAGATGTTGGTAACCACCCTGGTTGTTGCTGTTGGAAGACAGGTCCTATGTGAACATGTCTTAAGGACCACTTAAGTTGTTTGAGAGGGAGAACCAGAGAACACTCTTTGCAGAAGCTAGGAAGTTGAATACTCCAGCCACCTAGTGGGGATGTGACTCCACCATTGACTTCCACCCTGAGGTCTCAGAGACCTCAGAAGCATGAACTGAAATGAAATTCAGGACCTGAGTCTTGAGCTGCTCTGTACTGTGGAGGTCAGCCAGGATGAGAGTGTGTGCAGCATTCTCCACAGAGAGATTCCTGCAGAGGGCATCCTCACACATGACCTTCAAACCCTCCAGGCCATACTTGTCAGCAGCTGCCAGCACACCAGTGGCCATGGAGTGGCTGTGGAGGTGTGGAGCCAACTCAGTGTAAATGAAGCCCATCATTTCCTCGAAGACTTGGGGATCCAGGTCATGGATCTCAGTGTGGTACCTTAGGCTTTTGTTCATTTCATGTTCAAACATGGCTCTGAAAACTGGAGACCTTAGGCTTTCGTTCATTTCATGTTCAAACATGGCTCTGAAAACTGGAGAGCGAGCTGCTAGGATGGCCTTGTGAGCCCTGAATTCTTGGCCACCTACCAACAGGCAGCAGTCTGTGAAGAGGGAATTCTCCCACAGCTCCCCTAGGTCATCTGCCAATGTGCTCCTTGGAATATTGATTGCAGGTCTTGTGTCCTGTCCAGAAATGCTTAAGGAATCTTTTTGCACTCTCACATTGCAGAGGAGGGTAAGTCTGTCGTCCAGTAATAGTGAATGGGTTTGAGACAAAAGGAAATCTCGATGGATGAACTTTTTGAATCCAAAGGCTTGGTAGGGCAGTAAACTACAGACACCTAGGCTCTTTGATTTATTGCTTTTTCCCCCATTGGCATTTAAGATACAAAAGTGAAACTTTGCCAAAATTGGTCTTTTCACAGCTGAGCAACATCATGTAAAGTGTCAGGTAACCCTTGCTTTCTTCATCAATCCTGTTTGGATGTACTCTCAAACACCATACCACTTCATCATTGGCCTCTGATGAGAACACTGGGCTTGTAATACATTCCCCCATTCCCTCAACAAAAAAGAGAAGTTGCTAATGATCCATTTGTAGCAGAAGTCATGATCTCTGTTCTGTGTGTAGTCCCAGCTCTTGGGTTCCAGGTGCCCTAACATTTCTGGTTGAGGTACTTTGGATGTAAAACTGGAACCTGAAAAGAACTAGAAATTATTTACTCTTAACCTTATAGGATACAATTAGAAATACTTTTTAGATTCAAGTATTAATTTCTCCAAAATTGCATCTTCTATGATGTTGAAAACTTGTGTCTCTCTAAAATTTTCTGTCTAGATGCCAATATTGGTTTAAGAGAAAAAAATCCAGGCTCCCCTAAATCCCTTCACCTCTTTTCTTTCTCTGCCTTTCTTCTCATCACTACTCTACTCTCCTTTCCATGCTCTCAATAAACTTTGTTCTATACTAAACCTGTCATATGGCTGGTACCTCAGTGGGAAGGGATGCCTCAGCATGGGCCCACCAGGGCAACATTCCCACCTTTTCCATACCTGGCTTTAACAAACATATCCTGTATTTCTTCTTATAAAACACAACATTGGTGTTACAACTCAGAATTTAAAACTCACATGTTAACATCTCCTGCTGTCACATCAACTTTCCAGCCAACAGATCATTTCCTAGACCTATCCATCCAAACACCAGCAAATTGGTAAGCTTCTTCTCCCACACAGGTTAAGTATAAACATCCCCTGGTCCCAACTGAGGGCTACTGAGCTTAATGCCATTCTGTGGAGTCCTTGTGAATGAAGACATTCACAGTCTTTATGACTGGCTTCCTTGCAGAATCCTCAACCATAACACACACACACACACACACACACACACACACACACACACACACACACACTGGGCCTAGAGTCTCAACCCATTTAGGGTCCCTGATTGTCTGTTTAGGCACTGTGATCCTCCATGGGACTAGGTTAAATTAGTTGATTCTGTGAGCCCTGTATTAGTGGTGTCTTTGACACTTCTACCTTACAAAAATCCATCCTCCCAAAGAAAACAAAGAACTGCCTACACCCAAAGGCATAGACAAAAAGAAATAATCAAACTCAAGGCTGAAATCAATAAAGCAGAAAGAAAGAAACAATACAAAGGGTCAGTAAAACAATGAGTTGTTTCTTTGAGAAAATCAGTACGATCAGCAAACCCTTATATAAATTAAATAATAGTTGGAGAGTGTAGATACAGATTAAACAAATTAGAAACAAACAAACAAGCAAGCAAACAAAAAACTGGAAAGAACAACAGACACCAAAGCAATCTAGAGAATCCTAAGGACATATTTAAAAACCTGTACTCCATTAAATTGGGATCTCTAAAAGAAATGGATAATTTCCTCAATAGGTCCCACATACCACAATCAAATCAAGGTCAGATAAGCCATTAAAGAGACTCATACCCTCTAGTGAAATAGAACCTCCCATTAAAATCACTCCTCTACAAGGGAAAAAATTCTCATGGTAAGATGACTTTAACACAGAATTCTACCACAATGTCAAAAAAGAGTTAACATCAACATTTCTTAAATTATTCCACAAAATCAAAATAGAGGAAATACTTCTCAATACATTGTAGAGGGCCACTCTTACCTTGATACCAAAAATCACACAAAGACTCAGTAAAGCAAGAGGATTACAGACCTATTTCCTTTATGAACACAGATGTAAAAACAATCAATAGAGTATTTGCAAGCCAAATCCAAGACCACATCAAGAAGGTCATTTACTAGAATAAAGTCAATTCATCCCATTGATGCAGGGATGGTTCTGTAGACAAAAATCAATACATGCAATCGACCATATAAATAAACTGAAAGAAAAAACCACACGGTAATCTTATTACATGTAGAAAAGACTGACAACATCCAGCAACCCTTGATATCACAAGTCCTGGAAAGATTAGGGATACAAGGGATGTAGCTAAATATAAAGAACACAGTTTAGAACATAACCATAGACAGTATCAACTGAAATGTTGAGAAAATCAAAACAATTCCAGTAAAATTAGGATGAAGACAAGATTGTGGACTTCCTCCCTACCTATTTAATACAATACTTGAAGTCTTATGTAGAGCTCTAAGAAAAGTGAAGGAGACCAAGGGGACACAAATTGAAAAGGAAGAAGTCAAAATGTTATTTGCAGATGATATGATAGAAAACATAGGTGACCATAAAATTCCACCAGAGAACTCCTACAGTTGAGAAACACTTTCAGCAAAGTAGCTGAAAACAAGAGTAACTACAAACAAACTCAGCAGCCCATCTATATAGAAAGGACAAACAGGCTGAGAAAGAAATGAGGAATACAACAACTTTCACAATAGCCTCAGGCAATATAGAATACCTTGTGCTAACTCTGACCAAACAAGTGAAAGTCTCATATGATAAGAGCTTCAAGTGTTTGAAGAAACAAACTGAAGATCTCAGAAAACAGAAAGATCTCCCATCTTTTAGGATTAACATAGCAAAAAACTGTCATCCTACCACAAGCAGTCTACAAATTCTATGCAATTTCCACCAAAATCCAATGTAACTCTTCAAATATGTTGAAAGGACAAATGTCACCTTCAAAAGAAAACACAAGAAAAACCAAGGGAGTGAAACCAAACCTGAACAGTAAGAGAACTGCAGGAACTCTCACCATTCCAGATCTCAAGATATATAGCTGTAGTAACAGAAACAATATGGCATTATCATAAAAACAGACCCAATGATCAGTGTTATCAAATTCAATATCCAGACAGACACCAACAACCATATAAAAAACTAATTTTTTGCTAAGGAAAAAAAAGCCCAAACTACACAATGCAAAACAGACAACCTCTTCAACAAATGAAGTTGGTAAAACTGAATGACTAAATGTAGAAAATGAAAATATATCCATATATAGCCAATATGTAAATAGAGAATTCACAATTGAGAAAAATGGAAATGTCTGAGAACTGAGAATTTCTCTTTTTTAAATCGGGTATTTATTTATATTTCAGATATTATCCCCTTTCTCCATTTCACCCCACAGACCCCCCCCCCAGAACATCCCCCCTCCTCCTGCTTCAGTGAGGGTGTGCTCCTATGCACCTACTCACTCCTACCTTTCCACCCTCAAATTCCCCCACACTGGGGCATCCAGCCTTCATGTGACCAAGGACCTCCTCTTTCACCTGTGCCCAACAATGCCATCCTCCCCTACATAGACAGCTGGAGCCATGGGTCTCTGGCTATGTGCTTCCAGGCTGGTGGTTTAGACCCTGGGAGCTCTGCTTGGTTGGCATTGTTGCTCTCCTCATGGGGCCACAAACCCTTTCAGCTCCTTCAGTCTTCTAACTCCTCCATTGGGAACCCCTTGATTAGTTCAATGGTTAGCTGTGAGCATCTGCCTCTGTATATGTCAGGCTTTAGCAGACCTCTAAGGAGACTGCTATATCAGGCTCTTGTCAGCATGCTCTTCCTGGCATCCACGACAGTGTCTGCTATTCTTGACTGCACATGGGATGGATACCCAGGTAGGGCAGTCTCCAGGCAGCCCCTCCTTCAGTTTCTGTTCTACACTTTGTCTCCATATTTTCTCCCATGAGTATTTTGTTACTCCTTCAAAGAAGGAATAAAGCACCCACACTTTAGTCTTCCTTCTTTATAAACTTCATGTCATGTGGTCTGTGAGTTGCGTTTTGGGTACTGGGAGCTTTTGAGCTAATATCCACTTATCAGTGAGTGCATATTATGTCTGTCCTTTTGTGACTGGGTTACCTCACCATGCAGGGTTTTTTTTGTTTTTTTTTTTTACCACTATTGCTCTGTGGTACAGCTTGAGGCTAGGGATGGTGATTCCCCCAGAAGTTCTTTTATTGTTGAGAATAGTTTTGGCTATCCTGGGTTTTTTGTTATTCCAAATGAATTTGCAAATTTATCTTTTCATCTCTATGAAGAATAGAGTTGGAATTTTTTATTGGATATTTTATTTATGTTTCAGATGCCATCCCCTTTCCCCAATTCCCCTCCCTAGAAAACCCCTATCCCATGCACCCTTTTCCTTTTTGTTATTATATATATTTTTAAATGTTAATCAAAGGCTTTATAAGTTTGGTAATGCTCAATCAGAAGTGTAACCCAATACCCAATCGAGATATATCAACTATCTTTGACTGGTGGAAACATGTGAGCATCTGCCTCCATGCCCCCCCCCTTTCTCTCTCTCATCACCTAGCTTCTCCTCTCTTTCTTCTCCTCCTCTCCTTACTCCTTCTCTTCCTCTCACCTTAGCTCCTCCTACACATCACCCTTCCTGTTAAAATAAAAGTTTTCTCTAAAAATACAATTAGAGCATAATTATACCAATTTGTACCAGTGAGGTACAAGATAGTCCTAATACCCAGTCCATCATTGTGTTGACAAACCAGAACCTCTGTCATCTCTCCTAACTAAAACACTTAGTCCTGAACCTGGCTTTTTTTCTTGGCTGTAGAATGAATGCCAACCCCAAACCATCCTTGAGTTGGAATTTTGATGGTGATTGTATTGAATCTGTAGATTGCTTTTGGCAAGATGGCCATTTTTACTATATTAATCCAGCCAATCCATGAGCATGGGAGATCTTTCCATCTTCTGAGAACTTCAATTTCTTTCTTCAGAGCCTTCATTTCCATTAAATTAGAAAACATCTCTAATTTCTTTTTTTTAATTTCTTCCTTGACCAAATTATCATTGAGTAGAGCATTGTTCAGTTTCCTTGTGTATGTGGGCTTTCCATCATGCAGGGGACTGTCATATGTAGGGAAGAAAATAGAGGTGTGTGTTTTACAGGGTGAATTTAAAGCCTCTTACTGTAGGGAAATGTTGACTTCCCTTGATTGGCTGGCTCTGTCTTCAGAGCTAGGAGTGACTATGGGTGTCAAGTTTCTGGGAAGTTTTGTGGTCCTTTGGAATCATTGCTGATTTACTATTTTGAGCTTATGCTTGACTTAGACTGGGTGGTGGTGGGCAGCTTCTGGCAGGTCCTGATTGGCTAAACATGGGGGTGGTTTTTAATGAAATTGACTTGTTTCAGACATTTCTAGTTCTGAGAAATAGAAAGTCAGAATGTGTAGTTTAGCTGCTTTATATGCTTGGGACAAAATTGATGAGTCAGGAAAGAGCTCTGTGATATTTACTAAAATTGTACATAGCCACCAAAAAAACCTTTACTGATTTTGCAAACATTGACTTTAGCTGTAAATAGAATAGTATTAGATCCAGGAGTCAAAAAATAGTGATTAAATCTTTGGCTTTGAAAATGCTAATTCAGAATGCAAAAGTGGGATTAGATATTTAAAGGCAAGATGAACACCAGTAGAAGAATGGATTAGAGATACAGCTGATGTTGGATCTCGTGTTTATGAAGCTAATTTGATAGAATTCGTTTTAAATTGTATTACAAAAAGTCGAAACGACAGATATTTTAATTGTGGTAAGCAAGGTCATTTGAACATGGATTGTAGGCAAGGCATTCCTAGAAACAATGATTTTGTTGTTGTTTTGTTTGTTTTCCTAGAAATATCCCAAAGAAAAGACCTCAGCCTTCTGGAATATGCAGAAGGTGGGGCAAAGACTGGCATTGGACTACTAAATTCAAATCAACAGAGGATAGGGATGATAACCCTTTGCCAACAGATAATGCTCTAGAAGGCCTCTGATGTTTGATTCAAAATCATTCCTCCATTTAGACATGTACCTATTGGTTTAGGATTGCTAATTTTGAGGTAAATCTCTATGACCCAAAATCAACTTGGGAAGGATAGGTTTATTTGTCTTATAATTCCCGATTATAATCCATCATTGGAGGAATTTAGGACAGGAATTCAAAGAGATATGGAACCTAGAGGCAGAAGCTGATGAAGTGGCCATGGAGGGATGGTGCTTCCTGCCTTGCTTCTACATGGCTCATTCTATCTACTTTTCTATAGAACCCAGGCTCACCAGTCCTACCACCAATGATGCAATGGGCCCTCTCACATTGATCACTAATTGAGAAAATGCCTTATAGCTGGATCTCATAAAGGCATTTTCTCAACTGAGGCACCTTTCTTTCTGATGACTCTAGCTTGATTCAAGTTGACAGGAAACTAGACAGTATCATTTTTTACATAGATCACTTGGCTTTTTCATATTCAATTTTCTGAGATACACAAACACACACATACTCTCTCTCTCTCTCTCTCTCTCTCTCTCTCTCTCTCACACACACACACACACACACACACACACACACACACTATAACTCAGAAATCCGCCTGCCTCAGTCTCCCAAGTGCTAGGGTTAAAGGCGTGTGCCACCACTGCTCAGCTAGAGAGGTGTTTTAAATCACCCAGCTAGAACTCAGAAAGAACTAGGAAAAAGTGAGCTTATTCAGATATAAGTCTCGGATGCTAATAGAATTCTAAGCCTAGAATAGCTTTAACAAAGACTACAAGCTTCCTGGCCTAGGATGGTTGCCATGTGGAGAAACAAATCTTCAGAGGTGACAATAAATACAGATTAATAATAGTTTTAGAATAAACACACTAGAAAGACAAGTGCTAGGTCATATTTGGCAGTAAGTCTGATTAAGTCATCTTCAGTTGAGATACCAGTTTCTAGAAACTGTGAAAGATGTGATTCCAGTTTTTCAAGAACTCTGACCTGAGGCTGGAGTTACTCCAACCGAGGTCTTAAAATAACTTGTTGAAAAATCAGTGATACTAATAGTAGCAATAATTCTAAGGAAAAGTAAAAAATCAAAACCAATTGTTGATTTATCCTGAAGGGTGAGCAGCATTGGAACAGGACATACAGGAGAACTGGGAGTGGCTGAGTTGATTGAATCACTGTAGTTCTTTATGTGTCTTATAGACTGTAGGTCTAAGACATGAAGAACTGGAGAAATGAGAGATGTAAGCAGAGTCTTACACAACATTTTACCTGAGGTCAGTAATAACAAACTCTAATCTTTTGAGATTTCTTGAATATATGTCCAGCCCTTGGAAAATGGAATACATTCTCCCTTTTCAGAAGGGAAATTTTCAGTCCAAGTCTGAAAATCACAGAACTCATCAGTGAAGAATGCAGTGTAAGAGGTATTGAGAAGCTGAATCCTGCCAATTAAAGTGATGAACTGAGAAGCATTTAGGATATTCCAGAGTCACACCATTAAGTGATTCTTAAAAAAATTTCTAAGGAGGATTTTCTGAGGGGAAGTACTAGACCACCAACCAAATTGGGAGGAGTGAAAACAAAGTCTGTGGGTCTAAATGTAATAACACACAAGAAAAAGGAAAGCCACTTTCAGAGGCTCTGGGATCTGCTTCCTTGTCCACCATATAGGAGCTCTTCAACCTGTCCTCCATCCTGTGAACACTCAGATTTCTGACCAGTTAAGAGAAACACACATTCCCTGATCATGTTTATGGCAGGAATCAGTGTAAGACCAGCACAAGGGTAAGCAATAGCTGTGCAGAGATTGACATGATCCCTGTATTTATGGAACATTGACCCTAGTGTGCAAACTACCCTGGTGATGGCTATTCTTCCTGTCTGTATTACCTGTGGACTTAAGTAATGTAGAGAACTGGAGGTCTCATCTTTTAATTTTTTTTCCCTTAAATTGAAGTAGACAGATCCTGATCAAATAGAGAAATACACACACCTTTAATCTGACTCTTGAGGCAGGAAACAAACACCTTTAATCCAGATCTGGAGACTAGAAGACACACCCTTAACTGGGCCACACCTTATGCTGGAGGCCTATATAAGCACATAGATGAAGGAAGTTTGGTAACTATCACTGCTCCCTCTCATCTTCCCAGCAAGCCCAATTTTCACTGACATTAGGCCAGAATTCTTCAGAATTCCAGCATATACTGAAGAACTCCTGAGACTTCAAACCTTGTGGACTAAGTAAGTACTGGTTTTAGCCTTGTTATAATAGCTGGACCTCAGCCTGTATGTTATTCTTATAGATCCTCTTTCTATTTATAAAGAGAATTCATTCTGTACTTTCTCTATGGGACCCTGACCAATACAGAACACTTAAAATGAGAGTGTATAAAAATTTCCAAACTCTTCCAAGGTTGTATAGAATAGCCAAAACTAGTTATCATTAACCTAAGATTCAATAAGCACAAACACACAGAGACCACGCACAAATACATACACACACACACACACACACACACACACACACACAGAGAGAGAGAGAGAGAGAGAGAGAGAGAGAGAGAGAGAGAGAGAGAGAGAAGACAGGAAGCAGAACACAGAGTGATAGAAAGAGTGAATGTTACAGACATAAAATGAGAGATAGAGAGAGAGAATATCAGAGACAGAAAGACAGACAGAGAGAGAGGAAAAGACAGAGGGATAAGGAGACAGAGAGAGACAGAAAGAATGTCAGAGACAGAGAGAGAGAGAGAAAGAGAGAGATGGAGAGAGAGAATGAGAATTTAGGACAAATTGAAACTAAAATCTAAAGTGTATCTATAATTGTATCCAAGAGGATGAAGGGTAAATAACATATAGTTCTTTTCAGATCAACTTTAAAACCCAAACTACCTCCAGCAGAAATGTCAAGGGACTCGGAAGCCAAGAGGTGGGGCTCCACACAGACCAATGTTAAGAAATTCGGTTACAAATGGACCATTAGCAACTTTTCATTTTGCATGGGGGCAATTCTGAGAAACATCACTAGCCTAGTGTTCTCAGTAGAGGCCAGTGACAAAGTGGCATTCTGTTTGAGAGTATATCCAAACAGGGTTGATGATGAAAGCAAAGATTACCTGTCAGTTTACTTGGTGTTGGTCAGCTGTCCAGAGAGACCGGTTTGGGCAAAGTTCGAGTTCTGGATCATAAATTCTCAAGGAAAGAAATATCAATGTATGAAGAGCCCCAAAGTTGTAAGCTTTCTGCAATACCAACACAGGGGATTCAAAAAGTTCATTCTTCGAGATCAGATTCTCTCCAATCTGGATTGGCTTCTCCCTCAAGACCAGCTCACCCTCTGCTGCAAGGTGAGCATAGTAGGAGCTTCTTTTAGTATGCCAAGACAGAACATGACACTTGCAAACAAGGATTTGAGGAACAGGTAGACAGATGACCTAGGGGAGCTATGGGAGAAATCTCTATTCACAGACTGCTGCCTGTTGGTAGGTGGCCATGAATTCAGGGCTCACAAGGCCATCCTAGCAGCTCGATCTCCAGTTTTCAGAGCCATGTTTGAACATGAAATGAAAGAAAGCCTAACGAACCATGTTGAGATCCAAGACCTGGATCCCTAAGTCTTCATGGAGATGATGGGCTTCATTTACACTGGGAAGGTGCCACAACTACAAAGCCACTCCATGGCCACTGGTGTGCTGGCAGCTGCTGACAAGTATGGCCTGGAGGGTTTGAAGGTCATGTGTGAGGATGCCCTCTGCAGGAACCTCTCTGTGGAGAATGCTGCACAGGCTCTCATTCTGGCTGACCTTCACAGCACAGAGCAACTGAAGACTCAGGCACTGGATTTCATTTCATTTCATGCTTCTGAGGTCTCTGAGACCTCAGGGTGGAAGTCAATGGTGGAGTCACATCCCCACTTGGTGGCTGAGGCATTCCACTTTCTGGCTTCTACACAGTGTCCTTTCTTGGAGCCTAAAGTCCTCTCAGTAGCTAGCCAGCTATGACCTACATCTCTCTTCCAAGAGCAACAACCAGTGAGGTTACCAATGACTTCTGGTTAGAGAATGGTGTTCCAAGAGCATTTACAGTGAATCTGGAGAACGCAGCATGGTGGCTCGGGATTTGAAACAGCTGTAATATGTTAGGCTGGCCGGTGGGACAAGGTCAGCACTGCTGTCTAGGATATTCTACTGGACATCCACCCTGTTGATGTTCTTGTTTGGTTTTTGTCTGATGTCTTGAAAACTGGGATTTAATTTAGGTGCTGACCCTCAGCAAAGCCCAACTAAGTTCTCTGGAGAAACATGTCTGCATTGGACTGAGAAGAAGAGATGACTGGGGCCAGAGGAAAGGAGAAATCAAACATGAGTGTTCACTCATCAGAGAAGGAAAGACAATGAAGACATTCTTTTTAAAGACTCAGTTTGTAGGAACTCAGCTGCAAAACAATTACTACTCTCTCAAAGAACTCTAAGTAACAAGCACACACAGGGGAGTTTTCAACCACCTGTAAGTGGTGATTCAGAGGATCTGAGATCCTCTTTTGGTCCCTATGGCCACAAACCACTCTGTAGATAAAACCTTATCCAAATAAAATATAATATGAGTAAAACTTTTGAAATCAGTCTGTGCTTTCCAGAGATGTTTATGTTCAGAGTAGTCAAGTGTAGTCCAATCAGCCAAGCTCAGCTGTGGATGTGTGTGCAGCCCCCTCACTTTCCTTCCAGTATTAGAAACACATGGTTTCTTTCTTGGAGTTTAATGTTGGCAAATGAGAACTCCTCCATAATGCTTTTATGACAAGTGAGAAGAGTAGGCCAAAGTTGGGGGAGGGGGATCCTACTCCTTCTGGGAGAGAAGTGTTTGTGGGTCAATGCCCCGGCCCTCGGGGATTCCACGAGACCTTAGGGAAGGGGACGAACGAATGAAAGGACAAGAGACACAAAGAATGAGAGCAAGTCTGAGGTTCTGATCAAGCTCTGAAACTTTAATTTTGGGGGCAGGTTATAAAGACACAGCAAACCGGGAAGTTTGGGCGAGGGTCATTGCTTAGGGCTATCCTACTATGGGATCCTTACTGTCTAAGACCTTCCCACTGTCATAATCTTATCACCCTAGACAATCCCACTGTCATAATTTTATCACCCTAGACCATCCCACTGTCATAATCAGCTCCAAGGAAATGCCAGATGTTCTTTAGGTTCCTGGGACCTGAGACCTGTGAATGTCCTTTCTTAACCTTGTACTGACTAGACTTTCTAAAACAGCAGGTAATTTCCTGGGTTTGGCTCCCGGCAGGTCAAGGCATGCATAAATCTTTTATGTGTTTTGATATTAGTAGGGATTGACTCATTATTGATTCATGCTTCCTAGGCCAGTGGTTCTATAACTTCCTAATATTGTGCCCCCTTAATACATTTCTCCATGTTGCGGCCAATGAATCATTAAATTACTTTGTGGCTACTTCATAACTGCAATGTTGCTACTGTTAGGAATCATGCTGTGAATAGCTTATATTCTTCCCATATCCTGTGGATCCCACAGATCTTTCCCTTCTAACCTCCCTCCCCCCACTCTTTGCTCTGTCACAACCTTCAAGCCAGGACTGCACCTTCCTAACACCTAACACAAGTGCTACTCTTTCTATGGTATCAGAAGTCTAAAGGCATATCCACACCTCTCTCTTTGCTCCCCCACTTACTATTTCCCCATTCTCATTTCCAGCTCTATAGCAGGAGATCTGCTGTGCTTTTTGTTTCCTGTAATGCACCAATGCTAATGGATCACAAACACTTCTCCCCCAACATTCCTTACTCCATCTCAGCCCAATACCCAGCCTCCATCCCCAGCAGCCATTCCTTTCTCCCTGCCTACATCTGCTGTGAGTGCTACACAATTCATTTTTAAGCTCCCTCCTCCTAATTTTTTTTATAAATTTGTGGCCCCAACTCCAGAATGTACTCACTAAAACTCACGGACAAATCCTGACAGGGAAGAATAGAAATTGCCTGTATGTTGTAATAATTATTTAAAAGGGACCTCTGGGCAAGCCGACTGTCTAGGCTGGGAAGCCTCTGCCTAGCTCAACCACATGGCCAGAGGCCACGTGTGTGCCACAGCTAGAAACAGCCAGCCAGAGACACCAGCCCTGCCACCCATGAGATGCCAGCATGGGAGATGGATCTGTCAATCTTCCATGCTGTCTCCCCATTGCTGGGCATTGCCCAGACCTTCCTACCATCCATGCTGGTCCAGTAAGAAGATTACACTCTAATCTTAAATAATCCAAAGGCTTTATATATTTGGTAGTGATCAATAACAAGGTGCCCATACAATCAGAGGTGTAACCCAACACCCAACCTAGACATACCAACTACCTTTGACTGCTACAGACAAGTAAACATCAGGCTCCATGAAAAGACAAGAGACACAAAAAATGAGAGCAAGTCTGGGTTCTGATCAAGCTCTGAAACTTTAATTTTGGGGGCAGGTTATAAAGACACAGCAAACCGGGAAGTTAGGGCGAGGGTCATTGTTTAGGGCTATCTTACTATGGAATCCTTACTGTCTAAGACTTTCCCACTGTCATAATCTTATCACCCTAGAGCATCCCACTGTCATAATCTTCTCCAAGGAAATGCCAGACGTTCTTTGGGTTCCTGGGACCTGAGACCTATGAATGTCCTTTCTTAACCTTGTACTGACTAGACTTTCTAAAACAGCAGGTAATTTCCTGGGTTTGGCTCCTGGCATCTGCTCCCTTTTAACAATTTTAAGCTAGGCTGGCAGGCAAATTCGGACATTAAGAAATCTCATTGGCAGATAAATGGGCATTGACCAGAGGGGGAAAGCATTGACCTGATCCTCCCAGTATCATTTGTAATGGTGTCTTTTGGGGGAGGAGAGGGTTATTTATTTCATGGGCCATGTAGGATATTGAGAGTCCTAGTCGGCTGCTTTGAGACACAAGAAATCAACACCAACCTCTATGCAATCAGGTTTGCTTTTCAGGGGACTCAGAAGCAGACAATTTGGGTCCTCCCCCTGCAGTACCTTGTCACGCACCCCTTGCAGGTACCCACGTTATGTTCTGCCATGCAGAACCAAGGTGCATAGATCTGAGTTCTATGCAGCTCCTAAAGGAGATGTGTCAACACAAGGCTCAGCCAAGCCTCTATCAGCCGAATCAAATCTATGATAATGTACTTTTAGATGTTTAGATGCCAAGGAGTCAATGTGTTGTTTTATAAAGCCAGTGAGTCTGTTAAAGGCCCACAGGTGGAAAGCCAAAAGGCGAAAGGGACTGATCACAGGGCCCAGGATGGAAGGGAGAAGTTAAGCCAAGGAGAAGCAGAAAACTAGTTTTTCTTGTTCTCACTGTTTCTTCTGACATTCTAATCTCTTTCTGATCTTGACCACACTATCTCTAACTACCCCAGTTTAGTCAGTCAGTATAAAAACAGCATTCCTCCTTGGGGGGTGGCACAGAGCCCCTCTTGCTGAAGGAAAAGCAGATGAGAGATTTTTCTCTGATGCCAATCTCTAGCTGTTTGATGTCCTTGTCAATGGACAAGATTCTGAGTAGTACAAGTCCCGAGGCCTGCATCAGGATCAGAATTTCCAACAGCAGATACCATGGGTGGCTCATTTTTATCTGGAAAGGAAAAAAGAAGGGGATTCTCAGGGAGATTTCGCTTCCCTGGATTTCAATTGTTATCCATTTTATCTACAGTTGGGTCTGGCTTTGTGGAGGTATCTGTTTCGCCAATCTTTCTAGCAGCCATCTAGCCGCGCCTTCTTTGGTATCAAACAGACATATCAATCCTCGGCCCCATATGAGAACTGAATCTAGGCCATTCCATTTAAAGGTAAAAAGGTCCTTCCATATAACTGTGGCATAATTTTTATAGTCTTAGGGTGCCAGAGGTGATCGGCAGCAGATTTGCCATGAGCATCCAGATTTAGAAAATTGAGAACAACAAAGCATGATGGAGAATATTTCTAGGAGACCCCTTCTGGGGGTATAACTCCCACTCTTTGTTTTTTTTTTAAAGCCAATTTTTTTTTTTTTTTTGAGTTTCTTGCAAAACCAGGGCAGAAGCAACAGTAGCTGCTCCATCCACACTCAGAGAGTTATGAAGATATTATTTTAAAGTTCCACAATACCTGTTTCACAATACCTTGTCCTTGAAGATTATAAGGAATCTCAGTAATATGGGTAATATTAAATTGTCAACAAAACATCTCAAATGTCTAACTGCAATAGCCAGTTCCATATTTTCTCTTAATCTGATATGGAACACCAAGCATAGAAAGATAATGTAGGCAGTAATTAATTACATTTTTAGTTGCTTCTCCTTTTAAAGCAGTTGCAACTAGAAAGCCTGAAAAGGTGTCAATTTACATGTACATGTTTTAATTTTCCAAAATCAGAAATGAGTAACATCCACTTGCTATAATTAATTATGTATAAATCCTCAAGGATTAACAACATTATGAAAAAATTGAGGACACAGAGAACAAGTTTTTGCAATTTGACTTGCACACTCTCTAGAAATATCAAATTATTGTCTCAAGGTATTACTATTTTGATGATATAAAGAATAAGATTGTTTGGCCAATTGTTACTGTGAGGCTTATAATCTGCCTGGTATACAAATCTGCTGTGGCATTGCCGTGGAGTCTAGGCAACCCAACATGAGCTCTTAAATGTCTTACAGAGTTAAAGAAAAGTACATGTTTCTTAAGTTAAGCTGTATTTGTAAAATTTGAGAATTAGTAATATCTTAAAAATGAACAATTTTAAGCAATTATAAACCATGAGCTATAATATACTAGCTATGAGTATACAAATTGAAAGCTTGATTTTTCAACATTTCAAACAGTGGCTACAGCACATAATTCAATTATTTGTGCTGAAGCAGGGGGAAACTTAAGAAAATGAACATGTGATCCAATTATATATATAGTCTTCCCATTAGGTGGGCTGTCTGTAAATATTTTCTGCCTTCGAATATTTTCTGGAGCAACAAGCACTCCCCAAAAATTTAAAGCTCATTGTATGAGCGTGAAGGCTTGCATTAAAACTCCTTCAGAGAGATCAACTAATAAAATACCATGCAATGAACAATATACTGAAAGATTCAAACTCTTAACTCAAGTGTGAGAGTTCTTAATCTGAGCCTATTTCTTGAGGCTTGGCCCAAAAATTATCCTTCCTGTACTGAGGACAAATTCCAGGGGCACTCCTGCTTCCAGACAGCACTTCTGCTGTCTGTCTATGCCTCTATTTTTTGGACAGTCTTTCCGAAAATGACCCATGTCCTCATAGCTAGAACATTCCTTATCACTTCAGTGCTGTGAAAGCATGGCTTGGACTAAAGTTAGCATTCTCATAAGCCAAATGTATAAAAAACAACTCCTGCCTGGGGTCTCTAAAATTTCTACCAGCCCTTTTAGCAGCCTATCTACAAATTCCTAAAATGGTTTATCAGAGCTGTGTGTGTTCTAGATAAAACTCCCACTGAGATCTCAGTTTAACTATATTTTTGAGTTTCTTTTGCAATATTAGAGTGTAACCATAGTTTTGGAAACAAAACCTACTTTTAACAATATAAACAATTTATTGTCTCTAAAATCAACACCAAGTACATTACTTTCATGTTACTAAGTTTGGCTGTCAGTTCTTATATATGAATGCATGATAGTGCAGCTCTTAATACCTCTTAAAGAGACATTGTTTTAAATCCTATCTTTATACATCAGGTTTCTGAATGACTCCTATCCTGAGTTACCAGTTTTAAGCCAACTTTCTGTTACCAAAGTTGCAAAAAAAATTTTAATCATACCCAATAACGTATAGGCAAATAATCTATAACCAAGACATGCAGAGCATTTTATACTTTTGAAACAAGTCCGAAGCAAAAATTAAGTGTACATATATTTAGACTAAACAAATTTTTCTTGCTTTTTCTAGCTGTAATTTCAAGAGAAGCACCTTGTCACCTGTTGAACCCAATAATCATAGTCACAGATTTTTCTAGGAGAAACATCCATTAGCTCCTTACCATTGAAGCCATAAAAACCTGCGAGTCCCTTTATGAGCGGCTTTTACATCAATGAGACCATGGCAGGGCCTCTCCATCTGTGCTAGACTCCTAACCACAGGTGCAGGGCTCCAAAGGCCAATTGAAACTGCTTTTTACTTTTACTTTCTCTCTCTCTCTCTCTCTCTCTCTCTCTCTCTCTCTCTCTCTCTCTAGTTCTCTCTCTCTCTAGTTAAAAACTAAATCAAGGGCTGAACAACCAGCAGATAAAGCTTTAACCATTTTCTTTTAAACATGAAACATGGAACAACATTCAAGCAAGGAAACAAAAACACAGACATAAACTGACAGACAAGGACAGATTGGTACACCAAGGACTACAATAGACATAGAGAGCAGTACTGAGGGTCTCTCCCGGAGGAGCCAGAAAAAAAGCAGGACAGTCTCCTGATCTTCTCCTGCTCCCAGGAGGGCTCTAAAGTCGCCTTTTTCTTTTCTTTTGCTAACACGGCCAGAGAGTGGACAACTGCATTAGCCCTTTCTCTCCCTCATTTCCAAGGTTTAATGTTTTTATCTCCTCCTTAGCAGGTATAGCAGTTTTTTTCATCAACAGTCTCCTCTTGGGGAAACATCGACAAACATCACCAATAAAATCTTTTCTATTTGGGAAAAGGGAAAAATTCTATTCTATCTTCTATTCTAACTCTCTATTCTAACTCTATTCTAATTAACCTATCTCACTATTCTAACTAACTCTATTCTATTTGTCTTTTCTATTTGGGAAAGGGGAAAAATTCTATATTCTAACTCTCTATTCTAACTAACTTAACTCACTATTCTAAACTAACTCTATTCTATTTGTCTTTTCTAAGATCCTTTTTTTTTAACCCTTACTCCTCATGCCTTGAGGGACTCCTTGAGACCCTTTAAAAACAAATCATGTTTGTTCAATGCTTGTCCCATAATTGCGTTGCTTTTTCTTACCTTCACCGGATCAATCTCACAGGTGGGTGACTCTGCGGCGATCACAATGCGGATCTTCTCTCTTCTCTCCAGAGAAGCATCGATCCTATGCTTTCGGGACGTCCCTGTGGAAGCAACATTTGATCGAACCCCGACCCACAGGCCCCACATTGGGCGCCAAGTGCCCCGGCCCGCGGGGATTCGACGAGACCTTAGGGAAGGGGACGAACGAATGAAAGGACAAGAGACACAAAGAATGAGAGCAAGTCTGGGTTCTGATCAAGCTCTGAAACTTTAATTTTGGGGGCAGGTTATAAAGACACAGCAAACCGGGAAGTTTGGGCGAGGGTCATTGCTTAGGGCTATCTTACTATGGGATCCTTACTGTCTAAGACCTTCCCACTGTCATAATCTTATCACCCTAGACCATCTCACTGTCATAATCTTATCATCCTAGACCATCACACTGTCATAATCAGCTCCAAGGAAATGCCAGATGTTCTTTAGGTTCCTGGGACCTGAGACCTGTGAATGTCCTTTCTTAACCTTGTACTGACTAGACTTTCTAAAACAGCAGGTAATTTCCTGGGTTTGGCTCCCGGCAGTCTTTTGTCAGGATATATGGCTCAAGATGGCTGCAAAGATGATAGTCTTTTTCTGCTAGCAATTGGCTCCCAACAGAAACCAAAGCCAAGGAACAGAACTGCTACCCAACACAGACAAATAGACACAGGAAAGAAGAAAGCCACATTCAGACGGTTGGGGCTCTCCTTCTGCCCACCATACAGGAGCTCTTCCACTTGCCCTCCTTTTTGTGAACACTCTGACTTCTGACAAGTTAAAGAAAACACCATTTACCAGATCGTGTTTATGGCAGGAATCAGTGTAAGACAAGCACAAGAGTAAATAATAGCTTGCAGAGATTGACAAGATCCCTTGATTTATGAAAGATTGACAACAGTATACAAAGCACACTGGGGATGACTGTTCCTATCTCCATCTGGACTACCTCTGGAATTAAGTAACATCCAAAGTTGGAAGGCATAACTTTTAATTTTTTTTTTTTTTTTTTTTGCTTAAGTAGATGGGGATAGACCCAGTTCAAATACACACTTTTAGGTAGAAAAACACACACATTTAATCTGACTCTTGAGGCAGAAAAACACACACCTTTAATCCAGATCTTGAGACTAGAAGACATACCTGCAACTGAGCCACACCTTCTGCTCTAGGCCTATGTAAGCACATGGAAGAAGGAGGCTCTTTCTCTTTGCCTGTTTGTTCTTATCTTACTAGCAAGCCCATTTCTTCACTGACATTGGAGCCTGCTTCTTCAGAATTCCAACATATCCTGAAGAACACCTGGGACATCAAACCTTTTGGACTAAGTAAGTACTGGCTTTAGCCATTGTTGGATTAACTGGACCTTAGACTATAATTCATTCTCTTATATCCTCTATCTATGGATATACAGAAATTCATTCTGTATGTTCTCTACAGGGCAATGACTAATACAATATACTTGAACTGAAGCTAATTCCCATATATGTCTCCCCATGGGGTCCCAAGCCCCTTCAATTCCTTCAGTCAACCCTCTTACTGGGGACCCTGTGATCAGTTTGATGGCTAGCTGTGAGCCTCTGCCTCTGTATATGTCAGGTTCTGGCAGTGCCTCTCAGGAGACAGGTATATCAGCTCTAGTCAGCATGCACTTCTGGACATCCACAACAGTGTATGCATATGCTGATTGCATCTGGGAGGGACTTGCAGGTGGGTAGTCTCAGAATGGTCTGTCCTCCAGTTTCTGTCCCACACATTGTCTCATATTTGCTCCTGTGAGTATATTGTTACTCCTTCTAAGAAGAGCCGAAACATCCACACATTGGGGTTTTTCCCCCCTTGGGCTTCATGTAGTCTGTGAGTTATGTCTTAGATATGGTGAAATTTGGGGCTAATATCCACTTATCAGTGAATGAATACCATGTGTGTCCTTTTGTGACTGAGTTACTTCACTTGGGATATTTTCTAGTTCCTTCCATTGACCTAAGAATTTCATGAATTCATTGTTTTTAATAGCTGAGTAATACTCCATTCTGTAAATGTACCACGTTTTCTGTATCCATTCTTCTGTTGAAGGACATCTGGGTTCTTTCCAGCTTCTGACTATTATAAAAAAGGCTGCTATGAACATAGAGGAGCATGTGTCCTTGATATATGTTAGCATCTTTGGGGATATGCCCAGGAGTGTTATCGCTGGATCAACAGGTAATGCTATGTCCAGTTTTCTGAGGAACCACCAGATTGATTTCCAGAGTGGTTGTACCTGCTTACAATCCAACCAACAATGGAGGAGTGTTCCTCTTTCTCCACATCCTTGCCAGTATCTGCTTGCTGTCCCCTGAGTTTTTAATCTTAGCCATTCTGAATGGTGTGAGGTGGAATCTCAGGTTTGTTTTGATTTGCATTTCCCAGATGACTAAGGATGTTGAACATTTCTTTAGGTGCCTCACAGCCATCTGATATTCCTCAGTAGGGAATTCTTTGTTTAACTCTGTACCCCATTTTTAATAGGGTTATTTGACTGTCTGGAGTCTAATTTCTTGAGTGCTTTGTAAATTTTGGATATTAGCCCTCTATCTGATGTAGGATTGGTAAAGATCTTTTCCCAATCTGTTGTTGGCCATTTTGTCCTATTGACAGTGTCCTTTGCCTTACAGAAGCTTTGCAATTTTATGAGGTCCCATTTGTCAATTCATTTTTTTTGTTTCTATTTTGTGGAATAGTTTATAGAGAATTGGTATTGGTATTAAGTCTTCTTGGGAGGTCTGATATAATTCTGCACTAAAACCATCTGGTGCTGGGCTATTTTTTTTCCCTTGGGTTTCAGATTTTAATAAATGCTGCTGTTTCTTTAGGGGTAATAGGACTGTTTAGATGGTTTATCTGATCCTGATTTAACTTTGGTGTCTGGTATCTGTCTAGGAACTGTTCATTTAATCCAGATTTTCCAGTTTTATTGAGTATAGGCTTTTGTAGTAGGTTCTGATGATTTAATTTTCTCAGTTTCTGTTGTTATGTCTCCTTTTTCAGTTCTGATTTTGTTAATTTGAATAAAGTCTCTGTTCCCTCTGCTTAGTCTGGCTAAGGGTTTATCTATCTTGTTGACTCTCACAAAGAACCAGCTCCTGGTTTTGTTGATACTTTGTATAGTTCTTTTTGTTTCCACTTGGTGGATTTCATCCCTGAGTTTGATATTTCCTGCTGTCTACTCCTCTTGGGTGCATTTGCTTCCTTTTGTTCTAGAGCTTTCAGGTGTGCTGTCAAGCTCCTAGTGGATGCTCCCTCCAGTTTCTTTTTGTAGGCACTTAGAGCTATGAGTTTTCCTCTTAGCACTGCTTTCATTCTGCCCCATGAGTTTTGGTATGATGTGTCCTCATTTTCATTAAATTCTAAAAGTCTTTAATTTATTTCTTTATTTCTTCCCTGACCAAGTTATCATTGAGTAGAGCATTGTTCAGATTCCCAGTGTATGTGGGCTTTACATTGATTTTATCAGTATTGGAGACCAGCCTTAGTCCATGGTCATCTGTCCATTGCTGAGAATGGGGTGTTGAAATCTCCCACTGTTACTGTGTGAGGTGCAGTGTGTGCTTTGAGCTTTAGCTAAGTTTCTTTTATGAATGTGGGTGCCCTTGAATTTGGTGCATAGTTGTTCAGAATTGAGATTTCATCTTTGTTGATTCTTCCTTTGATGAGCATGAAGTGTTTGTTCTTATCTTTTTTGAGAACTTCTGTTTGAAAGTCCAATTTTATTCGCTATTAGAATGGCTACTCCAGCTTGTTTCTTAGGACCATTTGCTTGGAAAATTGTTTTCCAGCCTTTTACTCTGAGGTAGTATCTGTCTTTGTCACTGAGGTGCGTTTCCTGTATGCAGCAAAATGTTGGGTCCTGTTTATGTATCCAGTCCATTAGTCTATATCTTTTTACCATTGATGGTAAGAGTTATTAAGGAGAAGTGATTGTTGCTTCCTCGTTTTTTGTGTTGTTTGGGGGTTTTTGTTTTTGTTGTTAGAGGTGGAGTTATGTTTGTGTAGCTATCTTCTTTTGGTTTGTTGGAAGAAGATTACTTTCTTGCTTTTTCTAGGGTATAATTTCCCTCCATGTTTTCCTCTATTATCCTTTGTAGGGCTGGATTTTGGAAAGATATTGTGTAAATTTGGTTTTGTCATGGAATATCCTGGTTTCTCCACGTATGGTAATTGAGAGTTTTGCTGGGTATAGTAGCCTAGGCTGCCATTTGTGTTCTCTTAGGGTCTGTATGACATATGTCCAGGGTCTTCTGGCTTTTATAGTCTCTGGTGAGAAGCCTGGTGTAATTCTGATAGGTCTGCCTGTATATGTTACTTGACATTTTCCCCTTACTGCTTTTACTATTTTTTCTTTGTTTTGTGCATTTAGTGTTTTCATTATTATGTGATGTGGGGTGAATTTCTTTTCTGATCTAGTTTATTTGGAGTTCTGTAGGCTTCTTGTATGTTCATGGCATCTCTTTCTTTAGGTTAGGGAAGTTTTATAATTTTGTTGAAGATGTTTACTGGTCCTTTAAGTTGGGAATCTTTGCTTTCTTCTATACCTATTATCCTCAGGTTTGGTCCTCTCATTGTGTTCTGGATTCCTGGATATTTTGGGTTAGAAGTTTTTGCATTTTGTATTTTCTTTGACAGTTGTGGGAATGTTTTCAATGGTATCTTCTGCACCTGAGATTCTTTTCTTCTATCTCTTGTATTCTGTTGGTGATGCTTGCATCCATGACTTCTGATCTCTTTCCTAGATTATCTATCTCCTGGGTAGTCTCCCTTTGTGATTTCTTCATTCTTTCTCCTTCCATTTTTATGTTCGTTCTGAATAGTTTTGTTCAATTCCTTCACCTGTTTGGTTGTGGGTTTTTTTTTTTTTTTTGTAACTCTTTAAGGGATTTTTGTATTTCTTTTTAAGGGCTTCTATCTGTTTACATGTGTTCTCCTGTATTTCTTTGAAGAAGTTATTTATATCCTTCTTAAAGTCTTCTATCACTCTCATGAGAAGTGATTTTAAATCTAAATCTTGCTTTTGTGGTGTCATTGGATATTAAGGTCTTGCTATGGTGGCAGAACTAGTTTCTGATGATGCCAAGTAACCTTGATTTCTGTTGCTTATGTTCTTGTGCTTGCCTCTCACCATATGGTTATTTCTAGTGCTACCTTCACTCACTATCTCTGACTGGAGCCTTGCTGTCCTATTATTTTGGTTGAGTCAGAACTCTTCAGAGTCCAGCTGTCTCTGTGATCCTGTGATCCTGAGACCTTGATTGTGATAGCTCCTGGGAATCAGGCTGCTTCTGGGCTCCTGAATCCTGGTGTGCCCAAGGTCCTGAGATCCTATGATCCTATTATCTTATGTTCCTATGTTAGAGCTCCTGGGAGTCCAGTCTCCCCTGAGTTTTGGGGGAATGAGTGCAGAGCTAAAGCCTTAAGGCACTACAATATACTTGAAATGAGAATGTATTTTCCAAGCTCATCCAAAGTTTGAAATCGTAACTGTTGTGTTTCATGAAAAAAGAGCCAGAATATGTTTGTTAGAACCAGGTATAGTAAGCATTAGAGGGGTGCCCAGAAGTGTTCGGCTGAGGCATCCAGTCCCCATGTGGTACCAGCCACAGTGTAGAATAGAGTTTATAATACAGTTTGGTATCATAGAGATAGAGATAGAGATAGAGATAGAGATAGAGATAGAGATAGAGATAGAGATAGAGATAGATATCATTTGTATAGTATAAAGTTTATTTAGAGCATGGGAAGGGGGGTTGAGTATGAATGAGAAAGTAGTAGAGGCAGATGAATAGAAAAATTAAGAGAAAGAGAGAGGAAGAGGAGAGGATAGAAAGAAAAAGAAGAGAAGAGGCAGTCCAGAAACACATTTAGAAACATGGGCAAGGGAGAAGAGAACATAGCGAGAAAGTGGTCAGAAAGTGTAGGAAAGTAAGAGAATAAGAGAGTGGAGAGGGGCAAAAAGCCACTTTCATAGTGAGTCAGGTGTACCTTTCTATTGCCAGATAAATTTTGGGTAGAGTCTAGAAAAAATGATAACAGTTCTTCATTTTTGATTAATTTAAAAGAAAAGGAAAAACTAGAAAGAGGCAATTGTGGAGCAAGAATAGAGTTGTCATGATCTTTAGTTACTTCTTGCTGATTTTGGAATGACATGTCTTTGGAAAACCAAGAAAATGTGGGTTGTCACATTGGTCCAATCATAGGAGATTGGCTGTTTCCTTGCTATCCAGGGACTGTGGAACTATCTCTAGATAAAAGGAACAGGTCCAGTTGAAGCATCTGTGTCTATGAAAGTAGATTGGAGCATGTGGGTTGCATCTCTGGGGCTGTCTTGGATGTTGATTTTCAGTAAACTCCTGGACCTGACAAGATGATAAAACATTGTGTGTGTGTGTGTGTGTGTGTGTGTGTGTGTGTGTGTGTGTAGTAGTAGTAGTAGTAGTAGTAATAGTAATAGTAGCAGTAGTAGTTGTAGGAAATAATACATGTATACTATAAATACATCATATCTACATATGATATATACATCATATATACAATATATACTTTATAGATATATACTACATATAATATTTATATATTACATTATATATATATATATATATATATATATATGTATAAATGAGAATAATGTTAAGAACATTTTGGGAGAAAAAGAACTTTTTGTAAGTGTACATTTGAAACCCTTAGGTCTTGGTGTTTGGCCTGAGATGAGTGCAAATCCCAGGGAAAAGAAGAGGAATCCCATAGTCTAGAAGAGGTCTCAAGTGGGAACTTAAGCTATTCATTGGCAGGTGAACTTCTCCAAATGTAGTTTGTTTGGTCCATGGGAGGTAGATCTGACTGTGTTATTGGAGCTTATAAGTTTACAAAAGAGAGAAATTTGTTAACAGCATAAACAATCTTTAACATGTGCTTAGGGAAGACAGAAACCTTTCATGGAGCAGAAGGAGCAAGAAGGGCTTTTTCTTCTGTCTAGGAGACTGAATTTATATAAATAAATGTAATAAAATAAGAAGCATTTTGAAGAATGTATTTGAAGATAATTAACGGAAGATAACAGAAACTAAGAAATTGGATGACCTTGTGAGTATGATAATTGATCATATAGTTTACCCTGAGAAACACATTTAAGTCTATACTTAAAAGACCACCAAAGAAAACTTATATTTGTAACTATGACAGCTGATAGTATAGATTTAGCACAAGAAGCACTTTTAGTCTGTAGGTTAAGGTCAATCAAAGGAAACTTAAAATTTAAACTAGTGATTATAAAAATTGGATCATGGAATGGAATGTTTTATTAGGGTTAGGCTAATTTATAAGGACTCTATTATTAATGTTAGGTCAGTGTCATAACAAGGGGAGGAAATATGAAGCATCTAGTCACTGGGAACTGAGTTTAGAAAACAAAGTAACAGAAGGTTATATCTGTGAAAGGTTACAACTGAACTTGTGTATCTTTTATCGTGAAGCCTGAGAGTAAGGCAAACCTGTCTGTCTTTGGTAAGAGATCTGGTACTCTAAACTAGTTAACAAATTGACTAATGAGATATTAAGGTGATAAATTACCTTGGGGGAAGGAGCTAGAGGTCTGTTTTCTAGCTGTAGTTTGCTTAGCTGTCAACCTACAGAAATTTGAGAAAAATAAATTATAATCTAGACATCATTAATCAAAATGACAGAGGTTGGTCAATAGTCCACTACCTAGTAAGTTTTCTAGGTCCCCGTGTTCTCCATCACAACTCTGGGCAGAGTCAGTGTGTCAATTAGGCCCAGAAGAGAAGCAGCTTTTTTTTCCTGTAGAATAGGAACATGGGAAAATGACTCACCTTGACCTAGGCAATATGAGACATTTAATTCTCTGGGTGTCCTCAATTTTACAACAGCATAAGCTGATCTCTGGCAGCAGCAAGGAAATGAAGCACTGTTTCTCAGTGGTTTTTATAACACTCTAGGCAGTATTGTCAATGTGCCTACATTTTCTTGGAAACCTTGGTGGGAATCTGGGGGGTTGTAACCGTTATGCTTTGGAGTGTCTGTTCTAATAATCTTAAACATTTACTATTACATTTAGCAGATTTCTGAGAAGACTGACAGCTAATATCTATTAAGCATATCTGGGTTAGGCAATCTCTAACTTAAATCAGTGATCTTTAACCTTTTTACTGTTGTAAACCTTTAAATTACTATTAAAACTATTGCTTCCCAAGGCAGGATAGAAATCAGAGACCCTAAGTCAGCATGTTCTAAGGTGACAAGGCAGTGAGGTAGGAATGGCCACAAAGAAGGTGGGTGGTCATGGGACTATCATTAACTAAGATGGCAGTGAAGCTACAGCCAGTCATGTGACCTCTCTTAGCTAAGATGTCACTGAAGCAAAGGCTTAGAAAAACCTTATCTGCCCACAAAAAGATGGAATACTCTCATAAGACTGCCCCCAATCAAGATGGTGATAAAGCTACAGCTCTGACTAAAGGAATGTCACATGTTTGTTACATCTTAAAATGGCAGAAATGGCTGTATATCACTAGATAAAAACATATAAAAGGACAAACATATAGAGATAAATGGACATGTTTTTTCTGGTGGACAAGAGGTCTCTGATTTCACCATAGTCAGCCTCTGTTGCTGTGTCCAGAGCAGTGGGTTTGATCTGTGCATGGAGCAACTGAGCTTCCCTACCTGGTTTAGAGCTGATGCAGAACAGAATGAAAAGAAACCAGAGAGCTGACAGTGGTGGTGGTGAGCAGAACCCAGGAGCACAGAAGCATACACAACAGCTTAATCTGGTGTGAGCAGGGCAGAAATGAAGCAAGACAAGGGAGCAAGCACCTTGGGGAGGGGCGGGAAGTAAGAGGCAGTGCCTGCAGCTGTGCTCTGTTTGCCTGTAACTCTGCTCTAGCATAGCATGATTTTTGCCCCCAATGAGTTTGGGTTGGGCAGGGAGCAAGAAACCAAGGGTGAAAGTGGAGAGAGGAAGCTAGAGGCAGCTGCAGAGGCAATGGCAGAATCATGGGGGAACACTTTCTCAATAGTTATCATACCACAATCTAAGCAGTCTTGTCATTGTGCCTATATGTAGGAGGGAGATCAAAGAAATAAAGCAGCAAGAGATGGGGTGGTAGGAGGGGGCCCTACATAGAAATCTTTCCATTTTTCCAGATGTCAGAAGAGAGAGTTGTAAAAGTTTTTTTTTTTTAAGTAACTTTTGACACCCGTGCAGTTTTTGCTTCGTGGATATTGTGGCCAAATTTAGCTTGTGAAGTTTTAAGCCTTCGAGAGTGGGAGGCATCCCAGTATGAAACCTGGGAGTGACTGGGAAGACATATGCTTTCTGGGTGAGAGTGCAGTTATTAATTACCCCTACCAGCATCCTGAGGATAAGTTAATAACTAACCAACAGAAGGTCAGATCACCAATACATCAAGCATTGATTTGAGGTCTGAGCTCAGGCCAGTATCTGAGAGGGCAGTGAGGAGAATGGTTTACCCAGGCCTGAGGTTTCACAGCAGTGATAAAAGGAAATTACAAAGAGGAGAGGTGAAATCTCAACTAAAAGGAAAATGTCCTAAAATAAGGACACAGCAAAGAGGCCAGTCTTAAAGACTGTGAATGTCTTCATCCACAAGAACACCACAAGGTGGCTGCTAGCTCAACAACCCTACCTTGGGACCAGGGAATGTTTACACTGACCACTGTCTAAGAAAGAGCTTACCAACTTGATATATTTTAATGGGTAGTTTTAGCATGCAATCTATTGAATGGCAAGTTCATGTGGCAATGGGAGATGTTGACCTGGGGACCTGCAAGTTGTTAAATCTGAGTCACAACACAACACCAATTTGTTTTATGAAAAGAAATTGAGGATCTGTTTGATAGCACCAGCTATGGTGATAGTGGAATTGGTTATCTGGTAGGCCCATGCTTAGGCATTCCGGCCCCCTGAGGTACCAGCCATATGACAGGTTTAGTATAGAATAGTTTATTTAGAGCCTGGGAAGGGAGTTGAATAGGGATGATAAGGGAGGAAAAAGAGAGAGAGAGAGAGAGAGAGAGAGAGAGAGAGAGAGAGAGAGAGAACAAACTTAGGACAAATTGAAACTAAAATCTAAAATGTATCTATAATTGTATAATTGAATCCACCAGAATGAAGAATAAATAACTTCTAGTTCTTCTTTTTAGATCAACTTTAGATCAACATTAACCACCAAATGACCTCCAACAGAAATGACATGGGACCTGGAAGCTAAGAGTTGGGGCTCCACACACATCAGTTTTAAGAAATTCTGCTGTGTGTGGACCATTAGCAACTTTTCATTTTGCATTGGTGGAATTCAGAGAAAGATTTCAAGCCCAGTGTTCTCATTAAAGACCAATGACGAAGTGCCATGGTGTTTAAGAGTTCATGCAAACTGGGTCGATGAAGAAAGCAAAGACTTTCAAAGACTGTCAGTTTACTTGGTGTTGCTCAGCTGTCCAGAGAGACCAGTTTGGGTAAAGTTCGAGTTCTGGATCATGAATTCCCAAGGAGAGAAATATCAAAGAACAAAGAGCACAAAAACCACTAGCTTTCTGCAAAACCAAGAATGGGGATTCAAACGGTTCATTCTCCAAGATCTCCTCCTCTCCCATCAGCATTGGCTTCTCCCTGAAGACCAGGTCACCCTCTGCTGCAAGGTGAGCATAGTAGGAGACTTCTTTTGCATGCCTGGAAAGAACATGACACCTGCAATCATGGATCCTTGGCACACACTGGCAGATGACCTAAGGGAGTTGTGGGAGAAATCTCTCTTCACAGACTGTTGCCTGTTGGTGGCTGTTAATAACAGACACAGAAATCCAGTAACTCACATGGACACACTTTTAAAAAGACTACTTCACCACATTGTAAAATCTAAAACAACTTGATAGCTTTATTAATAGGTTTCACATCTCAAGGCCAAATCATGTCAAGATAGTCAATTAAACAGACATAACTCCTAGTCAAATAGAATCAGTCAATAAAAGTCACCTCACGTGCCATCCCTTCAATTCAGGATCCCCCAACCCCTTTTTCTACTTTGTAGCTGTTACCAGCCTCCTGTTCAGGGGGATATTCCATGCTGGATCAGAGTTCAACAAGGGCAGGCCATGAGAATTGCAGGGAGGCCACCTTGTCACAGACATATTCTGCTCTCTCAGTGATCCTCCATTGCAGGACTACCCCTAATCCCTCTTCCCTTCTCTTCACTGATCCAGTTCCCAACATAAACCAAGACCCCCCTGGCTGGCCCTCTTCACCAGACCCTGTCCACCTTCACTTTGGAGCTGCAATGTTGCAGTTTCCTTAGGCACAATATGGCTATTGCACACCTTCTTGACCTCTCCTGCCTTTCTTTCAGAGTTGCCTGTCATCCTCCATCTCCCCTAGGTCCTTATGAGTTTTGTGACTCCCTGTGCTTCTCTGACCCTTTCTTGTGGATGACATCACTCTCCTAAAGATTGTTTTTTTTTTTCATCCTTGTCTTCTGGACTCCACAAAAACCCTGGTGCCAGATTCCCAGTCTCTCCTTGGGATTAGCCAGACTAAGCCTCTAACTCCCACTGAATAAGGTGAAATCACACTGAAAATCTTGTGTTTTCCTCCAGTCTAATTGTGTCCTGGAGTCTCCCATGACTATGGAGTACAGCCCAATCATCTTCCAGCCCCTTCTTTCATCCACAGGAAATGTGTTGTCCATGCTGTCTAACTCCTTCTAGGGATGTCTTTTAGAAAATCTGCAGGTTCTTCAGCTTGCACATAACCTGAATTATCCTAGATGTGTTCACCTTTGCAATAGAATTTGAACACAATACTCTTTAAGTAATCAATCCAAAGGTTCACCTATTGACACTCTAGATCCTAATATTATTAGGGACTTTTGCAAATGCTACAGGTGATCAGGGAAATGGTAAGGTATTCCCTATTTCCTATTTTTCTCTTCTCTACTCCAAGCCCTGTTTGATTTTGTTCTTCTCCTGCCCAGGCACGCACACACACACACACACACACACACACACACACACACACACACACACACACACTCTCACACACACTGTATAAAGTGTCCTGGTTTTTTCAGTTACTTGATGTATCTGTAAGTTCATTTCAAAGTAGAAGCTGGGAAGTGAACCTAGGAGGATGGGGGAAAGCAATTTAGTAGCCCCTCAGCATGCACACATCCTGCACACACTTTCCCCCAGGTTGATGCATATCTCAGCTCCTTCCTGCACTATCCTCAATTTCTAGAGCTCAAAAATTTCCAATTTCTAAGCCCTCTTTGTTCTCACCTTATTGTATTCAGTTTCACAGGGATTCAGGTATCTTTTAGGTATGAGTGCCATTCAACTATTGTTTTGTGCTGTTCTACTTCAATTAAGAGATGGCTCTGGAGTTTGCAATATATATATATATATATATGTGTGTGTGTGTGTGTGTGTGTGTGTGTGTGTGTGTGTGTGTGTGTCTCAGAAAAGTGGATATGAAAAAGCCAAGTGATCTATGTAAAAAATGATACTGTCTAGTTTCCTGTCAAGTTGAATCAAGCTAGAGTCATCAGAAAGAAAGGAGTCTCAGTTGAGGAAATGCCTTCATCAGATCCAGCTCTAAGGCATTTTCTCGATTAGTGATCAATGTGAGAGGGCCTATTGCAGCGTTGGTGGTAGGATTGGTGAGCCTGGGTTCTATAGAAAAGTAGATAGAATGAGCCATGTAGAAGCAAGGCAGTAAGCACCATCCCTCCATGGCCACTTCATCAGCTTCTGCCTCCAGGTTCCATATCTGTTTGAGTTCCTGTCCTAACTTCCTCCAATGATGGATTATGATCTAGAATTATAAGACAAATAAAACCTATCCTTCCCAAGTTGATTTTGGGTCATAGTGATTTACCTAATAATTAGCAACTGTAAGTCAAATAGGTACACATCTAAATGGAGGAATGATTTTGAATCAAACTTATCAGAGGCCTCCAAGAGCATTATCTGTTGGCAAAAGGTTACCATCCCTATCTTTGTTGATCTGAATTTAGTAGTCCAATGACAGCCTTTGCCTCACCTTCTGCATATTCCAGAAGGCTGAAGTCTTTTCTTTGGGATATTTCTAGGAAAACAAACAAACAAACGAACAACAACAACAACAACAAAATCATTGTTTCTAGGAATGCCTTGCCTAAAATCCATGTTCAAATGACCTTGCTTACCACAATTAAAATATCTGCCATTTTGATTTTTGTAATACATTTAGAAATGATTTCTATCAAATTAGCTCCATTAACATGAGATCCAACATCAGCTGTACCTCTAATCCATTCTTCTACTGGTGTTGATCTTGCCTTTAAATATCTAATCTCACTTTTGCATTCTGAATTAGCATTTTCAAAAGTCAAAGATTTAATCACTATTTTTTATGTTCCACACCACTTTATTTTCCATACTAATAAATAAACATTATGTGCAATATTAATCACTATTTTTTGACTCCTGAATTTAATACTATTCTATTTATAGCTAAAGTCAATGTTTGCAAAATCAGTAAAGGTTATATTGGTGGCTTTGTATAATTTTAGTAAATATCACAGACCTTTTTCCTGACTCATCAATTTTGTCCCAAGCATTTAAAGCAGCTAAGCTACACATTCTGACTTTCTATTTCTCAGAACTAGAAATGTCCAAAACAATTCAATTTCAGAAAAAAAAAAAACACCCCCATGTTTAGCCAATCAGGATCTGCCAGAATCTGCCCACCACCCAGTCTAAATCAAGCCTAAGCTCAAAATAGCTAATCAGCAATGATTCCAAAGGATCACAAAACTTCCCAGAAACCTGACACCTGTAGGCACTACTGGCTCTGAAGATAGAGCCAACCAATCAAGGGAAATCAACATTTCCCTACACTAAGAGGCTTTAAATTCACCCTGTAAAGCACACACCTTTACTTTCTTCCCTACATATGACAGTCCCCTGCATGTTGGATGTCTACAAAATAATCGATTTTTGCTGTTGCATAACATTTGAGTGTGGGTATCATTCTTCAGTGAATTGTGGATCCTCATATTTGAGGATTCATCTGGGATTTGTTTTAACCACACAACCAAATAGTTGATTTTTTTTTTTTTTTTACTTTTTCTTTTCTGATCATTAAGTTTGTTTCTTGTTTTGCCAATTGTCACTTCAGTGTTTTCTTATTCTGGTTCAATTTAGAGGCCAAGAGGAACACAGCCGACATGTTTTCTGTCACCCAGTCTGGGATTATGGAGGACATTCATGAAACCCATCTGGAAAATGTGGTAGGTCTCATCTGATTTATGATTTAGCTGTGTGTTTGTGGATCTTTCATACACAAGAAAGAAGACCATCTGAGACAGCCTTTTCTTTTTGGTTTTGCTTTCCTGGGAACATTATTCTGTGTCTGTCCATGTGTATTTTGTTTATGGTTTCTTTCCTTGTGTGTCTGTTTGTTTCTGTTTGTATTTTGTCTGTGCATTTTGTGCCTGTGTACAAGCTTTTTAGATCCCTAAGATGGGACAGGCCCAGAGTACCCCACTGAGTTAGGTCCTCAGACATTTCATAATTTCCACCAAGTTGTAGAGATTCAGGTCTGGTGGTTAGTCCCAGAAAACCAATCATCATCTGTAGGAATAGTTAGCCCACTTATGAACTAGAATGGCCTGAGGAGGGATCATTTTATCCCTCTACAATCTTCAAGGTGAAGGTTTTGTATATTGAAGGAATCTCAGGTTTCAGCCTGAACTTAAAAATTAACTTCTCCAGAGACACATTGCAGGTGAACCACATTCCAGAGACTTACACATACATTCTAGGAGAAGGGCCCAAGATAAGAAAATTAAAAGGTTATCAGGAAGCTGGGCCCTTATGGCAATAAACCTGAGTAAACAGGAGCTATGGTAAGACAGACTTAGCTAACACTCATTGTCATAAGATAATGTTTCCAAGAAACCAGGCATGGGAGCAGCCATTTGAGATCAGCTTTTGTAGTTAGCATTGTCTAAGAGGTGATTGTAAGACTGCCCTTGTAAACCCTGTGGAAACTGTCTAAGAATTGCTCTTTGCTGTAGCTCAGCTTTTCTTTAGCCTGTGTGTGTAGGGTGGGGGGGGGGGGGTGAACCCCAGTGCACTGGTT
This sequence comes from Arvicanthis niloticus, assembly GCF_011762505.2. Taxonomy (NCBI): domain Eukaryota; kingdom Metazoa; phylum Chordata; class Mammalia; order Rodentia; family Muridae; genus Arvicanthis; species Arvicanthis niloticus. Next base: position 72,474,568 of record NC_047661.1, on the reverse strand, counting down.
CAATAAAACTCTTGCTTTTCCATTGAACACACTGTCAATGAGTATTTCTGTGGGAGCTCGTCTTCCCGGTTTGGATCTCAGGGTACAACAGTATGAGGCCAGGGGCCACCTGGACCAAGTGTCAAATATTGTCACATGGCAATAATAGTCAAATAGCCCCCTGTTTGGTTGAAATCTTGTTTTGTCACTGAAAGACTCCCAAGAGGGGAGACCCTGACTCAAGTCTTGGGATGTCATGGCCACCCAATAATTCATAAGACAACAATCTAGATGCAATCAGCAAGAGGTATATTTTGTGATCACCGGCTGATGGTCAATCCATAACTCACACAAGAGCAGAAGAATTGACAAAACATCCTGTCTAGGAGCAGTCTTATATAGGGGAACCGACAAACAGAGAGAGGGCAGTGAAAGGGTAACTAAGGAAACATATCATAAAAACAATGGAAAGTCCCAAAAAGTCCCAACCCATAATTTAGTCAGGGTCATGCAGAAAACATGTTATATACTTATCTTTTGTAAGAATGTAACCTTGCCCAACCATTTGTCTTGTGGTCAGCTAGTTCCTGGGACCACCCAGATGACTTGCATCTTTCTTTGTGGTCAGGAATGTGTCTCCATGCTTTGGGCCTTCCCCACCTGCAGGTGGGTTCTCTTCCCTGAGGTCTAAGAAATGTTAATCAGCCTCTCCCTTCCTCTCCTGAATGTTAATCCAGCAGTGTCCTCTGACTCAGGAATAATGTACTCCTCCCAGAATGTAGATTTTATCCAGGGGCAGTGAAGACCTAAAAGCTCACATTTAGTTCTGCTTTATTTGGGAACTAGTGAACTGGCTGACCCGCATTTTTTTGGATCAGGTCTAGGGGTTATAAAAACTTTCTATACTTTTCATAAGTTTTCTATATCTTTCATCACTAGCAGCACCACTTCCCATCCTCCACCCTGCTTGGTATAGGAGTCAGCTGACAAGGGAGGTTCAGCACTAGTACTACAATATACCATATGAGCAACCCTATAAGACAAAAGCCTCACAATCATCTCATTAGATGCAGAAAAAGCTTTTTGACAAAATACAACATTTTTCTTAGAAATGCAAGGGATGTAACTGAATATAATAAAGCCAACATCAAGTTAAATGTAGAGAAATTTAAATAAATTCCAATAAAATCAGGACAAGGTAAGGTTGTATACTCTGAAAATATACTTATTAAATAGAGCAGTTGATGTCTTAAAAAAATAAGACAATTGAAGCAAATCAAGGGTATACAAATTAGAAAGGAAGAAGCCAAATGCTGTGCCCTCTACCCAGTCTTGAGCAGGCCAGAAAGAGCTTGTTTACCACAATAGACCTAATAATAGGACCTAGGTGGAGTTACCCACCTTGGCTGAAGTACAACCTCCTACAGGAATTTAGAAGAATAGACTGCCTGCTGAGCTTGCCTTGAGACATCTCTGGCTGTAACAAAGGATGGGTTCCCCCACCCATCTACAACTGTAACAAAGGATGAGTTCTCCTGCCCATCTCCAGAAGAAATAAGGATGGGTTTGGTGGGGCTTTCCCTTTAAATAGAAGAGCTGAATATTAAAAATTTAAGCATTAATTAGAAAACTTTGTCTTGGCTTCATGCTTCTCTCACCTCTCTGTCTCCCTTTTTCATTTCCAGCCCCCATTTCAGGTGAACCCAGTTCATCTATGCCTGAAGGCAGCTATAAAATACTGTTATTTGTATTAATATGAGGATAGACATGTGACCCTAGAAATTCCAATGGGAAAATCCTACAGCTAATGAACACTTTCAGCCACTACATGGTTACAAAATTAAATCATAAATGTCAGTGGCCCTCCTGTATACAAATGACAAACAGAACGAGAATGAAATCAAGGAAACAACCCTTTTCACAACACTGTCAAGTAATATAAAGCATTTTGGGCTAACTATAACCAAGAGGACAAAGGACTTGAATGATAAAAATCTTAAGTCTTTGAAGAAAGAACTTGAAGAACATATCAGAAGATGGGAAATCTCCCATGCTCATGGTGAAGAGCCCCTACTCGGGAGACCCTTCCTCAAGCCTCCGGAATTGCGACCACCCAAAAATCACAAGAAACCATACCTGGATGCAATCAGCAGAGGTTTATTAGGAAAGGAGCCGGCGGTCAAAAACGACATGCTCTTTAGCTCCAAGAGCAGGGTTTTTGGCCACGTGTGGTGGGTTAAAGGGTCTTTTATAGCATGGGGTGGGGGGAGGAAGGCATTTTCGCGCGCTTACACATGATTGGTTGTTTTACAAATTTTGAACATAGCACTGGGAAGACCAAGGGAGGGGTAACCAAGAACAGTGGAACATTTCAGAGAATCTAGCCCAAATGATCTAGAGTCACTTTTTCCGCTATAGGGCTATGGCCCCACCTAGGTGATAACATCTCTATCTGTAGTCAGGAATGCCTTCCGGCCTTGGGTGAGGCTTGGGGAATGTAATCTAGCAAGTGTCCTTCACCTGGAATGTGAAGGCCTGAAATCCCATTTTCAGTTCCGAGTTCTGTAAGGCGGAAAAATCTACACATATTTCATAAAATGGCCTTTATAATTTTTCACTCTACATCGGTACACGATTAACATAGTAAAAATGGCCAAAACCAGTCTACACACTTGATCCAATCCCCATCAAAATTGTAGCACATTTCTCCACAGATCTTGAAAGATAATTCTCAACTTCATATGGACCTACCTCCCCCTCAAAAAAATCCAGGATAACTAAAACTGACCCCTGGGCTTTGGAGACAGAGAGAATTTAAAGCCAAAAACCACAACTCAGAGGGGCAAACCACAACCCAGGGGGAGTGAAGGAGGGTTATTGGAGAGTACCTGTGGGAAGTCCCAGCCCATTATTCTGTTTGGGACAGGGTCCAAGGAAGAGTCATGGGGAACATTTTGTATAGGCTATTCTCTAAGAGCCTATTCATAATCAACCATCTATCTTGTGGTCAGCCAAGTTCCTGAAACACAGAGCTCACAACCAAGATGACCTGCACTCTTGGTTCTGCTCAGTTTTAACCCCTTCAAAACCATCCTGAAAAATAAAAGAACTATGGGTGTTCTCACCATTTCAATGTGTGTTACTGAACTATAGTAATAAAACCCACATGGCATGGCATAAAAAATAGACACATTGTTTAATGGAATCGAACTGAAGACTGAGATATAAGTATATACACCTATCTATGGACACTGGATTTTTTATAAAGAGGCCAAAAATACACACTGGAAAAAAGACGGCATCTTCCATAAATGGTACTGGTCTTGTAAGACGCCCCATGAAGGGAGGACCTCCCTCAAGCCTCAGGAATTTGCTGTCACCCAATAACTCACAAGACACCATTCTTGAAGCAACAGCAAGAGGTATATTTCAGGATCAGTCGACTGATGGTCAATTTGTAACCCATGCAGGGGCAGAGGAATTGACAAGACTGCCTGGTCAGGTGCGGTCTTATATAGGAGAACCCACAAATGGTAGAGGGGGGTGAAGGGGTAACCAAGGAAACATGACATAAAATCAGTGGAAAGTCAGCTAGTTCCTGGAACCACCCAGATGACTTGCATCTTTCTTTGTGGTCAGGAATGTGTCTTCCTGCTTTGGGCCTTCCACACCCACAGGTGGATTCCCTTCCCTGAGGTCTAAGGAATGTTAATAAGTCCTTCCCTTCCTCTCTTGCATGTTAATCCAGCAAGTGTCCTCTGACTGAGGGATAATGTACCCCTCCCTGAATGTGAAATGTATCCCGGGCAGTGAAGGCCTAAACTCTTATATTTAGTTCCACATTCTTGGAACTAGTGAACCTGCATTCTTTTGCTCAGCTCTAAGGATCATAAGAGCTTTCTATATGTTTCATAAGTTTTCAATATCTTACAGTCTGACTGGATGGTTTCATGTAGAAGAATGCAAATAGATCCATACTTACCACTCAGCACAAAACTTAAGTCTAAGTGAATCAAAGACTTCACGATAATAACAGATACACTAAACTTTATGGAAGAGGAAGTGGGGGCAGGTCATCTTGCACTCATTGTCACAGGAGAATAATTTCTGAACAGAACACCCATAGTACAGGCACTAAGATCAACAATAAAATAAATGGAACCTCATGAAACTGAAAAGCTTCTGTTAGGCAAAGGACACCATCATTCAGACAAAGTGGGATCCTATAGAATGGGAAAAGATTTTTCTTAACTTCACATTCAATTGATAACTAGTACCCAAAATATATAAAGAACTTAAAAACCTAGCTATCAAAACCCCAAATAATTCAATTTTAAAATAGGGTACAGATCTCAACTGGAGGGCAAGGGAGGTGGGGAGGAATAGAGGGAGGTGAAACTGTAATCAGGGCATATTATATGAGAATGAAAGAGCCCCAAAAGGGGACCCTCACCGAAGACTGGACCTGTACACCCCAAGGACACACGAGAGACTTTCTTGATGCAACTGCAGAGGAGGTTTAATGACGAGGGCCCTCGAGCCGGAACATATCTCACGCAGGAGATAGAGGTTCTGGCCCAGAACCCAGGAAATTTGGGATATTTATGGGTAGGGGTTGGGGAGAGTGGGAAAATTTGGCATGCTTACATATGATTGGATATTTCAAAAATCAGCAACTTGCAGAAGCAGCTACGTGTGAGCTGGCAGGATGACTAGATACTTTTGACCATGAAACTTTGGACTTCTCAAAAAGGGGGAGAGAAAAGTAAACACTAGATGGCCCATTACTCACTTGAGCTTGTCTGGACTTGACTGGGCACATCCTAGCATGCCTTTTCATTTGGGTCACCCTGCCCCTGCAGGGGCTTAATATTTTTATTATGACTATATTTAATAAATTGTTGGTGGTCTTTGCTGACCATGAATTTTTGTTATTGTTACAATGCTGCTTTCAAATTTTGTTCTCACAAGAAAAGAATCTATTTTGAATAAAAGCAGGAGAAAGAATTCATTCTCTCTTGAGCCAGAACTGTGGTTCTGAGTTTAGATACTGGGAGACTGTTTCTTCATTCTCCTCTGATATTATTCCTCTTCCTTATCTTCTTTTGATGGCCTATGTAGAGCTGCCTGAGAGACCTGGGAAATGAGGATCTTAAAGAATGGAGTGGACTACAGACTAATGCTGTATACAACTTTATTTCAGCTTCAATGTACTGTTATATATGAATGTAACAAGGAAAGTAATGATCCATGGAAGGTTGTTTGAATCCAGAAACATATGATCAGAAAACATGTAAATAAACACTGGTATGCATATACTAAATATTAACAGAGCAGCCTTTTCCCAGAATTTCTAAGACTAGTGTTGCAGACCGTTCTGCCCCATGCTTGGTGCCAAAATGTCCCAGCTTGAGCTGCCCCATGCTTGGGGGCCAAAATGTTCCTGACCTCTCTGCTGCTCCGGTCCAAAGGTCAGCGTCTAGCAAGAGAGAGAGAGTGGGGGAAGAAGGGGAAGAGACTTAACGAATGCAGACAAACCAGAGTGTGTGGTCAAGTCTCCTTTACTGTCTCCCATTGACTCTATTGACTTCCTTGCAAGAAAATCTTGGGTATTTATAAGCACAAGCAGGGAAACACAGCTGAAGACACTTTACCACATGCACCTTGCAGCTGGGGTTACTAAACAGCAAAACAATATATGTGGGATAAACAAGATGTTTGTCAGAATCTGCTCAGCTGTTGTAGGCTCTTGAAAAACAAGTCTCTAGTCAGGGTATATGGTTCGAGATGGCTGCAATGTCCATCTAGCTGCTTTCTGCTAAAAGATGGCTCCCAACAGAGTAGACCAATTTAAACATAATTGGCATGCACATACTGTAGATATTCTGTGAATACATGAAAGCAAAGCTTTCATCATATGCATATGATATCATATGAATCATATGCAGATTCCGGGCACACTGAGAACAGGACTCAGTATATCCTTTCACCAGGTTGTGTTCTATAGGTATGAGCTGACATCCAAGAAGAATAAACAAGAAAAACAATCTAGGGAACAAAATGCACTTGAGGTAAAAAAAGTCCTCTGCCTTTTTGTCTGGAGCCTCTCTCACAACTCCCTAAGGAACTGCTTGCCATGTGCCATTCTTTTGACAGTGTTCTGACATTCTCTCCCTCCCAGGGTCAGAAATTCATTCTTTCTTAGAAACAGTTTTAGTGGTGGGATGTCTGCTTTTCTTCACTTGCTGTGGTAGTTTGAATATGTTTGGACCATGGGAAGGGACACACTTCCTCTACCAAGACTATCATTCCTCCAATAAGGCCACACTCCCTAATGGTGACACTTCCAGTGGGCCAAACATATTCACACCTCTATACCTGCTCTTCTCCTCCTGAGTCTCTGTGTTCTCCAATTTCATATCAATTTCAAAATTCACCTGGAGGTCAGAGATGAGCACCAGGTAAGAAAGAACAACTCTCTTGTGGTAGGCATCAAAGATGAAGTTAGGCCAATCTGACCATGAATGGGGACTAGCCAGGTTAAGGTAAATCCAAACCTATTTTGCAGAAAGTCACTACTTTCTTTGTTAGTTTTACTATGTAAGTTTTTGTGTGAAGCAATGGCAAGGCCTTACTCTTGGCAAACACTCACCCTTGGCTCTCCTATCTACTATTCTTCTTTCTGCTTCCCTTCCATGATTCTCTTGTCAGTTCTCAGAACTTCAAACAAGACTTCATAGCAACCCACCTTAGTAACCCTTCCTCCTGATCTCTAGATTTTGCCAACATCCTGCTAGATAGATATTTTTAGAACCCCTAGTAACAGAAAGGCCTTGTGAGAATAACTTAGTTAGACCCCACAGCTACAGCTAGCTTTCTGCACCTGCAAAGCCCTCTTTCCTTTCCTACCCATCCCCATATCCTGTTTTTAGAGTATATAACCTGTGTGAGTAATGAAAATTTTGCCAGCTTGATCAGACTTCTTCACTTGCTGTGCCTTTTTATTTTCTCACACATCTCAGTTGTCTCCACAGGGTCTAAAGGTCCCATATGATTGTCCAGCTGGCCTAGACATTTTTAAATGGGACATTAATTTTATTTGTTCCAACACATGTAGCTAAAACAAAATCAAGACTTAGATAGATAAACCAAACAGAAGCAAAATGAGAATTATTTTATTCTTACATTGTGATATCTTGAGGCTCTGTGGCCTGTAGTCATGCCCTCTACCTGTGGAGGGGCTAGTAGGGGCATTGTCCTACAAGACTAGAGGACTCCAATCTAGGGAGGTCTTTGGCCTCATATCAGAAGCCTGTATCAGGAGCCTGGAGTCTGGGAGTGTGGTGAAATGTATGTTGTTCCTTGCAGGGAACCCTGCTGACTTTCTGGCTATTTTGTGCTCGACCAGAAACCATGCTTTCCTTTTATGGTACTACACATGTTGCTCATCAAGCCATCTCTAGAGTAGAGTCTGTGCAAGTTCCAAGGTACTACACAGCTCACTGCCCTCAAATATGGGCACCCCATAGTTACTAAGACTCCACCTTTGTGCTTGTAACCTGCTGACAGCACTACTGTCCTGTACTCTTTCAGTTTCCCAGCAGGGAAAGCAGAATCCTGCAGCTACAGCTGTACCATGCTGAAAGTTAGGTGGTACATTTACACAATGGAGTATTACTAGGCTATTAAAAATAATGAATTTGAGAAATTCTTAGGTAAACGGATGGAACTAGAAAATATCATTCTGAGTGAGGAAACCCAATCACACACACACAAAAAACACACACATGGTATTTACTCACTGATAATCAGATATTAGCCCAAAAGCTTGAAATAGCCAAGATTCAACTCACAGACCACATGAAATTCATGAAGAAGGAAGACCTAGTGTGGATCCCTTGGTCCTATTTAGAAAGAGTAACAAAATACTCAAGGGAGCAAATATGGAGACAAAGTGTGGAACAGAAACTGAAGCAGGGGCCATCTAGAGACCATTCCACCTGGGTATTTATCTCATGTGTAGTCATCAAAGGTAGATGCTGATGTGGATGTCAGGAAGTGCATGCTGACAAGAGCCTGATACACCTGTCTCCTTAGAGGTCTGCCAGAGTCTGACATACCCAGAGCCAGATGTTCACAGCTAACCACTGATTTGCTCAAAAGTTTCCCAATGGAGAAGTTAGAGAAAAGACTGAAGGAGCTGAAATGGTTGGTGGCCCAGGAGGAGAACAACAATACCAACCAACCAGAGCTCCCCAGGGTCTAAACCACCAGCCTGGGAGCACATAGGGACCCATGACTCCATCTGTATATGTAGGGGAGGATGGCCTTGTCGGGCATAGGTAGAAGAGGAGGAGATCCTTGGTCCCATGAAGGCTGAATATGGAGTGTGGGGGAGAATTCAAAGATGGGGAGTTGGCAGTGGTGGGGGTAGGTGTGGGCACATCCTCATAGAAGCAGGAGGAGGGGGAATGGGATAGGAGGTTCCTGGGTGGTGGTGAAAATGGGGTAAGGGACTAAATCTGGCATATAAATATAATATCCAATAAAAAAGCAAATGTATGATAATCTGGTTATAGATGTGACATTTTTATCTGTGCTGAAGCAAAAAGGAATTAAAGTGTTAAGTGTCAAAAAAAGAACTTGATGAAGAGTCACTGATGTGAATACTAGAAATAAGTCTACTGGAGAGATAAAAAATCAAAGCCAATTAATTGATTTATCCTGAGGGATCATCAGCATAGGAGTCAGACACACAGGAACCAGGGAGTGGCTGAGCTGATTGAATCACTGCAGTTATTTCTGTGTCCTTTAAATTGTTTGTCTAAGACTTGAAGAACTGGAGACATGAGAGGTATAGGCAGAGTTTTCACCTCATTTTACATAAGGGCAGTATTAATAGACCCTAATGTTTGATATCTCTTGAATATATGCTGCAGCCCTTAGAAAACAACAAAATATCTCCCTTTTAGGAAAGGCAGAAAAAGTATGGCTATTCCAAGTCCAAGTTCCAAGAGGACAGAACTCACCAGTGGAGGATGCAGATTATGAGGTATTGATAAGCTGAATCCTTCCAATTAAAGTGATTGAATTGGGAACTATTTAGGATATTCCTTAAGTGACTATGAAAAGCCTAAGGAGAAATTCCTGAGGGGAAGTACAAGACCATAAACCAAATTGGAAGGGGTCATCACAAGGTCTGTAGGTGAGATCTGTGTAACACACTAGAAAGAAGAAAGCTATCTTCAGAGGGTTGGGGCTCTGCTTCCTGCCCACCATATAGGAGTTCTTCCACATGCCTTACATTTTGTGAACACTCAGACTTCTGACAAGTTAAGGAAAATATAGCTTCCCTGATCATGTTTATGTCAGGAATCCATGTAAGACCAGCAGATGGGTAAATAATAGCTATTCAGAGATTGACATGATCCCTTCATTTATGGAAGATTGACTCCAGTAAGCAAAGTACACTGGTGATGGCTATTCTTCCTGTCTGGACTACCTGTGGACTTAAGTAATGTACAAGACTGGAGCGCATGCCTTTTAAAATTATTTTCCTTAAGTTGAAGTAGATAGGTCCAGTTCAAATACAGACTCTTTGAGTAGAAAAACACATACCTTTAATCAGAGTCTTGAGGCAGGAAAACACATACCTTTAATCCAGATCTTGAGACTAGAAGACACACCCTTGGCCACACCTTCTGCTGGTGATCTATATAAGAACATAGAAGAAGGAAGCTTTGTGTGTTTTCCTGTTTGCTCTCATCTTATTAGCAAGTCCACTTCTCCTTGGCATTAGAACCTACTTCTTCAGAAATCCTGTATATACTGAAGAATCCTTGGTTCGTCAAACATTGTGGTCTAATTGCAAGCTTTAGCTATTGTTATATTTGCTGGATCTCACCTTACAGGTTTTTCTGATACACCCCTTTCTCTTTATGTAGAGAAATTGATTGTGTACATTTTCTAAAGGACCCTGACTAATACAACACACCTGTCCCAGCCCAAGCTGCTGCTCCAGTCCTTGGGTCAGGGTCTAGCAAGAGAGACAGTGGGGATAAAGGGGAAGAGATTCCAAGAATGGAGACAAGACAGAGGTTCTGATCAATCTCATATATTGAAAGGAAATCTGGGTATTTATATGCGTTTGCCACGTGTCTCATAGGCATGGATACCACGTGCAACTTGCAGGTGTGGATACTGTGTGCATCTTACAGGCATGTATAATGTGGATAGCAAGTGAGCCTTGCACCTGGGGGCACTAAACAGCAAAAGAAGATATGTGGGAAAAACAAGATATTTTTCAGCATGTGCTCAGCTGTGGTAGGCTGTTAAAAAACAAGTTTCTTGTCAGGGTATATGGCTTCAGATGGCTGCAAAGATGATAGCCACTTTCTGCTAGAAGTTGGTTCCCAACACACACCTGAAATGAGAATGTACAAAATTTTCCAAACTCTTCTATTGTTGAGAAGAAGGGAGGGAGGGAGGTATATACACACACATACACACACACACACAGAGAGACAGAGAGAGAGAAAGAGAGAGAGAGAGAGAGAGAGAGAGAGAGAGAGAGAGAGAGAGACCGACTTACAGTGACTATGGGTCTGTATTGTTTCCTGTAAAACAAATATTGAAGCCTAGAGCAAAAATTCCATAGAAAAACAGCACCATAGAATGGCCTGTTTAGGAGAAACTGAAACTAAAATCTAAGGAGTATCTATAATTGTATCCTACAGGGTGAAGCGTAAGTAACTTCTACTTCTTCTCAGATCAAATTTAACCTCAAAAATAACTCCAGCAGAAATGTCAGGGGATTTGGAAGACACAACCTGGGGCTATGCCCATATCACTGTTCAGAAATTCTGCTATGAGTGGACCATTATTAACTTTTCATTTTGCATGGAGGAAATTTAGAAAAGGATTACAAGTACAGTGTTCTCAATAGAGTACAAAGACAAAGTAGCATGGTGTTTGAGAGTACTTCCAAACAGGGGTGACAAAGAAAGAAAAGATTACCTGTCAGTTTACCTGGTGTTGCTCAGCTGTCCAGAGATCCCAGTTTGGGCAAAGTTCCAGGTGTGGATAATAAATGCCCAAGGAGAGAAATATCAGAGTATGAAGAGACCCACTGTGGTAAGCTTTCTGAAAAACCAACACAGGGGATTTTAAAAGCTCATCCTTTGAGATTTTCTCCTCTCTCATCCGTATTGCCTTCTCCCTGAAGACCAGCTCACCCTCTGCTGCAAGGTGAACATAGTAGAAGCCTTCTTCAGCATTCCTGGATAGAACATGACACCTGCAATCCAGGATCCAAGGCATGTGTTGAGAGATGACCTAGCGGACCTGTGGGAGAATTCCCTGTTCACAGACTGCTGCCTGTTGGTAGGTGGCCATGAATTTAGGGCTCACAAGGCCATCCTAGCAGCTTGCTCTCCAGTTTTCAGAGCCATGTTTGAACATGAAATGAAAGAGAGCACTAATGAACCACATTGAGATCTATGACCTGGATCCCTAAGTCTTCAAGGAGATGATGGGCTTCATCTACCCAGGAAGGCACCACACTTCCACAGCCACTTTCTGGCCACTGGTGTGCTGGCAGCTGCTGACAGGTATGGCTTAGAGGGCTTGAAGGTCATGTGTGAGGATGCACTCTGCAGGAACCTCTCTGTGGAGAATGCTGCACACACACTCATCCTGGCTGACCTCCACTGCACAGAGCAGCTGAAGACTCAGGCCCTGGAGTTCATTGCACTTCATGCTTCTCACATCTCTGAGACTTTGGGGTAGAAATCAATGGTGGAGTCTTATTCTTACTTCATGGCTGAAGCATTCCACTTCATGATTTCTGCAGTGTTCTTGCTTGCAGCCTTCATTCAAATGCCTAAATTGAGTGGGCTTGTTAGCTATGACCTATACCTGTCTTCCAGCAGCAACAACTAGTGTTTTTGCCAAAGAATTCTGGTTAGAGTGCAATATTGCTGGCACATTTACAGTGAATTAGGGAGAGGCAGCCTAGTGGCTCAGGATTAACAACACCTGTAATATGTTCAAATGGTGGGTGGGGAAAAAGCTACACTGGAGTCTGGGACTCTCTTCCTGACATCTACCCTGTTGGTGTTCTGGCTGATGTCTAGGAAACCAGGATTCAATTTAGGTGCTGGCCCTAAGCACAGCCCAACAGAGTTTCTTCAGAGAAACATGTCTGCATTGGACTGAGTAGAAGAGATGACCTGGGCCCAGAGGATAAGAGAAACAAAACCTGAATGTTTACTTATCATAGAAGAAAAGAAAATGAAGACTTTCTGTTTAAGGACTCAGAACTCAGCTGCAAAAGCAATTACTGCTCTCTCAGAGAACTCTTGTTCAGTTTCCAGCACACACAGGAAAGTTTTCAACCACCTGTAACTGGTGATCCAGAGGTTCTGAGGCCCTCCTCTGGTCTCCTGGGCCACAAACAGCTCTGTAGACAAAACCTTAACCTAATAAAATATAATAGGAATAAACTTTTGAAATTAGTCTGTGGTTTCCAGAGATGTCTATTTTCAGAATAATTATGTGTAGTCCAATCAGCCAAGCTAAGATGTGGATGTTTGTACAGACCCCTCACTGTCCTATCATTATTAGAAATACCCGGTCTTTCTCTTGGAATTTGTTTTTGGCAAATGAGAACTCCATCATCATGCTCTATGACAACTGAGAAGAATAGACCAAAGTGGAGGGAATCTACTCTTCCTGGGAGAGATACGTTTGTGGTTGAAAGCATGCAAAAATATTTTATGTGTTTAAAAACACTACCAGGGATTGATTCATTGTAAATTCATACTTCCCAAGCCAGTAGATCTCAAACTTCCTAATGCTGTGCCCCCTTAATACAGTTCTTCATGTCATTATCAACCAAAACCATTAAAGTACTTGTGGCAACTCAAGAACTACAATATTGCTACTGTTATGAACCATACTGTGGAGAGCTGATATACAGGCTATCTGATATTCAACCCATATGAATGTGTCATTAGAGTGTGAAAGAGAATAGGAACCCACAGGTTGAGACCCATAGATCTAGGCCATGCCTGCCAGCATTCCAGGTAGATTGCTTACAGATCTTCTCCTACTTCAGACCCAATCCCACTATCTCAACCTCACCTCTGTTGCACACTACCTATGGAAGTCTTCACTGCCCATTCTTCACATATCCTGTGGATCCCACAGATCTTCTCTTTCTAACCTCCACCCCCCCCCCACTCTTTGCTCTTTCTCAGCTTTCTAGCCAGGCTTGCACCACCACTAACACAAGTACCACTCTTTCCTTGGTAACAGAAGGATGAAAGTAGATCCACAGCTCTCTCTTTGCTCCCCCACTGACAACTTTCCCCTTTTCATTTTCAGCTGTATAGCAGAAAATCTGCTGTGCTTTTTTTTTTTTCTGTAAAGCACCAAGCCCAATGCATCACAAAGACAATTTTTCCATGTTCTTTCTTCCCCCAATCAGACCATCATCTCACCCTCCAACCCCCACAGGCATTCATGAAGAACACAAAAACAACAGGAGATAGAAACAGTTATGGAAACAAATAACTCCATTAATCCCTCCTCCATCCCACCATCAATCCCCTAAGCTCCTCTATACAGCTATATGTTAACACCAGCTGTATCCTTCCTTGCTGCCTGCCTACATCTGCTGTGAATCCCACAGACAATTCCTTTTAATCTCCCTCCCCTCACTTCTTGCTTTATTCTAGCCCCAAACTCCAGCATGTACTCACTGATAAGTCACTGACCAATCCTGACAGGGAAGCATGGAAGCTGCCTGTAGATCTTTCCCTCTCCTTCAGTTCTTGTTTATTGGCACCTACCAGTCTAATCCCCAACTCTATAGCAATCCTTCTGGGGTAACCACTTTTTATTGTCTCTCCCAATTGCAAGGAAATAAAATAAGCAGAATCTGGTGTAATTTCTTCCCTCCTGAAAATCCCATCATACTTCTGACCTATCCCCATCCTAAATGTCACTTCCCTAAACCAGGAAATCTAGAACCACCAGTGGCAATAAAGTCCAAGGAAAATTAATGTCTGACAGCAGTGATGGCTGTTTTCAATTCCCAACATGACTACATACAGAATGAAGTACAATCAAGAATTCATAAAGATTTCATAAAAGTGTAAAGAGAAGATTAGTACCAGGCCTAGTAGTAATGCAGCATTTAACAAATGCATGCAGATCTCTGAGTTCAAGAACAGTTTACAAAATAAATTCCAAGACACCCAGATCAAAACAGTGAAAGATGTAATAGAACCAAGGTGGCATGTTCAAGACTGGGCACATGGATCTAGGTTAGAATTTCCTTTTGATTAAGATGTAGAGCTTTTGGACCTTCCAGAACCAAGCCTGACTGCATGATGACATGCTTCCCAACATGGTAATAATGGACTGAATCTCCAAAATGGCAAGCTAGCCCAAACTAAATATTTACATTTATAAGAGTTGCTTTGGTCATGATGTCTCTTCACAGCAATAAAATCCTAACTAAGACCACATACAGCAATCACACTCTTCAGATATCCAGAGAGGAAACAGAAGACAAGGAACAGAACTGCTACTCAACACAGAGATATGTAGAAATTAGGATCTAAAGCTTTAACCACTGCAATGCCAGCATCTTAGATGCTAGCACAAACAACACAATCACTAACAGCCAGGGCATTATGTCTATGCTAGAGTCCAGCTATCCTTACACAGCACTCCCTGAACATTTCAACATGGCTGAAGCATAAGGAAAGACCTTAAAATATCTATATGAATGTGATAGAAGTCATTCAGGAGAGAATGAAAAAATTCCTTTAACAAATTCATAAAAGCACATATAATAGTGTAAGGAAGGAAAGAAACCCATTAAAGAAATCCAGGAAAACAAAACAAACAGTGGAAGGAAATGAACAAAGTTGTTTAAGGCCTAAAAATTGAAATAGAATTGATAAAGAAAACAAATACTGAGAAAATTCAGGAAGTAAAGAATTTAAAATTTCCATACAAAGAATAAATGAAATGATAGTTGGTTCTTTGAGAAAATCAACAAATTAATAAATCCAACTCCAAACTAACATAAGTGCAGAAACAAAATATACAAATTCATCTTATCAGAAATTAAAGGTGAGACATTAACAATAGATATGGAGAAAATCCAGAGATTCACAGTGACACACTTTTCAAAACTGCTTCAGCACACTGGAAAATCTAAAATAACTTGACATTTTTCTGGATATCTAACCCTTATCAAGGCAAAATCAAGGTCATATAGTCAACTAAACAGACATAACTCCTAATAAAGTAGAAGCAGTCAATAAAATTCACCTCACTTGCCCCCTTCCAAACAGTATCCCCTAACCCTTCTTTCCTCCTTGTTGCTGTGTAGAAGCTTCCAATTCAGGAGGGATTCCCTCTGGACCACAGCCAGGAAGGCCAGGCCATGAGAATTCCAGGTAGGGCACCTTCTCACAATCATATTCCAATCTCTCATTCCACTCCATGACTATCCCAAATCCCTCTTTCCCTCCTCTTCACTGTGTGCCAGTTCTCAACATGGACCTAGACCCCCTGGCTGGCCCTCTTCACCTGACCCTGTCTCTTCACTTTTCCAATTTTCTACCACTATTTCTCTCTCCAGGTACACTCCTTTTTCATTTCCCTTCAGGTAATTCAGGACGCCTCCAGGGATATTCACTGATCTTAGCCTAATTTAGTACAAAGTCTCATATCAAGGTAGACAAGGCAACCCAGTAGGGGAAAGAAAGAAACAGCAAGAGCCACAGAGTGAGAGAGTGAAAGCAAGAGAGAAGAATTACAGGCCACAGTTCAAGTAATCCAACCATTGATAACTCTGAATTGTTAAATCCACGAATCTAATAGTTGCTGTGTTCCAAAGGCTGTGTGTCTCAGGTGGCCTTCAGTATATGCTGGAATTCTGAAGAAGTGTGCTCCAAAACAAACAAAAAGCAAAACTTTCTTTATCCATGTCCTTATATAGACTTCTAGTAAAATGTGAAGTGTCCCGGCCCACATTATTCCACGCTGCCCCATGTTTGGGGGCCAAGTGACCCAGTCTGTTCGAAAGAGACAGGTCTAGCAAGAAAGAGAGAGTGAGAATGGAGAAGGAAGAGACTAGAAGAATGATGACAAGACAGGGTGTGTGATCAAGTCCTGTTTATTGAAAGGAAATCATGGGTACATATATATAAACATAAACAGGAGAATACAGCTGAAGACACTATACCACATGTTTCTTGCAGCTGTGGGCACTAAACAAAAAAAATGAGATATGTGAGAATAACAAGATGTTTTTCAGAGTGTGCTAAGCTGTTGTAAGCTGTTGAAAACAATCTCTTGTCTGGCTTGAGATGGCTGCAAAGATGATAGCCGCTTTCTGCTAGGAAATTTTTAAATTTTTTCTGCTAGAAAAAATTTTTTAAATTTTTCAAAAGGGAAGGCTGGGAAAACTTACAGAAACCATGCCTGCCTTAGGTTGGAACAAAGGACCCCAGGCTCCCTTTCTCCTCTTTGGATACTCAATATCCATTTGATTGAGCTGTCTTAGGATGGTGAGCCCCCCCCCCCCCCCCCCCCAGTTAGGGGCAAGCATCTTGAATGTTCTCTTACCTGTCATTGACTATCTGGCTTAGCATGTAAGTTAGGGGTTAATCCTCTTCAGTCTCAATGACAGACCTTTTAAAGTTCCCTACTTCCAGCCTGTAATAATGGACCTGTATGGGTTTTATTTGAATAGCATCTATCTGTTGTCATACAAAAGCCATCAGTCTGTTGAACAGCATGGATCCGAGAGACAAGAGACTTACCAATGCCTGAATGATCAGTATAAAAGCAGCAAACTTTTTTTTAAAGGCAACACATAACTTCCTTTGTTGGAAAAGTTAAAGGTCTAAGCCTTGTACCCACATAATTTGAATTAATAGAAATTATACCAATGAAACCCTTGAATTTGCATCAGTTTAGTAACAATTATACAGATTTCTACCAATACATTATGGCTGTGTAATCCATTTTAGCTCTTCCTTCCTGTTCCAATGAAACCATTACTTTCCCCTAGATAGACAGCCTAATATTAACCACCTCAGTCCACAAGTCCAGGGTACTGGGGTGCCAACTCTTCATTACCTTCTTCAAGCTGAATATAGGCATTGAGATATTAGAAGAGGGATGAGGGGAAGGGTAAATTGAGAAGCCTCTGATGTCTGTCTTAACTGCATCCAGCTGGAAGTCCAGGACATCAGTGGACATGCAGGTGACAAGAAGATTCATTCACCAAGGCTGTGGATTCTGTAATATACACATCTCAAAACAAATTTTAGTATCAAGATAATTATTTTGTTTTATTTTCTAAAATCTAGTCTTCTGTAGGCCTACCTCTGTCCTGTCTGATCCATATAATTCAGGAAGATATAACTACTACCTTAATGACCTCTTCTGAAAACACATAGGAAAACCCTTTTTCCCAAATCTGCCTGTCTATCCTTGAGCCAGTAACCAGAAAATCCTTTACACTGACCTTTTATCCAGAGGAAAAAATATAAGTACACAACTCATAATCACATCCATTTTGAAAGTTAAATCAGTCTAATACAAATGATTAACACTATCTTTCTGTTCAGCTCTTTGCCTAGAGCAACCTTCTATTTATCTATTTATCTGTTTGGCTCTCTTGACAAGGAGCAGCCTGAAACTACTCCTCACATCTTTAAATCCTTTTTCATCTGTTCTTGCTGACTTATTTCTTGCCCCATTTTCATTACTATGACCTACTGGTCTCAACATGGCAGGTTGTTGTGGCAATCACCTTTGTTTCACTTCTGAATTTTTGGCAGACTCTTCTTCCAGTAATGTTCCTCACTGGGTCTTTTGTTCTTGCTGCCTTGTGTCGAGTACCAAGTGTTTGGACCCATGCTGCTTCATGCTCCCCTACACTGGGTGCCAAGATGTCCCAGCCCACACTACTCCACACTGCCACATGTTGGGGGGCCAAATGACCCAGTCCGTTCAGGTCAGTCAACAGGGTCTAGCAAGAGAGAGATAGTGGGAATAGAAGGGCAAGAGAGTAGAAGAATTGTGACAACACAGAGTGTGTGATCAAGTCCTGTTTGTTGAAAGGAAATCATGGGTATATATAAGCATATGCAGGAGAACACAGCTGAAGACACTTTACCACGTGTGCCTTGCAGCTGTGGGCACTAAACAACAAAATGAGATATGTGAGAAAAATAAGCCTCTTTCTGCTAGGAGTTGGCTCCCAACAGTGAAGTCCAGTTTAATGGTGTGCTTCTCCTGCCTCAATATCTGAATCACTGGTGGTCTTCCTACATCAAAGCTCCAGAATAATGGGGATTTAAATACTCTAAACCAAGCAATAAAGATTTCATAGGTGTCTCCTGCATTTGTGAATCATAGTTCTTTACAGTTATAGTCAAGTTGATAACCAAGAATAGCCATTACAAAGGGCTACTGATGTATATGAATTAGATTTATTATGGTTGTTAGTATTGGTGTTTATTGTTATTATTACTATTATTTTTAAATTATAATCTTTTCTCATACATACCTCCTGACCAGAGTTTCCTTTCCCTTAGATTTTATATCAAGCTAATTTGCTGAAAGTGTTTATTAGCCAAGGAATGTGGGGCCTAACACAAGGTCTAATCTCCATTCCACCTTCACCCTTCAGTCACATACACAGGTGGAGGGCCCAAACAGGCCCTAGAGAGATTTACATACTAATGAGGTACCTGAAGGCCAGAGTTGGAGCCATTAAACATTCCTCCCCAACCCCTCCCCCCATTCTCCCCTCCCCTTTTAACTCAGGTGGATCCTGGGTTTATGGGGTATGCATCCAGATCCATCCACCATCCGCCATGTGAATAAACCAGTTTTGGAAACCCAAGGGCTTCCTCGTGTGTTGGGGCCGCTCAGACATGAGGAACCCTGAGGAGCCAGGGAGAAGCCTTTAGTTAATGAGCAGCCTGGCCCAACTTCCAGCTGGAGGAACCCAGAGCTTTCCCAGCCAAGTACCCACAGCATGGCGGGAGGAACCCTGGGATCCCCAGCCTTATATTTTTCCCAACAAAGGAATATCCTGGTTCTCATGATGACATGATTCTTACCATGATGATAATAGACTGAACCTCCAAAATGGCAAGCCACCTCCAGCTAAATGTTTTTCTGTATAAGAGTTGCTTTGGTCGTGATTTCTCTTCACAGCCATCAAATTCTAACTAAGTCAACATAAAACAATCACATTCTTCACAAATCCAGAAAGGAAACCTGTTGCAAACCATTCTGCCTCACACTTGAGGGCCACTATGTTAAGGCTCACACTGCCTGGCTTGGGGGCCACTGTGTCCCAGCCTGCCAGGAGCCAAACTCAGGAAATTACCTGCTGTTTTAGAAAGTCTAGTCAGTACAAGGTTAAGAAAGGACATTCACAGGTCTCAGGTCCCAGGAACTTAAAGAACGTCTGGCATTTCCTTTGAGCTGATTATGACAGTGGGATGGTCTAGGGTGATAAGATTATGACAGTGGGATGGTCTAGGGTGATAAGAATTCCATAGTAGGATAGCCCTAAGCAATGACCCTCACCCAAACTTCCCGGTTTGCTGTGTCTTTATAACCTGCCACCAAAATTAAAGTTTCAGAGCTTGATCAGAACCCAGACTTGCTCTCATTCTTTGTGTCTCTTGTCCTTTCATTCGTTCGCCCCTTTCCCTAAGGTCTCCTCGAATCCTCGCCGGCCGGGGCACTGGCCTTAGTTGCTGCTCCGGTCCATAGGTCAGGGTCTAGCAATAGAGAAAGTGGGGATGGAGGGGTAAGAGACAGGAAGAATGGAGAGAAGACAGGATGTGTGTTCAAGTCCCTAGTCTTCAGTCTCTTTTATTGAATGGAAATCCTGGGTATTTATATGCTTTGCCACATGCATTGTAGGTACGAATACCTTGTGCATCTTGCAGGCATGGATATCACATGGGCCTTGCAGCTGGAGTCACTAAACAGCAAAACAAGATATGTGGCATATACAATATGTTTATTAGAGTGTGCTCAGCTGTTGTAGGATGTTGAAAAACAAGTCTCTTATCGGGGTATTTGGCTGAAGATGGCTGCAAAGATGATAGCCACTTTCTGCTAGGAGTTGGCTCCCAACAGAAACCAAAGACAAGGAACAGAACTGCTACCCAACACAGACAAATAGACACAGGAAAGAAGAAAGCCACATTCAGACGGTTGGGGCTCTCCTTCCTGCCCACCATACAGGAGCTCTTCCACTTGCCCTCCTTTTTGTGAACACTCTGACTTCTGACAAGTTAAAGAAAACACTGTTTACCAGATTGTGTTTATGGCAGGAATCAGTGTAAGACAAGCACAAGAGTAAATAATAGCCTGCAGAGATTGACAAGATCCCTTGATTTATGAAAGATTGACAACAGTATACAAAGCACACTGGGGATGACTGTTCCTATCTCCATCTGGACTACCTCTGGAATTCAGTAACATCCAAAGCAGGAAGGCATAACTTTTAATTTTTTTTTTTTTTTGCTTAAGTAGATGGGGATAGACCCAGTTCAAATACACACCTTTAGTTAGAAAAACACACACAATTAATCTGACTCTTGAGGCAGAAAAACACACACCTTTAATCCAGATCTTGAGATTAGAAGACACTGCTGCAGCTGAGCCACACCTTCTGCTCTAGGCCTATATAAGTACATGGAAGAAGGAAGCTCTTCCTCTTTGCCTGTTTGCTCTGGTCTTACTAGCAAGCCCATTTCTTCACTGGCATTGGAGCCTGCTTCTTCAGAATTCCAGCTTATACTGAAGAACATCTAAGACATCAAACCTTATAGACTAAGTAAGTACTGCCTTTAGCCATTGTTGGATTAACTGGACCTTAGACTATAATTCATTCTCTTATATTCTCTATCTACTGATATACAGAAATTCATTCTGTATGTTCTCTACTGGGCCATTGTTGAGAGCCATACTGCCCGGCTTTGTGGGCCAAAATGTTGAGGCCTGCTCCGCTCCATGCTTGGCAGCCACTGTGTCCTGGCCCAAGCCGCCGCTCCAGTCAGAGGGTCAGGGTCTAGCGAGAGAGTGTGGGGCAAGCAAGGAGAAGAATGGAGAAGGGAATTCTGAGGTATTTATACGCTTTTGACAAGTGCCTTGTAGGCGTGGATACCACATGCCTTGCAGGTGTTGATATGTCATAAGCCTTACAGGCGTCTATAGCGTGGATAGCATGTGCACCGTGCGCCTTGCAGGCTTGGATACCACGCGCGCCTTACAGCTGAGAGCAGTAAACAGCAACACAAAATATATGGGATATCAGAGTGTGCTTCAGCTGTTGTAGGCTACTGAAAACCAAATCTCTTATCAGGGTATATGGTTCCAGATGGCTGCAAAGATAATCTAGCCACTTTCTGCTAAAAGTCGGCTCCCAACAGGCCATGACTAATACAATATACTTGAACTGAAGCTAATTTCCAAATATGTCTCCCCATGGGGTCCCAAGCCCCTTCAATTCCTTCAGTCAACCCTCTTACTGGGGACCCTGTGATCAGTTTGATGGCTAGCTGTGAGCCTCTGCCTCTGTATATGTCAGGTTCTGGCAGTGCCTCTCAGGAGACAGGTATATCAGCTCTAGTCAGCATGCACTTCTGGACATCCACAACAGTGTATGCATATGCTGATTGCATCTGGGAGGGACTTGCAGGTGGGTAGTCTCAGAATGGTCTGTCCTCCAGTTTCTGCCCCACACATTGTCTCATATTTGCTCCTGTGAGTATATTGTTACTCCTTCTAAGAAGAGCCGAAACATCCACACATTGGGGTTTTTCCCCCCTTGGGCTTCATGTAGTCTGTGAGTTATGTCTTAGATATGGTGAAATTTGGGGCTAATATCCACTTATCAGTGAATGAATACCATGTGTGTCCTTTTGTGACTGAGTTACTTCACTTGGGATATTTTCTAGTTCCTTCCATTGACCTAAGAATTTCATGAATTCATTGTTTTTAATAGCTGAGTAATACTCCATTCTGTAAATGTACCACGTTTTCTGTATCCATTCTTCTGTTGAAGGACATCTGGGTTCTTTCCAGCTTCTGACTATTATAAAAAAGGCTGCTATGAACATAGAGGAGCATGTGTCCTTGATATATGTTAGCATCTTTGGGGATATGCCCAGGAGTGTTATCGCTGGATCAACAGGTAATGCTATGTCCAGTTTTCTGAGGAACCACCAGATTGATTTCCAGAGTGGTTGTACCTGCTTACAATCCAACCAACAATGGAGGAGTGTTCCTCTTTCTCCACATCCTTGCCAGTATCTGCTTGCTGTCCCCTGAGTTTTTAATCTTAGCCATTCTGAATGTTGTGAGGTGGAATCTCAGGGTTGTTTTGATTTGCATTTCCCAGATGACTAAGGATGTTGAACATTTCTTTAGGTGCCTCACAGCCATCCGATATTCCTCAGTAGAGAATTCTTTGTTTAACTCTGTACCCCATTTTTAATAGGGTTATTTGACTGCCTGGAGTCTAATTTCTTGAGTGCTTTGTAAATTTTGGATATTAGCCCTCTATCTGATGTAGGATTGGTAAAGATCTTTTCCCAATCTGTAGTTGGCCATTTTGTCCTATTGACAGTGTCCTTTGCCTTACAGAAGCTTTGCAATTTTATGAGGTCCCATTTGTCAATTCATTTTTTTTTGTTTCTATTTTGTGGAATAGTTTATAGAGAATTGGTATTGGTATTAAGTCTTCTTGGGAGGTCTGATATAATTCTGCACTAAAACCATCTGGTGCTGGGCTATTTTTTTCCCTTGGGTTTGAGATTTTCATAACTGCTGCTGTTTCTTTAGGGGTAATAGGACTATTTAGATGGTTTATCTGATCCTGATTTAACTTTGGTGTCTGGTATCTGTCTAGGAACTGTTCATTTAATCCAGATTTTCCAGTTTTATTGAGTATAGGCTTTTGTAGTAGGTTCTGATGATTGTTTTAATTTTCTCAGTTTCTGTTGTTATGTCTCCCTTTTCAGTTCTGATTTTGTTAATTTGAATAAAGTCTCTGTTCCCTCTGCTTAGTCTGGCTAAGGGTTTATCTATCTTGTTGACTCTGTCAAAGAACCAGCTCCTGGTTTTGTTGATACTTTGTATAGTTCTTTTTGTTTCCACTTGGTTGATTTCATCCCTGAGTTTGATATTTCCTGCTGTCTACTCCTCTTGGGTGCATTTGCTTCCTTTTGTTCTAGAGCTTTCAGGTGTGCTGTCAAGCTCCTAGTGGATGCTCCCTCCAGTTTCTTTTTGTAGGCACTTAGAGCTATGAGTTTTCCTCTTAGCACTGCTTTCATTCTGCCCCATGAGTTTTGGTATGATGTGTCCTCATTTTCATTAAATTCTAAAAGTCTTTAATTTATTTCTTTATTTCTTCCCTGACCAAGTTATCATTGAGTAGAGCATTGTTCAGATTCCCAGTGTATGTGGGCTTTACATTGATTTTATCAGTATTGGAGACCAGCCTTAGTCCATGGTCATCTGTCCATTGCTGAGAATGGGGTGTTGAAATCTCCCACTGTTACTGTGTGAGGTGCAGTGTGTGCTTTGAGCTTTAGCTAAGTTTCTTTTATGGATGTGGGTGCCCTTGAATTTGGTTCGTGGATGTTCAGAATTGAGATTTCATCTTTGTTGATTCTTCCTTTGATGAGCATGAAGTGTTTGTTCTTATCTTTTTTGAGAACTTCTGTTTGAAAGTCCAATTTTATTCGATATTAGAATGGCTACTCCAGCTTGTTTCTTAGGACCATTTGCTTGGAAAATTGTTTTCCAGCCTTTTACTCTGAGGTAGTATCTGTCTTTGTCACTGAGGTGCGTTTCCTGTAAGCAGCAAAATGTTGGGTCCTGTTTATGTATCCAGTCCATTAGTCTATATCTGTTTACCATTGATGGTAAGAGTTATTAAGGAGAAGTGATTGTTGCTTCCTCATTTTTTGTGTTGTTTGGGGGTTTTTGTTTTTGTTGTTAGAGGTGGAGTTATGTTTGTGTAGCTATCTTCTTTTGGTTTGTTGGAAGAAGATTACTTTCTTGCTTTTTCTAGGGTATAATTTCCCTCCATGTTTTCCTCTATTATCCTTTGTAGGGCTGGATTTTGGAAAGATATTGTGTAAATTTGGTTTTGTCATGGAATATCCTGGTTTCTCCACGTATGGTAATTGAGAGTTTTGCTGGGTATATTAGCCTAGGCTGCCATTTGTGTTCTCTTAGGGTCTGTATGACATATGTCCAGGGTCTTCTGGCTTTTATAGTCTCTGGTGAGAAGCCTGGTGTAATTCTGATAGGTCTGCCTGTATATGTTACTTGACATTTTCCCCTTACTGCTTTTACTATTTTTCCTTTGTTTTGTGCATTTAGTGTTTTCATTATTATGTGATGTGGGGTGAATTTCTTTTCTGATCTAGTTTATTTGGGGTTCTGTAGGCTTCTTGTATGTTCATGGCATCTCTTTCTTTAGGTTAGGGAAGTTTTATAATTTTGTTGAAGATGTTTACTGGTCCTTTAAGTTGGGAATCTTTGCTTTCTTCTATACCTATTATCCTCAGGTTTGGTCCTCTCATTGTGTTCTGGATTCCTGGATATTTTGGGTTAGAAGTTTTTGCATTTTGTATTTTCTTTGACAGTTGTGGGAATGTTTTCAATGGTATCTTCTGCACCTGAGATTCTTTTCTTCTATCTCTTGTATTCTGTTGGTGATGCTTGCATCCATGACTTCTGATCTCTTTCCTAGATTATCTATCTCCTGGGTAGTCTCCCTTTGTGATTTCTTCATTCTTTCCCCATCCATTTTTATGTTCGTTCTGAATAGTTTTGTTCAATTCCTTCACCTGTTTGGTTGTGGGTTTTTTTTTTTTTTTTTTTTTTTTTGTAACTCTTTAAGGGATTTTTGTATTTCTTTTTAAGGGCTTCTATCTGTTTACATGTGTTCTCCTGTATTTCTTTGAAGAAGTTATTTATATCCTTCTTAAAGTCTTCTATCACTCTCATGAGAAGTGATTTTAAATCTAAATCTTGCTTTTCTGGTGTCATTGGATATTAAGGTCTTGCTATGGTGGCAGAACTAGTTTCTGATGATGCCAAGTAACCTTGATTTCTGTTGCTTATGTTCTTGTGCTTGCCTCTCACCATATGGTTATTTCTAGTGCTACCTTCACTCACTACCTTCTCTGACTGGAGCCTGGTTGTGCTATTATTTTGGTTGAGTCAGAACTCTTCAGAGTCCAGCTGTCTCTGTGATCCTGTGATCCTGAGACCTTGATTGTGATAGCTCCTGGGAATCAGGCTGCTTCTGGGCTCCTGAATCCTGGTGTGCCCAAGGTCCTGAGATCCTATGATCCTATTATCTTATGTTCCTATGTTAGAGCTCCTGGGAGTCCAGTCTCCCCTGAGTTTTGGAGGAATGAGTGCAGAGCTGAAGCCTTAAGGCACTACAATATACTTGAAATGAGAATGTATTTTCCAAGCTCATCCAAAGTTTGAAATCTTAACTGTTGTGTTTCATGAAATAAGAGCCAGAATATGTTTGTTAGAACCAGGTATAGTAAGAATTAGAGGGGTGCCCAGGAGGGTCAATGCTGAGGCATCCCTTCCCCCTCTGGTACCAGCCACAGTGTAGAATAGAGTTTATTATATACTTTGGTATCATATATATATATATATATGTGTGTGTGTGTGTGTGGTTTATGTAGAGCATGGGAAGGGGAGTTGAGTATGGATGAGAAAGTAGTAAAGACAGATGAAGAGAAAAAGAAAAAGTGAGAGGAAAAAGAGAGGATAGAAAGAAAAACACATGGAGAAACAGGGGCAAGGGGGAAGAGAACATAGTGAGAAAGTGGTCAAGAAGTGTAGGAAAGTAAGAGAATAAGAGAGTGGAGAGGGGCAAAAAGCCACTTTCGTTGTGACTCACGTGTACCTTGCTATTGCCAGATAAATTTTGGGTGGAGTCTAGAAAAAAAATGATAACATTTCTTCATTATTGATTAATTTAAAATAGAAGGAAAAACTAGAAAGAGGCAATTGTGGAGCAAGAATAGAGTTGTCATGATCCTTAGTTACTTCTTGCTGATTTCGGAATGACATGTCTTTGGAAAAACCAAGAAAATGTGGATTGTGACATTGGTCCAATCATAGGAGTTTGGCTGTTTCCTTGCTATCCAGGGACTGTGGAACTATCTCTAGATAAAAGGAACAGGTCCAGTTGAAGCATCTGTGTCTGTGAGAGTAGATTGGAGCATGTGGGTTGCATCTCTGGAGCTGTCTAGGATGTTGATTTTCAGTAAACTCCTGGACCTGACAAGATGATAAAACATTGTGTGTCTGTGTGTGTAGTAGTAGTAGTAGTAATAATAGTAATAGTAGCAGTAGTAGTTGTAGAAAATAATACATGTATACTATACATTATCTACACATATGATATATACATTGTATATGCAATATATACTTTATAGATATATACTACATATAATATTTATATATATTACATTATATATATATATGAGAATAATGTTAACAACATTTTAGTAGAAAAAGAACTTTTTGTAAGTGTACATTTGAAACCCTTAGGTCTTGGTGTTTGGTGTGACATGAGTGCAAATCCCAGGGAACAGAAGAGGAACCCCACCCTCTAGAAGAGGTCTCAAGTGAGAACCTAGGCTATCGATTGGCAGGTATACTTACCCAAATGTAATTTGTTTGGTCCATGGGAGGTAGAGCTGACTGTGTTATTGGAGCTTATAAGTTTACAAAAGAGAGAAATTTGTTAACAGCATGAACAATCTTTTTTTTTTTTTACAGAGTAAGATCACTTCCTTCATTTTGTCTCTACTATAGCCCCATGAGCACGTTCTTTTTTTTTAAATTTTTATTTATTTATTTTGTGTAAGTACACTGTAGCTGTCTTCAGACACCCATATGAGGGCATCAGATCTCATTATGGATGGTTGTGAGCCACCATGTGGTTGCTGGGATTTGAACTCATGACCTCTGGAAGAGCAGTCAGTGTTCTTAACCACTGAGCCATCTCACCAGCCCCATGAACAATCTTTAACATGAGCTTAGGGAAGACAAAAACCATTCATGGAGCAGAAGGAGTAAGAAGGGCTTTTTCTTCTGTCTAGGAGACTGACTGTATATAAATAAATGTAATAAAATGAGAAGCATTTTGAAGAATGTATTTGAAAATAATTAACGGAAGATAATAAACTAAAAAATTTGACAACCTTGTAAATATGATAATTGATCATATAGTTTACCCGGAGAAACACCTTAAAGTCTATAACTAAAAGACAACCAAAGGAAACTTATATTTGTAACTATGACAGCTGATAGTATAGATTTAACACAAGAAGCACTTTTAGTCTGTAGGTTAAGGTCAATCAAAGGAAACAAAATTTAAACTTGTGATTATAAAAATTAGATCATGGAATGGAATGTTTTATTAGGGTTAGGCTAATTTATAAGAACTCTATTATTAATGTTAGGTCAGTGTCATAACAAGGGGAGGAAATATGAAGCATCTAGTCACTGGGAACTGAGTTTAGAAAACAAAGTAACAGAAGGTTATATCTGTGAAAGGTTACAACTGAACTTGTGTATCTTTTATCGTGAAGCCTGAGAGTAAGGCAAACCTGTCTGTCTTTGGTAAGAGATCTGGTACTCTAAACTAGTTAACAAATTGACTGATGAGATATTAAGGTGATAAATTACCTTGGGGGAAGGAGCTAGAGGTCTGTTTTCTAGCTGTAGTTTGCTTAGCTGTCAACCTACAGAAATTTGAGAAAAATAAATTATAATCTAGACATCATTAATTAAAATGACAGAGGTTGGTCAATAGTCCACTACCTAGAAAGTTTTCTAGGTCCCCATGTTCTCCATCACAACTCTGGGCAGAGTCAGTGTGTCAATTAGGCCCAGAAGAGAAGAAGCTTTTTTTCCTGTAGAATAGGAACATGGGAGAAATGACTCACCTTGACCTAGGCAATATGAGACATTTCATTCTCTGGGTGTCCTCAATTTCACAACACTGTAAGCTGATCTCTGACAGCAGCAAGGAAATGAAGCACTGTTTCTCAGTGGTTTTTATAACACTCTAGGCAGTCTTGTCAATGTGCCTACATTTTCTTGGAGACCTTGGTGGGAATGTGGGGGGTTGTAACTTTTATGTATGCTTTGGGAGTGTCTGTCTGTTCTAATAAGCTTAAACATTTACTGTTACATTTAGCAGATTTTTGAGAAGACTGACAGCTAGTATCTATTAAGCACATCTGAGTTAGGCAATCTCTAAGTTAAATCAGTGATCTTTAAACTTTTTACCGTTGTAAACCTTTAAATTACTATTAAAACTACTGCTTCCCAAGGCAGGATAGAAATCAGAGACCCTAAGTCAGCATGTTCTAAGGTGACAAGGCAGTGAGGTAGGAATTGCCACAAAGAAGGTGACTGGTCATGGGACTGTCATTAACTAAGATGGCAGTGAAGCTACAGCCAGTCATGTGACCTCTCTTAGCTAAGATGTCACTGAAGCAAAGGCTTAGAAAAACCTTATCTGCCCACAAAAAGATGGAATACTCTCATAAGACTGCCCCCAATCAAGATGGTGATAAAGCTACAGCTCTGACTAAAGGAATGTCACATGTTTGTTACATCTTAAAATGGCAGAAATGGCTGTATATCACTAGATAAAAACATATAAAAGCACAAACATATAGAGATGAATGGACATGTTTTTTTTTCTGGTGGACAAGAGGTCTCTGATTTCACCATAGTCAGCCTCTGTTGCTGTGTCCAGAGCAGTGGGTTTGATCTGTGCATGGAGCAACTGAGCTTCCCTACCTGGTTTAGAGCTGATGCAGAACAGAATGAAAAGAAACCAGAGAGCTGACAGTGGTGGTGGTGAGCAGGCCCCAGGAGCACAGAAGCATATACAACAGCTCAATCTGGTGTGAGCAGGGCAGAAATGAAGCAGGGCAAGGGAGCAAGCACCTTGGGGAGGGGCAGGAAGTAAGAGGCAGTGCCTGCAGCTGTGATCTGTTTGCCTGCAACTCTGCTCTAGCATAGCATGATTTTTGCCCCCATGAGGTTGGGTTGGGCAGGGAGCAAGAAAGCAAGGGTGAAAGTGGAGAGAGGAGGCTAGAGGCAGCTGCAGAGGCAATGGCAGAATCATGGGGGAACACTTTCTCAATAGTTATCATACCACAATCTAAGCAGTCTTGTCATTGTGCCTATATGCAGGAGGGAGATCAAAGAAATAAAGCAGCAAGAGATGGGGTGTGGTAAGAGTGGGCCCTACATAGAAATCTTTCCATTTTTTTAGATGGCAGAAGAGAGAGTTGTAAAAGTTTCTGTAAGTAACTTTTGACACCCGTGCAGTTTTTGCTTAGTGGATATTGTGGCCAAATTTAGCTTGTGAAGTTTTAAGCCTTCGAGAGTGGGAGGCATCCCAGTATGAAACCTGGGAGTGTCTGGGAAGACATATGCTTTCTGGGTGAGAGTGCAGTTATTAATTACCCCTACCAGCATCCTGAGGATAATAAGTTAATAACTAACCAACAGAAGGTCAGATCACCAATACATCAAACATTGAATTGAGGTCTGAGCTCAGGCCAGTATCTGAGTGGGCAGTGAGGAGAACGGTTTATCCAGGCCTGAGGTTTCACAACAGTGATAAAAGGAGATTACACAGAGGAGAGAGGAAATCTGAACTAAAGGGAAAATGTCCTAAAATAAGGATACAGTGGAGAGGCCAGTCATAAAGACTGTGAATGTCTTCATCCACAAGAACAACACAAGGTGGCTGCTAGCTCAACAACCCTACCTTGGACCAGGGAATGTTTACACTGACCACTGTCTAAGAAGGAGCTTACTAACTTGATATGTTTTGAATGGGTAGTAGTTCTAATGTGCAAACTGTTGAATGGAAAGTTCATGTGGCAATGGGAGATGTTAACCTGGGAACCTGCAAGTTGTTAAATCTGAGTCACAACACCAATGTGTATTATAAAAAGTAATTGAGGATCTGTTTGATAGCACAAGCTATGGTGATGGTGGGATTGGTTATCTGGTAGGCCCATGCTGAGGCATCCCATCCCCCTGAGGTACCAGCCATATGATAGGTTTAGTATAGAATAGTTTATTTAGAGCATGGGAAGAGAGTTAATTAGGGATGATAAGGGAGGAGAGAGAGAGAGAGAGAGAACTTAGGACAAATTGAAACTAAAATCTAAAATGTATCTATAATTGAATCCACCAGAATGAAGAATAAATAACTTCTAGTTCTTCTTTTTAGATCAGCTTTAGATCAACTTTAACCACCAAACGACCTCCAACAGAAATGACAGGGGACCTGGAAGCCAAGAGCTGGGGCTCCACACATCACTGTTAAGAAATTCTGCTGTGTGTGGACCATTAGCAACTTTTCATTTTGCATTGGTGGAATTCGGAGAAAAATTTCAAGCCCAGTGTTCTCATTAAAGGCATGGTGTTTAAGAGTTCATGCAAACAGGGTTGATGAAGAATGCAAACACTACCTGTCAGTTTACTTGGTGTTGCTCAGCTGTCCAGAGAGACCAGTTTGGGTAAAGTTTGAGTTCTGGATCATAAATTCCCAAGGAGAGAAATATCAAAGAACAAAGAGCACAAAAATCACTAGCTTTCTGCAAAACCAAGAATAAGGATTCAAAAGGTTCATTCTCCAAGATCTCCTCCTCTCCCATCAGTATTGGCTTCTCCCTGAAGACCAGCTCACCCTCTGCTGCAAGGTGGGCATAGTAGGAGACTTCTTTTGCATGCCTGGAAAGAACATGACACCTGCAATCATGGATCCTTGGCACATACTGTCAGATGACCTAAGGAAGTTGTGGGAGAAATCTCTCTTCACAGACTGTTGCCTGTTGGTGGCTGGCCGTGAATTCAGGGTTCACAAGGCCATCCTAGCAGCTCGCTCTCCAGTTTTCAGAGTCATGTTTGAACATGAAATGAATGAAAGCCTAACAAATCAAGTTGTGATCCATGACCTGGATCGCCAGGTCTTCAAGGAGATGATGGACTTTATCTACACTGGGAAGGCACCACACCTCCATAGCCACTCCATGGCCACTGGTGTGCTGGCAGCTGCTGACAAGTATGGCCTAGAGGGCTTGATGGTGATGTGTGAGGATGCCCTCTGCAGGAACCTCTCTGTGGAGAATGCTGCACACACTCTCATCCTGGCTGACCTCCACAGCAGAGAGGAGCTGAAGGCTCAGACCCTGGATTTCATTTCAGTCCATGCTTCTGAGGTCTCTGAGACCTCAGGGTGGAAGTCAATGATAGAGTCACACCCCCTCTTGGTGGCTGAAGCATTCCACTCCCTGGTTTCTGCACAGTATCCTGGCTTCTGCTCCTGGCTTCTGCACCGTATTTTCTTTTTTTTTTTCTTTTTTTCTTTTTTTGTTTTTGTCTTTGTTTTTGTTTTTCAAGACGGTTTCTCTGTGTAGTTCTGTCTGTCCTGGAACTCACTCTGTAGACCAGGCTGGCCTCGAACTCAGAAATCCTCCTGCCTCTGCCTCCCAAGTGCTGGGATTAAAGTCATGTGCCACCACCGCTGCACAGTATTTTCTTGAAGCCCTCACTCAAATGCCTAAAATGATTTTAGGGGCTAGACAGATATGACCAACACTTTTCTTCCAGCAGCAACAGTTGGTGTTATAACCAAAGACTTCTGGTTAGAGTATACTATTGCTGCAGCATTTACACTGAATCTGGGAAAAGGCAGCATGGTGGATCAGGATTTAAAACACCTGTAATATATTAAAATGGCAGATTTTGGAAGGGTAGCACAGGAGTCTAGGACACTCTACCTGACATCTACCCTGTTGATGGTCTTGTTTGGTTTTTGTCTGATGACTTGAAAGCTGGGATTCAATTTAGGAGCTGGCCCTAAACACAGTCCAACTGGGTTTCTTTGGAGAAACCTGTATGCATTGAACTGAACAGAACAGATGACCAGGGCCTAGAGCAAAGAAGATATTGATCATGAATGTTTATTCACCAGAGAAAGAAAAGACAATGAAGACTTTCTTTTTAAGACTCAGTTCGTAGGAACTTACCTGTAACTGGTGATTCAGAGGATCTGAGTCCCTTCTCTGCTCTCCATGACCACAAAAAAAAAAAAACTGTTCATGAAACCTTAACTATTGGGTTGTAGTATGTGTCTCAGACCAGTTGTTGGATTAAAGTTTGTCCTGAGTCTGCCCTGCTGAGAGCCTAGGCCACTTGGGGAGACAGAGGCTTGGAAAGTTTGACTGCACTCTGTCCATGCTGGCATCCTGCTGGCATGGGGCTATGGAAAGCCTCAGGACCCCACTCTGGGGGTGAGAAGTGCAGTTTGAAATCTGAGGGGAGCCAGAGCTAGCTTGTCTGGTTCTCAGTCTCTTCGGCACCCAAGTTGGGCTATGGGAGCTGTGGAAGTTCCAAGAACAAAGAAGGGGCCAAGGTCTGGATTGGCACTGGGACAAAGGGGAGAGAAAAGGAGAGATGCTCCAGCTTTGTGCCATGGGGATTACGAGTTCATGGATTGGTTTCGGCAGCTTGCTTGGCTTGCTTGGCTTGCTTGGCTTGCTTGGTTTGCTTGGGTTGGTGGTTTCTGTGGCTAGGAAAGCAGAGAGGTCTTCTGTGGGAGATTAGAAGGAAGCTCTATAGATGAAGGCCTGCTCCACTGCTCCCCACAGTGGATCCTCAATGAAAGAGAAATGGCCCATGATTTTAAGTTGTTTATTGTCATGGTGGAAAGTAAATGATAAACCATACCCCAGTTTTCTCAGGGCAAGCCTAAGGTTAAATACCTTTTGCAGAAAGGGTCTGGGAAGGAATGCTTAATTGACTAGATCCATCTAGACTTTAGGTACCTCATTAATATGAAGATCTGCCTTGAGGCTCCTTGGCTTGTAGTCATGCCCTCTACATGTGGAGGGGATAGTAGGTGTGTTGCCCTACATGACCAAAGGACAAAAATCGAGAGCTGTGGCACCATGTCAGGAGACTGTAGTATGGGGATGTGACAAATGCCTACCATCCCTTGCAGGGAACTGTGCGGGGTCACCTGCTGGGTCACTGGGGTTTCAAACCTAGCTCAACCAGAAAGCAGGCTGCCTTTTAGGGTCCTATATTAACCTAGTAAAATAGCATATGAATAAAACTTTTGGAATCAGTCTATGGATTCCAGAGATGGTTATGTTCAGAAAAGTTCCTTGTTCAAAGACTTTGCACACACAGGAGAGTTTTTAACCACCTGTAACTAGTGATCCAGAGGATCCGAGGCCCTCCTCTGGTCTACATAACCACAAACAGCTCTGTAGACAAAACCTGATCCTAATAAAATATAATGAAAAAAACTTTTCAAATCAGTCTGTGGTTTCCAGGGATGCTTATGTTCAGAGTAGTCTCGTGTAGTCTAATCAGCCAAGTTCAGCTGTGGGTGTTTGTGCAGACCCTTCACTATCCTTCTAGTATTAGAAACCCTTGGGTTTTCTTCTTGGAATTAAATGTTGGAAATGAGAACTCCAGCCTCATGCTCTTATGACAACTGAGAAGAATATGCCAAAGTGGAGTCTACACCTTCTGGGAGAGAAGTGTTTGTGGGTCAAGGCATAAAAAATCTTTAAGGTATTTTGATATTAGTAGGGATTGATTCTTTACAGATTCATACTCCTTAGGCCAGTGGTTTGATAACTTCCTAATGCTGTGCCCCCATAATACAGTTCTCCATATTGTGGTCAACAAATCATTAAATTACTCTGTGGCTACTTCATAACTGTAATGTTGCTACGATTAGGAATCCTACTGTAAATACCTGATATAGAAGATATCTTGTATTTAATGCCTATGAAAGGGTCATAGGCTGCCAAAGAGAATAGGAACCAACAGGATGAGAACCATTACTCCACACCATGCTGCCAGGACACCAGGTAGACTGTTGACAGATCTTATCTTCCTTCAGTTCTTGCAGACCCAATCACACAATCAAAACCTCACCTTTGTAGCACACTACCTGTGGGAGCCTTCACTGCCCATTCTTCACATGTCCTGTAGATCACATAGTTTTTCCCCTTCTAACACCACTCTTCTGAAACTTTGCTCTGTCTTGGCCCCCAAGCCAGGCTTGCACACCCACTGAAACAAGTGCTTCTCCTTGTATGGTAACAGAAGCCTAAATGCAGATCCACACCTTTCTCTCTTACTCCCCTCCACTTACTATTTCCCCATTCTCATTTTCAGCACTGCAGCACCAACCCCAGTGGATCACAGAGAAATTCTCCCCCAATCTTCCTACACCCAATTCATTCCATCATTTCAGCCTGCAGGAATTCACTAAGAACACCCCAAAAGAAAAGGGCTGGGAAACAGTTAAGGAGACTGAAGAATTCATCATTCCCTCCTCCTGTCAACTTCAATCCCCTGGTGTCATCTGTAGAGCTATATGATACCACCAGCTGTAGCCTTCCTTTCTGCCTCCCTA
The DNA here is from genome assembly GCF_011762505.2 of Arvicanthis niloticus. Classification (NCBI taxonomy): domain Eukaryota; kingdom Metazoa; phylum Chordata; class Mammalia; order Rodentia; family Muridae; genus Arvicanthis; species Arvicanthis niloticus. The sequence goes on along the minus strand of NC_047661.1, from coordinate 72,439,995 downwards.
CATCTCCTCTGAGTCCCACAGACCATCCCTTTTTAACCTCCCTTCCCCTAACTCCAGCATGCACTCACTGAAAATTCACTGACCAATCCTGACAGGGAAGCATGGAAGCTGCCTGTAGATCTTCCCCTCTCCTTCAGTTCTTGTAGAACCACACCTACCAGTCTAATCCCCAACTCTATAGCAAACATTTGGGGTAACCTATGTTCACTCTCCCCCAGTCCCAAGCAGACAAAGTAAGCAGATTCTGGTATAATGTCCTCCCTCCTGTGAACCCCTTCAGAATTCTAACATCCCCATTCCTTAATGTCAGCTCCCAATACCCAGAAACATTGAACCACAAGTGGCCAAAATTATTAGGTCCAAAGGAAAGTTCCTGCCTGACAGCAGTGATGGCTGTTCTCAATTGTCAACTTGACAATATCTGGAATAATCTACAATTCAGAATTTGTAAACCTCTTGTAAAAATGTAAAGAGAGGTTTATGTCCAGGACTAGTAGTACAGGCCTTTAATCACAGCATTCAGGAAACAGACACACACAGATCTCTGAATTCAACGTCAGTTTACAGCCAAGTCAGCCAAGCCTAGGAAGTGAAAGTGTAATAGAACAAAGGCAGCATGTTCTAGTCCCATAAAGCAGCAGCCATGGGCAGCTTGGGCCACCTGGCTTTAGGCTAGAGTGCCTTCCAGCACCAAGCTTGCTTGCACGATGACGTGCTTCCCACCATGGTGATAATGGACTAATCCTCCAAAATGGCAAAGCAGCTCCAGCTAAATGTATAAGTGTTGCTTTGGTCATGTCTCTTCCCAGCCATAAAACTGTAACTAAGACAACATACAGCAATTACACTCTTCAAAAATCCAGAGAGGAAACCAAAAACAAGGAACAGAACTGCTACTCAACACACAGAAATGTAGAAACTAAAATCTAAATCTTTAATCATTGCAAGACTGGAATCTTAGATGCTAGCCTAAACAATAGAACTGATAACATCCAGGGCATTATGTCTACCCTATAGTCCAGATTTAAAAAAAAAAAAAAGCTGTCCCTAAATATTCTAACATGGCTGAAGCATAAAACAATCTCTATAAAGGTCATAGAGGTCATTAAGGTGAGAATGAAGAAATCCTCAGACAGATCTTTGAAAACAAACAAATAGTGTGAGGAAAGAAAGAAATCAATTAAACAAAACCAGGAAAAGAAAACAGTGGAGGGAAAAGAATAAAAAAGTTTAAGGCCTGAAAATGGAAATAGAATCCATAAACAAAATAAGCACTGAGGGAATTCTGAAAATGAGGAATTTAAAATTTCCATACAAAGAATGAATGAAGTAACAGTTGGTTCTTTGAGAAAAATTAACAAGCTCAAAGAAATCCTGTCCCAAACTAATAAAAGTGCAGACAGAATATACAAATTAACCTAATTAGAAATAAAAGGTGAAATGTTAATAACAGACACAGAAAATCTAGTGACTCACATGGACACACTTTTAAAACGACTGCTTCACCACATTGTAAAATCTAAAACAACTTGATAGCTTTATTAATAGGTTTCACATCTCAAGGCCAAATCATGGCAAGATAGTCAATTAAACAGACATAACTCCTAGTCAAATAGAAGCAGTCAATAAAAGGCACCTCACTTGCCACCCCTTCCATTCACGATCCCCCAACCCCTCTTTCTACTTTGTTGCTGTTACAAGCCTCCTGTTCAGGGGGATATTCCATGCTGGACCAGAGTTCAACAAGGGCAGGCCATGAGAATTGCAGGGAGGCCACCTTGTCACAGACATATTCTGCTCTCTCAGTGATCCTTCATTGCAGGACTACCCCTAATCCCTCTTCCCTTCTCTTCACTGATCCAGTTCCCAACATAAATCAAGACCCCCCTGGCTGGCCCTCTTCACCAGACCCTGTCCACCTTCACTTTGGAGCTGCAATGTTGCAGTTTCCTTAGGCACAATATGGCTATTGCACACCTTCTTGACCTCTCCTGCCTTTCTTTCAGAGTTGCCTGTCATCCTCCATCTCCCCTAGGTCCTTATGAGTTTTGTGACTCCCTGTGCTTCTCTGACCCTTTCTTGTGAATGACATCACACTCCTAAAGATTGTTTTTTTTTTTTTTTCATCCTTGTCTTCTGGCCTCCACAAAAACCCTGGTACCAGATGCCCCCAGTCTCTCCTTGGGATTAGCCAGACTAAGCCCCTAACTCCCACTGAATAAGGTGAAATCACACTGAAAATCTTGTGTCTTCCTCCAGTCTAACCTGTGTCCTGGAGTCTCCCATGACTATGGGGTACAGCCCAATCTTCCTCCAGCCCCTTCTTTCATCCACAGGAAATGTGTTGTCCATGCTGTCTAACTCCTTCTAGGGATGTCTTTTAGAAAATCTCCAGGTTCTTCAGCTTGCCCATGACCTGAGTGATCCTAGATGTGTTCACTTTTGCAATAGAATTTGAACACAATACTCCTTAAATAATCAATCCAAAGGGTCACCTATTGACACTCTAGATCCTAATATTATTAGGGACTTTTGCAAATGCTACATGTGATCAGGGAAATGGTAAGGTATTCCCTATTTCCTATTATTCCCTTCTCTACTCCAAGCCCTGTTTGATTTTGTTTGTTCTTCTCCTGCCCAGGCCACTACAAACACACACACACACACACACACACACACACACACACACACACACACACACAGACACTGTATAAAGTGTCCTGGTTTTTTTCAGTTACTTGATGTATCTGTAAGTTCATTTCAAAGTAGAAGCTGGGAAGTGGACCTAGGAGGATGGGGGGAAAGCAAATTAGAGCCCCTCAGCATTCACACATGCTGCACACATTTTTCCCCAGGCTGGTGCCTATCTCAGCTCTCTCCTACACTATCTTCAATTTCTAGAGCTCAAAATTTTCCATTTTCTAAGCACTCTCTTTTCTCATCTTATTGTATTCAGTTCACAGGGATTCAGGTATCTTCTAATTATGAGTGTCATTCAACTATTGTTTGTGCTGTTCTACTTCAATTAAGAGATGGCTCTGGAGTTTGATATATATATATATATATATATATATATATATATATATAGTGTGTGTGTGTAAGTATGTGTGTGTTTGTGTATCTCAGAAAATTGAATATGAAAAAGCCAAGTGAACTATGTAAAAAATGATACTGTCTAGTTTCCTGTCAACTTGAATCAAGCTAGAGTCATCAGAAAGAAAGGTGCCTCAGTTGAGGAAATGCCTTTATGAGATCCAGCTATAAGGCATTTTCTCAATTAGTGATCAATGTGAGAGGGCCCATTGCATCATTGGTGGTAGGACTGGTGAGCCTGGGTTCTATAGAAAAGTAGATAGAATGAGCCATGTAGAAGCAAGCAGTAAGCACCATCCCTCCATGGCCACTTCATCAGCTTCTGCCTCTAGGTTCCATATCTCTTTGAATTCCTGTCCTAAATTCCTCCAATGATGGATTATAATCTGGAATTATAAGACAAATAAAACCTATCCTTCCCAAGTTGATTTTGGGTCATAGAGATTTACCTCAAAATTAGCAATCCTAAACCAATAGGTACATGTCTAAATGGAGGAATGATTTTGAATCAAACATCAGAGGCCTTCTAGAGCATTATCTGTTGGCAAAGGGTTATCATCCCTATCCTCTGTTGATTTGAATTTAGTAGTCCAATGCCAGTCTTTGCCCCACCTTCTGCATATTCCAGAAGGCTGAGGTCTTTTCTTTGGGATATTTCTAGGAAAACAAACAAAACAACAACAAAATCATTGTTTCTAGGAATGCCTTGCCTACAATCCATGTTCAAATGACCTTGCTTACCACAATTAAAATATCTGTCGTTTCGACTTTTTGTAATACATTTAAAAACGAATTCTATCAAATTAGCTTCATAAACATGAGATCCAACATCAGCTGTATCTCTAATCCATTCTTCTACTGGTGTTCATCTTGCCTTTAAATATCTAATCCCACTTTTGGATTCTGAATTAGCATTTTCAAAGCCAAAGATTTAATCACTATTTTTTGACTCCTGGATCTAATACTATTCTATTTACAGCTAAAGTCAATGTTTGCAAAATCAGTAAAGGTTTTTTTGGTGGCTATGTACAATTTTAGTAAATATCACAGAGCTCTTTCCTGACTCATCAATTTTGTCCCAAGCATATAAAGCAGCTAAACTACACATTCTGACTTTCTATTTCTCAGAACTAGAAATGTCTGAAACAAGTCAATTTCAGGAAAAACCACCCCCATGTTTAGCCAATCAGGACCTGCCAGAAGCTGCCCACCACCACCCAGTCTAAGTCAAGCATAAGCTCAAAATAGTAAATCAGCAATGATTCCAAAGGACCACAAAACTTCCCAGAAAATTGACATCCATAGTCACTCCTAGCTCTGAAGACAGAGCCAGCCAATCAAGGGAAGTCAACATTTCCCTACAGTAAGAGGCTTTAAATTCACCCTGTAAAACACACACCTCTATTTTCTTCCCTACATATGACAGTCCCCTGCATGATGGAAAGCCCACATACACAAGGAAACTGAACAATGCTCTACTCAATGATAATTTGGTCAAGGAAGAAATTTAAAAAAAAAGAAATTAGAGATGTTTTCTAATTTAATGGAAATGAAGGCTCTGAAGAAAGAAATTGAAGTTCTCAGAAGATGGAAAGATCTCCTATGCTCATGGATTGGCTGGATTAATATAGTAAAAATGGCCGTCTTGCCAAAAGCAATCTACAGATTCAATACAATCACCATCAAAATTCCAACTCAAGGATGATTTGGGGTTGGCATTCATTCTACAGCCAAGAAAAAAGCCAGGTTCAGGACTAAGTGTTTTAGTTAGGAGAGATGACAGAGGTTCTGGTTTGTCAACACAATGATGGACTGGGTATTAGGACTATATTGTACCTCACTGGTACAAATTGGTATAATTATGTTCTAATTGTATTTTTAGAGAAAACTTTTATTTTAACAGGAAGGGTGATATGTAGGAGGAGCTAAGGTGAGAGGAAGAGAAGGAGTAAGGAGAGGAGGAGAAGAAAGAGAGGAGAAGCTAGGTGATGAGAGAGAGAAGGGGGGGGGGGGAATGGAGGCAGGTGCTCACATGTTTCCACCAGTCAAAGATAGTTGATATATCTCGATTGGGTATTGGGTTACACTTCTGATTGAGCATTACCAAACTTATAAAGCCTTTGATTAACATTTAAAAATATATATAATAACAAAAAGGAAAAGGGTGCATGGGATAGGGGTTTTCTAGGGAGGGGAATTGGGGAAAGGGGATGGCATCTGAAACATAAATAAAATATCCAATAAAAAATTCCAACTCTATTCTTCATAGAGATGAAAAGATAAATTTGCAAATTCATTTGGAATAACAAAAAACCCAGGATAGCCAAAACTATTCTCAACAATAAAAGAACTTCTGCGGGAATCACCATCCCTGTCCTCAAGCTGTACCACAGAGCAATAGTGGTAAAAAAAAAAAAAATAAAATAAAACTTCACGGTGAGGTAACCCAGTCACAAAAGGACAGACATAATATGCAGTCACTGATAAGTGGATATTAGCTCAAAAGCTCCCAGTACCCAAAACGCAACTCACAGGCCACATGACATGAAGTTCATGAAGAAGGAAGACTAAAGTGTGGGTGCTTTATTCCTTCTTTGAAGGAGTAACAAAATACTCATGGGAGCAAATATGGAGACAAAGTGTAGAACAGAAACTGAAGGAGTATCCATCCCATGTGCAGTCAAGAATAGCAGACACTGTCGTGGATGCCAGGAAGAGCATGCTGACAAGAGCCTGATATAGCAGTCTCCTTAGAGGTCTGCTAAAGCCTGACATATACAGAGGCAGATGCTCACAGCTAACCATTGAACTAATCAAGGGGTTCCCAATGGAGGAGTTAGAAGACTGAAGGAGCTGAAAGGGTTTGTGGCCCCATGAGGAGAGCAACAATGCCAACCAAGCAGAGCTCCCAGGGTCTAAACCACCAGCCTGGAAGCACATAGCCAGAGACCCATGGCTCCAGCTGTCTATGTAGGGGAGGATGGCATTGTTGGGCACAGGTGAAAGAGGAGGTCCTTGGTCACATGAAGGCTGGATGCCCCAGTGTGGGGGAATTTGAGGGTGGAAAGGTAGGAGTGGGTAGGTGCATAGGAGCACACCCTCACTGAAGCAGGAGGAGGGGGGATGTTCTAGGGGGGGGGTCTGTGGGGTGAAATGGAGAAAGGGGATAACATCTGAAATATAAATAAATACCCGATTTAAAAAAGAGAAATTCTCAGACATTTCAATTTTTCTCAATTGTGAATTCTCTATTTACATATTGGCTCTTTTATTATAAAGTTTCTGGGTTTTTTTATTATACATACATATTCAGATGTCAACCCTCCATTAGATGTGGTAATAATAATTAAAAAATCTTTTTCCATTTTGTAGGCTACTGCTTTGTGCAAACCACAGAAGCTTTACAGAAGCTTTTCAGTTTCATGAGACCCTATGTATTAGTTGTTGATTTTAGTGACTACACTGTCTTGTCAGTGTTCTGCTCTGGAAGTTGTCTCCTTTGACATGAGTTCAAGCTTATTCCTCACTTTCTCTTCTGTAACGTTCATGGTACCTGGTTTTACCTCAGGTCTTTGATCCATTTGGAGTTGAATTTTGTGCAGGGTGATATATATGGATATATTTTCATTTTCTACATTTAGTCATTCAGTTTCACCAACTTCATTTGTTGAAGAGGTTGTCTGTTTTGCATTGTGTAGTTTGGGCTTTTTTTTCCTTAGCAAAAAATTAGTTTTTTATATGGTTGTTGGTGTCTGTCTGGATATTGAATTTGATAACACTGATCATTGGGTCTGTTTTTATGATAATGCCATATTGTTTCTGTTACTACAGCTATATATCTTGAGATCTGGAATGGTGAGAGTTTCTGCAGTTCTCTTACTGTTCAGGTTTGGTTTCACTCCCTTGGTTTTTCTTGTGTTTTCTTTTGAAGGTGACATTTGTCCTTTCAACATATTTGAAGAGTTACATTGGATTTTGGTGGAAATTGCATAGAATTTGTAGACTGCTTGTGGTAGGATGACAGTTTTTTGCTATGTTAATCCTAAAAGATGGGAGATCTTTCTGTTTTCTGAGATCTTCAGTTTGTTTCTTCAAACACTTGAAGCTCTTATCATATGAGACTTTCACTTGTTTGGTCAGAGTTAGCACAAGGTATTCTATATTGCCTGAGGCTATTGTGAAAGTTGTTGTATTCCTCATTTCTTTCTCAGCCTGTTTGTCCTTTCTATATAGATGGGCTGCTGAGTTTGTTTGTAGTTACTCTTGTTTTCAGCTACTTTGCTGAAAGTGTTTCTCAACTGTAGGAGTTCTCTGGTGGAATTTTATGGTCACCTATGTTTTCTATCATATCATCTGCAAATAACATTTTGACTTCTTCCTTTTCAATTTGTGTCCCCTTGGTCTCCTTCACTTTTCTTAGAGCTCTACATAAGACTTCAAGTATTGTATTAAATAGGTAGGGAGGAAGTCCACAATCTTGTCTTCATCCTAATTTTACTGGAATTGTTTTGATTTTCTCAACATTTAAGTTGATACTGTCTATGGTTATGTTCTAAACTGTGTTCTTTATATTTAGCTACATCCCTTGTATCCCTAATCTCTCCAGGACTTGTGATATCAAGGGTTGCTGGATGTTGTCAGTCTTTTCTACAGTAATAAGATTACCCTGCGGTTATTTCTTTCAGTTTATTTATATGGTCGATTGCATGTATTGATTTTTGTCTACAGAACCATCCCTGCATCAATGGGATGAATTGACTTTATTCTAGTAAATGACCTTCTTGATGTGGTCTTGGATTTGGCTTGCAAATACTCTATTGATTGTTTTTACATCTGTGTTCATAAAGGAAATAGGTCTGTAATCCTCTTGCTTTACTGAGTCTTTGTGTGATTTTTGGTATCAGGGTAAGAGTGGCCCTCTACAATGTATTGAGAAGTATTTCCTCTATTTTGATTTTGTGGAATAATTTAAGAAATGTTGATGTTAACTCTTTTTTGACATTGTGGTAGAATTCTGTGTTAAAGTCATCTTACCATGAGAATTTTTTCCCTTGTAGAGGAGTGATTTTAATGGTAGGTTCTATTTGACTAGAGGGTATGAGTCTCTTTAATGGCTTATCTGACCTTGATTTGATTGTGGTATGTGGGACCTATTGAGGAAATTATCCATTTCTTTTAGAGATCTCAATTTAATGGAGTACAGGTTTTTAAATATGTCCTTAGGATTCTCTAGATTGCTTTGGTGTCTGTTGTTCTTTCCAGTTTTTTGTTTGCTTGCTTGTTTGTTTGTTTCTAATTTGTTTAATCTGTATCTACACTCTCCAACTATTATTTAATTTATATAAGGGTTTGCTGATCGTACTGATTTTCTCAAAGAAACAACTCATTGTTTTACTGACCCTTTGTATTGTTTCTTTCTTTCTGCTTTATTGATTTCAGCCTTGAGTTTGATTATTTCTTTTTGTCTATGCCTTTGGGTGTAGGCAGTTCTTTGTTTTCTTTGGGAGGATGGATTTTTGTAAGGTAGAAGTGTCAAAGACACCACTAATACAGGGCTCACAGAATCAACTAATTTAACCTAGTCCCATGGAGGATCACAGTGCCTAAACAGACAATCAGGGACCCTAAATGGGTTGAGACTCTAGGCCCAGTGTGTGTGTGTGTGTGTGTGTGTGTGTGTGTGTGTGTGTGTTATGGTTGAGGATTCTGCAAGGAAGCCAGTCATAAAGACTGTGAATGTCTTCATTCACAAGGACTCCACAGAATGGCTTTAAGCTCAATAGCCCTCAGTTGGGACCAGGGGATGTTTATACTTAACCTGTGTGGGAGAAGAAGCTTACCAATTTGCTGGTGTTTGGATGGATAGGTCTAGGAAATGATCTGTTGGCTGGAAAGTTGATGTGACAGCAGGAGATGTTAACATGTGAGTTTTAAATTCTGAGTTGTAACACCAATGTTGTGTTTTATAAGAAGAAATACAGGATATGTTTGTTAAAGCCAGGTATGGAAAAGGTGGGAATGTTGCCCTGGTGGGCCCATGCTGAGGCATCCCTTCCCACTGAGGTACCAGCCATATGACAGGTTTAGTATAGAACAAAGTTTATTGAGAGCATGGAAAGGAGAGTAGAGTAGTGATGAGAAGAAAGGCAGAGAAAGAAAAGAGGTGAAGGGATTTAGGGGAGCCTGGATTTTTTTCTCTTAAACCAATATTGGCATCTAGACAGAAAATTTTAGAGAGACACAAGTTTTCAACATCATAGAAGATGCAATTTTGGAGAAATTAATACTTGAATCTAAAAAGTATTTCTAATTGTATCCTATAAGGTTAAGAGTAAATAATTTCTAGTTCTTTTCAGGTTCCAGTTTTACATCCAAAGTACCTCAACCAGAAATGTTAGGGCACCTGGAACCCAAGAGCTGGGACTGCACACAGAACAGAGATCATGACTTCTGCTACAAATGGATCATTAGCAACTTCTCTTTTTTGTTGAGGGAATGGGGGAATGTATTACAAGCCCAGTGTTCTCATCAGAGGCCAATGATGAAGTGGTATGGTGTTTGAGAGTACATCCAAACAGGGTTGATGAAGAAAGGAAGGGTTACCTGACACTTTACATGATGTTGCTCAGCTGTGAAAAGACCAATTTTGGCAAAGTTTCACTTTTGTATCTTAAATGCCAATGGGGGAAAAAGCAATAAATCAAAGAGCCCAGGTGTCTGTAGTTTACTGCCCTACCAAGCCTTTGGATTCAAAAAGTTCATCCATCGAGATTTCCTTTTGTCTCAAACCCATTCACTATTACTGGACGACAGACTTACCCTCCTCTGCAATGTGAGAGTGCAAAAAGATTCCTTAAGCATTTCTGGACAGGACACAAGACCTGCAATCAATATTCCAAGGAGCACATTGGCAGATGACCTAGGGGAGCTGTGGGAGAATTCCCTCTTCACAGACTGCTGCCTGTTGGTAGGTGGCCAAGAATTCAGGGCTCACAAGGCCATCCTAGCAGCTCGCTCTCCAGTTTTCAGAGCCATGTTTGAACATGAAATGAACGAAAGCCTAAGGTACTACACTGAGATCCATGACCTGGATCCCCAAGTCTTCGAGGAAATGATGGGCTTCATTTACACTGAGTTGGCTCCACACCTCCACAGCCACTCCATGGCCACTGGTGTGCTGGCAGCTGCTGACAAGTATGGCCTGGAGGGTTTGAAGGTCATGTGTGAGGATGCCCTCTGCAGGAATCTCTCTGTGGAGAATGCTGCACACACTCTCATCCTGGCTGACCTCCATAGCACAGAGCAGCTCAAGACTCAGGTCCTGAATTTCATTTCAGTTCATGCTTCTGAGGTCTCTGAGACCTCAGGGTGGAAATCAATGGTGGAGTCACATCCCCACTAGGTGGCTGGAGTATTCAACTTCCTAGCTTCTGCAAAGAGTGTTCTCTGGTTCTCCCTCTCAAACAACTTAAGTGGTCCTTAAGACATGTTCACATAGGACCTGTCTTCCAACAGCAACAACCAGGGTGGTTACCAACATCTTCTGGCTACACTACTGTATTGCTGGAGCATTTACAGTGAATCTGAGAGAATGCAACATGGTGACTCAGGATTTAAAACAGCTGTAATATGTTAAAAAGGCAGGTGGGGAAGGGCAGCTCAGGAGTTTGGGACACTCTACATCTATCCTGTTGATGGTTTTTTTTATTTTTATTTTATTTTTTTTTGTTTTGTCTGATGACTTGGAAACTGGGATGCAATGTAGGTGCTGGGCCTAAGCACAGCCCAACTGAGTTTCATCAGAGAAAAATGTCTGCATTGGACTGAGCAGAACAGATGACCAAGATGAGAGGAAATGAGAAATCAAATATCAATCTTTATTCATCAAAGAAGAAAAAAACAATGGAGACTTTCTTTAAAAGACTCAGTTTTGGGGAACTCAGCTGCAAAAGCAATCATAACATCAGCTGTAGCCTTCCTTTCTGCCTGCCTATATCTCCTGTGAGTCCCAAAGACAATTGCTTTTTAAGCTCCCTCTCCCTCAGTCCTTGTTGTTATTTTTGCCCCTACATCCAGCATGCACTCACTGATAACTCACCGACCAATCCTGACAGGGAAGCATGGAATCTGCCTCCTTCAGTTCTTGTAGATCTACACTTACCAGTATAATCCCCAAAACTATAGAAAATCTTCTGGGGTAATCATTTTTTCTCTGTCTCCCTCAATTCGAAGGAGACAAAATAAGCAGATTCTGATGGAATCTCCTCCATACTTTGAACCCCTTTAGACTTCTGACACATCCTACTTCCTAAGTGTCACCTACCTATACTCAGAATCTTGAACCACCAGTGGTCAAAACCATTAGGTCCAAGAAAAAGTTCCTGCTTGACACCAGTTACTGCTGTTTTCAATTGTCAACTTTACTATATGTAGAATGGACTACAATCCAGAATTTATAAAGATTTTATAAAATGTAAAGAGAGGATTAAGACAAGTCCTAGTTGTACAGGACTTTAACTCCAGCATTCAGGAAACAGAGGTATGCATATCTCTGAGTTCAAGGTAAGTTTACAGAACAAGTACAAAGCCAGACAAACCTAGGCAATGAAAGATGTAATAGAAGAGAGGGCATGTTTCAGTCCCAGCAAAGAGCAACATTGGGCAGCTTGGGCCATGTTGCTCTAGGATAGAGTCAACTTTTGACCAAGATGTAGAGCTGTTGGCTCTACAGCACCAAGCCTTCCTACATGATGGCATGCTTCCACCATGATGGTAATGGACTGAACATCCAAAATGGAAAGCCAGCCCCAACTGAATGTGTGCCTTTATAAAAGAAGCTTGGTCATGATGTCTCTGTGAAGACATCCATAAAACCCTAACTAAGACAACATACGGCAATCACACTCTTCAACAATCCAGAGAGGAAACAGAAGAGAAGGAATTCTTGTATTCCTGCCCATTGGGATAAAACTTGCCTTTAACAACATCAACATGTTGGTGGCCAAAATACACGGCTTGAAACTAGAAAAGAATCCCAACACAGATTTATTAATTTAACAGGATGGCTGTCAATGACAGGTAAGATTCTGCACAGAGTCTTACAGACCTCAGACAGAATTGCATTGCTTTTGAAAATGTGTTTTCTAAGATAGGTAAGAAAAGCATTTTTATCAGAACAACCTAAGATAGACTCAGTCTTGTTCATGAAATAAAAAAGAGGGGATGGTGAAACCTGCTGAGGCTACTTGAAGAAATTTGGCAAGCAGTTGTCACTGAGCTCTCTGGAAGTAGGCTCGGATAAGAATATTCACATTTGGGCTAATACAAAGCTCAAGGTGAACTCAACCTAGGAATGGGTGACATTCCTTTTATCTTGGTCATCCTGACAAGCCCCTAGAAGCAGTGACCAGGGGACTTTATTTATTGCCTTGTTTGTTCTCTTTGTGTATTGCCTTGTTTAATTTCTTTGTCTTTGATCTAAGAACTGACCCTATTCTTTGGATGTACCTAGAATGGTATAAAAAGTATACTGGGTAAAAATGAGCCTAATTAAGCTTCAGAACTGGCTGGAATCATGTTATAATATTGTCTAATTGTCTTTTTCTTTTCAATCTAAACTCCCTCTCCTGAGAACCTGTTGACTGACTGAGCTGGCTTGGTCAATCTTACATCTGTCAGAATGGCCAAGGTCAGTGACACAAGGGACAGCTCATGCTGGCAAGGATGTACACACAGGAGAACAGTTCTCCATTGCTAGTAGAAATGCAAAATTTTCAGCCACTATATAAATCACTATGGTGGTTCCTCAGAAAGATAGAAGTCAATTTACCTCAAGATCCACCAATACCACTGTTGGGCATATATACAAAGCATGCTTCTTTCTATCACAGGGACACTTGATCAACCATATTCATTACTGCTCTATTCATAATATTCATATTCATAATAACCAGAAATCCTTTTTACTATCCTTCAAAAGAAAAATAGATTAAAAATGTGGTACATTTACACAATGGAGTAAAAAGGACCAAAAGGCTGTAGTATCACATACTTGCAGGAGGACCATGTTCAAAAATCCCTGGACTCACAATCTTGGCTATTATCCAGGCCCAGATCCACTGTTTTGAGGTGGTGCACCCCAATATCTACTTCATCTATAAGCTGCTGTCGTGTATGGAAGAACCAGTCCTGCAAAACCAGTGGTCTTTATTGACTAGGGCTGGCCCTATACCTGCCTGCTGCCCCTCAGCCTAGAACAGCTTCAGCTGCACCCAGCAATTTTTTCCTGCTGGGTGAGAGATGGGGGAGGGAGAGGGAGAGGGAGAGAGGAAGAAAGAAAGCATAGAGCACTGGTAATATATGTAGGCTACAAGCACAAAGGTTGAGCCTACCGAGAAAGTCCCCCACCCCCACTCCAAGCCTCAGGAGGGCAGAGAGATGTACAACAGCTTTTAGCTTGCAAAGAACCTATCCCCTAAATCCCTGCTTAGCCACAGGATCTCCTTGACTCTGGGCATCAGCAGAGTATCTGAGAAGAATCTTAGGAATGGTCTTATATTTTGGTGTTTTAGAAACCTTGAACCAGACCAACAACTAGTTGCAATACATATTTTCATGTAAAAATATTTGGGATAGATAGATAGATAGATAGATAGATAGATAGATAGATAGATATAGAGAGATAGATACAGAGATAGACAGATACAGAGAGAGATATAGAAATATAGACATACTTTGTGGCACACTGCCACTATGACAGATATATATGGGATGGAGAGGTGGAAAAGATGGAAGAACATAGCAGTAACTTCATGGAGGACAGAGGCAGAACTGGAGATCGAATGGAAGACACAGTTGGGAAAGAAGGCTGTGGTGTGTGGAGGAGCATCTAATTACTGAGTAGGGCCAACAAGGTGGTTTATAGCAGCTTGGAGCTTGTACAGACTCAGCCCCCAAACATGCTGTCCAGCTGCACAATCACCCGAGCTTTGAGCAATGACAGGATGTCCAATATGAAGAAAGTTTCATTTTTGGATTGGACCTCCTCAAATGACTTCTATGGTCTCTCTGATGCCCTTGGAAGCCATATTGGTATATATGGCTGGCTGTTACAGGCCATGTCACATCCCAATGTTCTTACCACAATGTCCAGTGTTTAAGCTCTGTCCCCCTCAGGGATAGAGCCTCCTCATGGTTGCCTGCAGAAATGAGTCTCATTGTGACTGCCTCTGGATCAAGATATAGAACTCTCATCTCTTGGTCACTTTAAAACTTAGTAAAGCTTGTTTTGAAATTTGGCCTACAAGTGTGAAATTGGTTTGCTCTGGTGAATCTCAGGATTTACCAAGTATATCCCTGAGCATGGGCTTTATGGTTTTATAAGTTCAAGCGAGACTCATGATTTGTCTCTATTCTTAGTGCCTGCTGACCTTGATATACAACACACAGCTATATCTCCAGTACTATATCTGCTTGCATGCCACCCTGCTTCCTGTCATGATAAAAATAGACTAAAACTCTGAATCAGTAAGCAATCCCTAATTAAATGTTGTCATGTAAAGAGTTGCTGTAGTCATGGTGTCTCTTCACAGCAAAATAAAACTGAATAAAATGGTAACCAGGAACCTTAGACAACACAGTGACCAGGATTAAAACCAAATACTAATGGTCTTTAAAAAAATAGGAAATAAGAAAACTTTTTTTAACTTTAAAATATATACTTTTATTAGAAAGTTGATTTTTAACAATTTTTTTGTTACTTTTATTTTTTACAGTTCAGTCATTTTCTCAGTCCTGGTCAGCCCTCATACAGTTCCTCATCCCATTCCTCCTCCTTGTGTCTCCAGGAGGATGTCCCTACCACCTCCTGCCAGACCTCCCTACTCCCTGGGGCCTCAAGTCTCTCAAGAGTTAGGCACCTCTTCTCCCACTGAGGCCATACCATTCAGTCCTCTGCTGAATATGTGTCAGCGGCCTGGGACAGAGCTTCTAATATGTCTGGTTGTTGGCTTAGTGTCTGAGAGATCTCATGGGTCCCAGTTAGTTGAGACTGCTAGTTTTCCTATGGGGTGGACCTCTTCCTCAGTATCTTTGAGCATTTCCCTAATCCAGCCACAGAGGTCCCCAACTTCAGTTCAATGTTTGGGCATAAGTATTTGCATATGCCTCAGTCAGCAGCTTATTGGGCCACTAAGAGGAGCATCATGCTAGGCTCCTATCTGTAAGTGCACCGTAGATTCAGTAATAGTTTCAGGCCTTGGAGCCTCACTTTGAGTTGGAGCCCAAGTTGACTTTGTCATTGGACCACCTTTCTCTCAGTTCCTACTCCAGTTTAGTTCCACAGCTCTTTTAGACAGGGACAATTCTGTGTCAGAGTTTTGACTGTGGGATAGCAACAACAAATTCCCTCCACATGATGCCCTGTCTTCCACTGGAGTTGGACTCAACAAGTTCCATGTCTGCACTGTTGGGCATTTTATCTAAGGTCCCTCCCTTTGAGTCCTGAGAGTCTCTTACCTCCCAGGTCTCTGGCAACTTCTAGGTGTTCCCCCAACCTCCCAACTACAAAGGTTACATATTTCCATTCATTCTGCTGTCCCTCAGGTCTTCTATCCTGTCTCCCTCCTGCCCTATACCTGATCACATTTCTTCTTTCCCCTTTCCCTCTCCCCTCCCACATAGGTCCCTCCCTCCCTCTGACACCTATGATTGCATTTTCTCCCTCCCAACTGGGATTGAAACACCCTCACTTGGACTTTTTTACATGTTAACCTTCTTGACTTCTGTGGATTGTATCCTAAGTATTATGTATATTTTTGGCTAATATTCACTTGTTAGTGAGTACATGCCATGCATGTTCTTATAAGCAACTCCCTTACCATGTCTCAGACCTAAGGTATCTACTCTAAACCCTAAATTCTTTGCAATATGTCAATTCCTCAATCTCTTTCCTAACTTGTAAATAAACTAGACATAAATATGCTCTTTAAACCCAATTAATTTCACTTTCTTGTAGAGTCTACATTCCATTTCTATTCCTGTATATACTGAATTGCCCTAACTCCTGCTTTTACTTATGTTAATTTGTTTTCTCTAACATCTTTTTTATCCAATATGTTATGATCTTTTATTTTATTGTAACTTTCATTTCTATCCACTCATTTTAGTTTGTTGATTATTAGTGATTTTGAGTCCTTTTCTGCCCACATATTGAACATTAACTGCTTTCTATAGGAAACATATCCATATTTGGGACCCAATATAACTCATTTTATATTTTAAGTTTTTCCAAATTTAGTGGTAAATATAATTTAAGGTAAAAAGATGAGTGAGTGATTATGAGTTCATGCTCCTGTTACTTTGTATCTGTGTTAGTTCCTAGCTCCTACTGAGAGTTCACAACTGTCTAGAAATCCAGCTGTAGGAGGTGACAAGCCTTTGGCCCCTGGCACTCACACTAATATGTAACCATCTGAACAAACCCTTAATTAAAAACAGGATAAAACTTAAAATAAATTCTTTTTTCTTCTCTCATTGGAACTATGCTTTTCAATTTTTTAAATTATTTCTCTTGATTTATTTTGTAATGTTTTATGATATTTTACAGATAATGATATGTTTAAATCATTCTGTATTTAAAATTTGAATTCAAGTGATTAAATTTATTCAGAAGAAAAAATACACTGTAATCTAATTTTTTTGTTTTTGGCTTTTTATAATGGGTTTTTCTGTATATACCCTACCAGTCTTAGATCTGCCTCAATACACAAGAGTAACAGCCAATACACAGATATATGTTTCTCTGTCTTTTGACTCCTAAAATTAAAAGTACTTGCCACCACACCTAAAGAAAATAGCAAACTTGAGTAAACATATCTAATTTTTCCCCTTTTATTGAAATCAAAGAGGACACCTAATTTATTTGTAAAGAAAACACATTTAAACAGTTTTCTTTCAGTAAAGAGCTATATAAATATAATTATCATCATGAATGTATTTTTTTTTTATTTTTCTAGACAGGGTTTCTCTGTGTAGTCCTGGCTGTCCTGGAACTCACTTTGCAGACCAGGCTGGCCTAGAACTCAGAAATCCGCCTGCCTCTGCCTCCCAAGTGCTGGGATTAAAGGAGTGAGCCACCACCGCCCAGCATGAATGTATTATTTAAGCTAAATTCATGTAATGATTCAGAAAATTGGAAAGACTTTTACTTTAAGACACAGTTATACCACCTCTGGTAAAATACTCAAAAATGCTGCATCACACCACAAGGATACTTACTCAAATACATTCATAAATATTGTATTCATAATACTCAGAAGCTGAAAACAATCCAGATATCCCTCAACAAAAGGATGTAGAAAATGTGGTTCATTCACATAATGGAATACTATTCATTTATTAGTAATGAGGATATCATGAGTTTTGCAGGCAAATCAATAGAACTAGAAAATATCATCCTGAGTGAGGTAACTCAGACCTGCTTGGTCATCAGCTCTGTGTTTCAGAAACTTGGCTTACCAAAAGATATATGGTTGATTATGAATAGGCTCTTAGAGAATAGACCATACAAAATGTTCCCCATGATGACTGTTCCTTGGACCCTGTCACAAACTGAATAATGGGCTGGGACTTTCCACAGGTACTCTCCAATAGCCCTCCTTTACTCCCCCTGGGTTGTGGTTTTTGATTTAAATTTCTCTCTGTCTCCAAAGCCCCAGGATCAGACCCCATTGCCCCTACATGGGCTACAGGTCTTGACCTCAACATATTGATTGAAATATACCTCTGGCTGATTACATCAAGTTTGGTGTCTTGTGAGTTAATGAGTGGCAGTGAATTCCTGAGGCTTGTGTGAGGTCCTCCCTTCGTGGGGGCCTTACATTTTTGGTTCCTTAACCGGGAAACTGAGACCACCCTAAGCTCTAAGAACCCACTTGGAGGTATGATTTCTGTGGGTTTTTGGCCAATTTGTTGTCTATATTGTCTCAGTGAAAGATTTCTGTTTTTGTGGTTTCTGTGATTTGGGCCCATTCTCTTGTCTGTACTGTCTCAGTAAGCTGGTTTTGTGAAAGTACTTTCAGTTCTTTGCAGCTGTTTGCAGCCATTTCAGTCTCAAGAGGAGACGACTGGAGTGATTGGCAGATGTTCTAGGGAAATCACCAGCTGTAGCCCTGGGAGATGTCCCAAGAAAGGGCAGGAATTCTCAGGGACACCTGAGAGATTCCCATTTGGGTGTCAGAGAGGACACAGTGGTCCTCTTGTTAGGGAGGATGTGGAATCCCTCCTGGCTGGCAAGGGGTGCCAGGGAAGATGTGGAATCCTTCTTGACTAGCACTCAAAATTGAGACAGGTTTTTGTTAGTCTCTCTCTATATATGTGTTTTTTCTGGGTTTTCTGTTACTTGTGACAACGGAACAGACTGTAACTAAAGTTTAACCCTAGATCATTGAACTGAAGTTAAAACTAGAGCACATAACTTATTAGTTGAGATCAAGAAAAGACCGTGACAGACCTTCTGTGCCTCAGAGTGACTGACATTTGATGTTGACTGGCTGCCAGAAGAGACTTTTGACTTGACTATTATTTTTAAAGTTAAAGCTATTATTTTTCAGGAAGGAACAGGGTCATATCCTGATCAACAGCCATACATAACTCTGTGGCAGGACCTGGTCCAAGATCCACCACCATGGGTAAAAAGAAAAAGCCAGGTTCCCGAGCCCTGGCCCTCTGCAGAATGAGGCACAGAACAAACTGAAAGATTAATTACCCTTTCTTTTCATATAACCCTGCCAGTCTGACTGGACTGGAACAGTCTTTAATATTTTTTCACCAGCCTACCTGGGATAATTGCCAGCGACTTTTACAGGTTCTCTTTACCACAGAAGAATGAGAATAGATTCTGTTAGAAGCCCCCCTTAACCACCCAGACTGGGACACGGCTACAGGTAGGGAGCGGCTGACAGTTTACGCCACCAGGCTCTGGTGACAGGTAAGAAGTTACAGCATATAGAGGCATTACAAGATTATACCCTGCAGGATTTAGTTAAAGAGACTAAAAATATATCACAAAAGGGAGACCGAAGACTAGAATACTGGCCACAGTTATAGGAGATAGAGAGAGAGAAGGGCAGGGCCTAGACAAACAGGGAATCTGGGCAACAAAAGACACTGGACTTGAGCCTGCCCAAAGAAGAAAGGAAGGACCCCTAAGGTCCTGGTGCTCAAAGAAGATGACTAGAGGGGATCCTGAGAGTGGAGGGGACACCTATGGACTTTCTGGTGGATACTGGAGCAGAATATTCAGTTCTGAAACAATCATTGAGAAAATTTAAAAAACAAAACAAAACAAAACAAAACAAAACAAAACAAAAGACCATAGCCATAGGGGCAACAGGGCAGAAACAATATTCTTAGACTACTTCACAAACTGTTGATCTGGGGAAAGGACAAGTGTGTCATTCCGGTTACTCCTGAGTGCCCTATGCCTTTGTTGGGGAGAGACAAAGTTAAAGTTTACTCAGACAAGACCAGGGGTGTCTTGAGAAAACCCCTACCTCTATGATACTGGCCTTAAAACCAGAAGATGAATAATGGCTTCATGAGCTTCAAGAACAAGAAGCCCTGACATTAGTAAATGGTTAATCAACACCTCCTTTATTGGAGTGTGGCAGCACCCAATGAGTCGTGAAGCCAGAGAAAACAAATTAGACCTCACATTCATAGACTGTCACAACAGGACATTCTGGTTACTTGCCAGTCATCGTGGAACACCCCCCTGCTACCTGTAAAGATGGCAGGCACTATTGATACTGTGGCCTTGCTTGAATTGATTACATTTGACTATAGCCACCACACTTAAAGGCATACAAAGGCATACAAAAGACAAATGAGAGCGTTTCTAGACACTACTGGCTTTTGACCTAGTTGCCAGCAGATGGCCTACTTGTCTGAAAGCCATCGATACTGTGACCTTGCTTAAATTGACTCTGGAACAGCAGATAACTGTTGTGACATCCCACTCCCTTGAGACCATTATCTGACAGCCCCCTGACTGATAGATGTCTAATGCCCACATGAAAGGGGGATCTTTGCCTCCCCGGCCATCCTGAACTCTGCCATCTTGCTGGCTGAGACTGATGATTCCTCCCCTGCCCATTGACATTCTGGCAGAAGACCAACCTTGGCCAGGGAGTCCGAACTGGTATACTGATGGAAGCAGCTTTGTAGTGGTAGATAAAAACCAAGTAATTTGGGCCAGCAGCCTGCCAGAAAGAACACTGATAGCAGGTATGCTTTTGCCACTGCCCATATTCATGGGACAAATTACAGACAGAGGGGACTGCTGAAAAGTCATTGTCCTGGACATCAGAAAACCCAGGATACTGTTGTTGAAAAAAATCAGATGGCAGATTTGACTGCTAAAAATGCTGCTCAAAGAGCTATGATCCTGACTGTTGAAAGTCCTAGAAAATATCTTGATGTCCATGGGAAAAATAGTACTTCCACAGAGAGAAAGATGAAGATATGTGACAAATTTACATTATTTAGCTCACCTAGGAGCTAAACACCTGAAGAACTTGATAATTTTATGTGTTAAACTTATTTGAAAAAAACTGTGAGTCCTGTGCCCTGACTAATGCTGAGTATTCAAGATGTCCCCCAGGAAGAAGACTTCAAAGAGACAGACCTGGGGCCTACTGAAAAGTGGACCTCATGGAAGTCAAACCTGCAAAATATGGTAACAAATACTTGTTAGTCTTTATAGATACTTTTTCAGGCTGAGTAAAAGCCTTTCCTATAAAGACTGAGACTGCCAACATGGTGGCTAAGAAGATCTTAGAAGAGAACTTCCCCAGGTTTGAAATACCCAAGATAATTTGGTTTGACAATAGACCTGCCTTTGTTGCCCAGGTAAGTCAGAGACTAGCCACCTAGCTGGAGATTAATTAGAAATTACATTGTGCTTACAGACCCCAGAGCTCAGGACAGATTAAAAAAGATAAATAGAACTATTAAAGAGACCTTAACTAAATTAGCCTTGGAGACTGGCTGGGGATGACTGTACAGCCCTCCTTCCTTTTGCCTTGTTCCAGGTTTTGATTTAAGCTAACACTTTATAAGATTTTATGGGGGGGTGGGGGTGGGGGTGGTCTCAACTACTTACTGAGATAGATAAAATATATGATTCTGATGTTGTTCTTTCTAAATCCCTGTTTTTCCACATGAAAACACTTGAGGTGGTCCAACGTGAGGTCTGGGAGCAGTTAAAAGAAGCTTATGAGACTGGAGACCTGAGTATGCTTCATCAGTTCCAGGTTGGAGATGCTGTTCTCATCTGCCACCACTGGGTCAAGAACCTTGAGCCTCACTAGAAGAGACCATACCTGATGCTCCTGACCACCTCCACAGTGATGAAAGTTAAAGACATCTCTAAATAAATTAGTTACCTTTGTCAGAGAAAAAATAAGTGCTGTTCAGATTTTGATGTTAAGCCAAGTTTTATGATTAAAACTCTTACATCAGAAGAAATGGAGAAATGAAAGGGTTAAAATTTTTCAAAATCTCCTAGCAGACTGGGCAGAACCAAGAGTGCAGGTCAGCTTGGTCATGAGCTCTGTGTTTGAGGAACTTGGCTGATCATAACATAAATGATTTATTATGAATAGTCTCTTAGAGAATAGCCTATACAAAATGTTCCCCATGACTCTTCTTTGTACCCTGTCACAAACTGAATAATAGACTGGGACCTTCCACAGGTACTCTCCAATAACCCTCCTTCATTCCCCCTGGATTATAGTTTTCCCCCTGGGTTGTGGTTTTGGCCTTTAAATTGTCTCTGCCTCCAAAGCCCAGGGGTCAGACCCCACTGCCCCTGTGTGGGTCATGGGTCTTGACCTGAACATGTTGATCGAAATATACCTCTTGTTGATTGCATCAAGTTTGGTGTCTTGTGAATTATTGGATGGCCACAAATTCCTGAGGCTTGGGTGAGGTTCTCCCTTCGTGGGGGCCTTACAACCCAACATACTCTGGTGGAAGACCCACAGCTTCTCCCTACCTTCAACAGTGGTAAAATCCAAGTTGGGTCTGGCCAAAGTTAAGGCTGTATCAATATTAGCCTGCACTTGGGTGGGCAGTCCATTTGCTCCCAGAACCAATTTCTAAGCATCTCTCACAATTCTCTCTTTCTTCTGTTTTAAAGAGAACCTGTAGCAGTTGCTGACAGCCATCCCAGGTGGGTTGCTGAGTCATCATGATTGAATCTAAGAGACCTATAAGATCTGAGAGTCTTTCTCAAAATGGGGGTGGGGGAGAGGTTGTTACAACTTCCCATTATAAAGGTCATTACTGACCAATGGTATATAAGACATAAGCTGTCTCCTCTGTACATCTGGGGGTTCAGAAAACTGGAGGAGTAAGTGTATAGTAGAGTCATTCCTCTGGGCAGTACAGCCTCAATGTTAGGTGGACTCAAAATGAGAGTCTGGAGAGTCAAGGAAGTCGGGTTGGGGCATGGGCAGGGCCAGAAATATAAGGAAGAGGACTGAAATCCTCCTTGGGAGCAGAGGGAGAAAGAAAGGTAGGAGGGGGCAAGGGAAGAGAGTGGGGAGTGGTGCAGCCAGTGACAAAAAGGATATCAATCAAACAAAGCTTTTTGACCATTATTTCCATGTGGTGATATTTGACACTTGGTCGGGGTGGCCCTTGTTCTCATACACAACAATCTTCATCTTATAGATTGTAGGGAGATGAAAAGTTCCCTCTTCAGCCAATCCTAGATGACAAGTGGGCTATTTATTCCTACAAAAGTTTACTGAGAATAATAACCAGACCTGAATCTCCTACAACTTAGTGGAAATCCTTGAATGTCTGAGGACCACACACAGTGAGGTACTCTGTGCCTGCCCCATCTTAGGGATCTAAAAAGCTTGCACACAGGAACAAAGCCACAGACAAAATACAGAAAAGAACAGACACACTAGGACACAAACCATAAACATGCACAAGGACAGACACAGAATAATGGTCTCAGGATAGTAAACCCAAAAAGAAAAGTCTCTCTCAGATGGTCTTCCTTCCTGTGCAGTGTAGGCCCACAGACCCACAGCCAATTTAGTAATCAGATGAGAACGACCAAGTATTCCAGATTGGGTTCAGAGGTGTCCTCCATGGTCCCGAGTTGGGTGACAGAAAACTGTGGGAAAAACACTAACGACGGGAGTCTAGCAGTGAGGTCCCGGGCAAGCTTTCCACACCACTGGTGGAGGGTCCCACATTCACGCAGTAGTTGCAGGCAGGCCAAAGGCTGCATTGGCAAGGTTCAGGGTTCCAAAGGCTGGGAATCTGGCTGCAGGTGCAGGAAAGCCCAGGCAACAGGTGGAGTCCAGTTTTCTAAAGCTTTTATTGTTCATGGTATGGTAAATGGGTATAGATAGTGTGCACTCCTGGCCAAAAGCCAGGCTCCCCTGGCTTTTATAGGGAGGGAGAAAAGGGGAGGGAATAACTTCATTAGCTACGCCCCCGGCCATTAGATAACTCATTAATATTTTAATCTCTGGAGGTGGAGACCTGCTAATCATGCCCTGTACCTCTGTGTTACATGACAGATGGTGCAGGTTAAATGAAGTTACCTCGTCCAAGGCCCGACAGAAAACATGTCTGCTCTGTCCCTCTTGGCCTCTAGATTGAACCAGAATAAGAAAACACAGAAGTGACAATTGACAAAACAAGAAACAAACATAGTGATCAGAAAAGAAAAAAAAATTAAAAATTCACCTATTTGGGTCAGAGGTTTTCAGCAGAGCCCCTAAATATAAGGGTCCACAATTCACCGAAGAATGATACCCACACTCCAATGTTATACAACAGCCAAAAGTGGTTATTTTGCAGAGATTCAACATGACCAGGTCTGCCATACACTGGAAGGAAGATGTAAGAGTGTGCTTTACTGTTGACTACAGCGCTGCCCCACAATTGGGGGCCACTATGTTGCGGCTGCACTGCCCAGTTTGGAGACCACTGTGTCCCAGCCTGAGCTGCTGTTCCAGTCCACAGAACAGGGTCTAGCAAGAGAGAGAGTGGGGATGGAGGGGCAAGAGACACAAAGAATGCAGACAAGACAGGGTGTGTGTTCAAGTCTCAAGTCTCCTCTACTGAAAGGAAATCCGGGCTATTTATATGCTTAGCCATGTGCCTTGTAGGCATGGATACAATGTGCACCTTGCAGCTGAAGACACTAGACAGCAAAACAAGATATGTGGGATAAACAAGATGTTAATCAGAGTGTGCTCAGCTGTTGTAGGCTGTTGAAAACCAAGTCTCTTGTCAGGGTATATGGCTTGAGATGTTTGCAAAGATGATAGCCGATTTCTGCTAGGATTCAGCTCCCAACAAGTCCTTCCTTTTCAATTTTTTTCAAAAGGGAAGGCTGGGAAATTTTAAGGGAACCATGTCTGCCTTAGATATCCAGCTTAGTGTGTAAGTTAGGGGTTAATCCTCATTAGTCTTGATGACAGAGGTTTTAGAGTCCCCTACTTCCAGCCTGTAATAGCTGACCTGTATGGGTTTCATTTGAATAACGTCTATCTGTTGTTGTACAAAAGCCATCAGTTTGTTAAACGGCATGGACCCGAGACAGATTTCTACCAATACATTATGGCTGTGTAATCAATTTCAGTTCTTCCTTCCTGTTCCAATAAAACCATTACTTTTCCCTAGATAGACAGCCTAATATTAACCACCTCAGTCCACAAGTCCAAGGTATTGGGGCACCAACTCTTCATTACCTTCTTCAAGATGAATATGGGCATTGAGATATTAGAAGAGGGATGAGGGGAGGGGTAAATTGAGAAGCCTCTGATGTCTGTCTTAACTGCATCCAGCTGGAAGTCCAAGACTTCAGTGGACATGCAGGTGACAAGAAGATTCATTCACCAAGGCTGTGTATTCTGTAATATACAAATCTCAAAACAAATTTTAGTATCAAGATAATTATTTTGTTTGATTCTCTGGAATCTAGTCTTCTGGAGGCCTACCTCTGTCACGTCTGATTCATATAATTCTGGAAGATATAACTACTACCTTAATGACCTCTTTCTTCTACAGACAAATTACTGTCCAGAAATGGACACACTTGCAGAATAGCCGACTGATTATATCTGCCTAGACAGAGTAATCAACCCTTAATAATTCTGCAGCACTAAGGTCTGTCAGATGATCCTGGGCCAGAAGGCGGAAGAACAGATGCTCCAACGTTTTGAAGTAGAGGGACTGTCCTGGTATTCAGAGGTCTCTATAAATTGGCTAAGTTTTTGAAGCTATGCTTTGTACTTCCCACAATTATAGTTAACTCAGTCATTCTGGATCTCTGACGGGGTTGAAAACTTATAGCCTCATAGCCAATCCTGGCTATTTACCTTGAGAGAAAAGATTTGAGTGGGTGGTTGTCAACTGACATTCATCCTAAAGCCAGGTTCAGAACTAAATGTTTTAGTTAGGATAGACGACAGAGGTGCTGGTTAGTCAACAAAATGATGGGCTGGGTATTAGGACTATCTTGTACTTCACTGGCACAAATTGGCATAATTATGCTCTAATTGTATTTTGAGAGAAAAGTTTCATTTTAACAGGAAGGGTGATATTTAGGAGGAGCTAAGGTGGGAGGAATACTGAGAGGAAGAGAAGGAGTAAGAAGAGGAGGAGAAGAAGGAGAGGAGAAGCTAGGTGATGAAAGAGAGAAAGAGGAGGGACACAGGGAGGCAGATGTTCATGTATCTCCACCAGTCAAAGATAGTTGATATATCGAGGTTGGGTAGTGGGTTACACCTCTGATTGTGCAATACCAAATAAAGCCTACGAAGCCTATGATTAACATTTTTTAAAAAATGTATAAATGCAAAAAGGAAAAGGGGGCATGGGATAGCGGTTTTCTAAGGGGGGGGAATGGGGAAAGGGGATAGCATCTAAAGTGTAAATAAAATATCTAATAAAAAAGGAAAAAAATAAATTAAAAAAATGAAGAAAAACAAAAAAAAGATAATTATTTTGTTTGATTTTATGAAATCTAGTCTTCTGGAGGCCTACCTTTGTCATGTTTGATTCATATAATTTTGGAAGTTATAATTACTACTTTAATGACCTCTTCTGAAAACACATAGAAAAACCTTTTCCCCCAAATCTGCCCATCCTTGAGCCAATAACCAGAAAAGCCTTTACACTGACCTTTTATCCAGAGGAAAAATATAACTACACAACTCAGAATCACCCTTTTTGAAAGTTAAATCAGTCTAATACAACTGATTAACACTATCTTTCTGTTCAGCTCTTTGCCTAGAACAATCTTCTATTTACCCATTTATCTGTTTGGCTCTCTTGACTCAGAGCAGCCTGCAATTTACTCCTCGCATCTTTAAAGCCTTTTTCATCTGTTCCTGCTCACTTATTTCTTGCCCCATTTTTGTTACTATAACCTACTGGTCTCGCTGCAATCACGTTTGTTTCACTTCTTTTTTTGAGACAGAGTTTCTCTGTGTAGCCCTGGCTGTCCTGGAACTCACTGTGTAGACCAGGCTGGCTTCCAACTCAGAAATCCACCTGCCTCTGCCTCCCAAGTGCTGGGATCAAAGGCATGTGCCACCACTGTGTAGCCCTGGCTGTCCTGGAACTCACTCTGTAGACCAGGCTGGCCTCCAACTCAGAAATCCACCTGCCTCTGCCTCCCAAGTGCTGGGATCAAAGGCATGTGCCACCATTGTCCGGCTTGTTTCACTTCTGAATTCCTGGCAGACCCTTCTTCCAATAATGTTCCTCACTGGGTCTCTCATTCTCCTTGTCTCGAGTTGATCGCCACTGCCATGCCAGCTCCATCAGTCAACAGGTTCTCCAGCCCAGGAGTGAGGATGGCTGCTTCCAATTCCTGGGGTGTCCTTCACTGTATCCCAACATTGAGGCACCACTATGTTGAAAACCATACTACCCCCAAGCTTTGGGGCTAAGTGCTCTGGTCTGCAGGGATCAGACAACAGTGTCTAGCAAGAGAGAGAGTAGGGATGGAGGGGCAAGAGATGCAAAGAATGGAGACAAGATAGGGTGTGTGTTCAAGTCTCAAGTCTCCTTTATTGAATGGAAATCAGGGGTATTTTTAAGCTTTGCCATGTGCCTTGTAGGCATGGATACCACATATGCTGTGGCCTTGCAGGTGTGGATATCAGGTGTGTTACAGTTGCAAATACCTTGTTTGCCTCGAAGCTGGGGGCATTAAACAGCAAAAGAAGATATGTGGGATAACCAAGATGTTTATCAGAGTGTGCTCAGCTTTTGTAGGCTGTTGAAAAACAAGTCTCTTGTCAGGGTATATGGCTTAAGATATTTGCAAAGATGATAGCTGATTTCTGCTAGGAATTGGCTCCCAACACTTTACAGTGTTAATTTAAAGCCTGTTAGGGTAGGAGTGGCTGTCATTTATGTTTCCTTCTCTTGAATGCTTGGCTCTATCTCCAAAGCTATGGGTGCCTTTGGAATTGTTCAAGGTTCTGAGAAGTTTTGGGATCTAGGCTTAGGCTGGACTTAAGACACTTGGTGGGCAGCTCCTGCCAGCTCCTGATTGGCAGCCCATGAGGGGTGGTTTTTTTCTAGAATTAACTTGGTTACGACTTTTATAGTTTTGGGCAACTCAAAGATATGTATTTTAGCAGCCTGAAATGCTTGGGGAAAAATTGAAGAGTCAATTTTTTTGGAGGAAAGGTTTATGTGTCATTTACTAAAATTATACATGGCCCCCCAAAAGGCTTTACTGATTTTTTTTTATTGTTTTGTTTATTTGTATAAATTTAACACTCCTTTTCTTTGAGTTTTGTGGGACTGGGTGCAGATCCAGGACCCAAGGTCTGCTGGCTTTACTGATTTAGACAAAGTTTGATTTCAAGCTGTAAATAGAATAATATCAAATTCAGGAGTCAAAAAATGTTGATTGAACCTTTGGCTTTGCAAAATGTTAATTCAGAATGAAAATATGGTATTAGGTATTTATAAAGGAAAGATCATCACCAATAGACAAATGGATCAGAGATAAAGCTGATGTTCAAACACATATTTAGGGTACTAATTTGATAGAAATCATTTCTAAATGTATTAAGAAAAATCAAAATGGCAGATGTTTTAATTGTGGTAAGGTCATTTGGACATGAACTGTAAAGCAGGCATTTCTAGAAACAATGTTGTTGTTGTTTTTGTTTTGTTTTGTTTTCCAATAAATGACCCAAAGAAAAATCTTCAGCCTTCTGGAATATGCAGAAGATTTGGCAAATGCTGGCATTGGACTGCTGAATTCAGGTTGACAAGGAATAGGGACCACAACCCTTTGCCAACAGATAATGCCCTATGGGGCCTCCTACAAATTTGATTAAGACATTCCTCCATTTGGATGTGTAACTATTTGTCTTACTTAGAGTGGCTATTTCTGGAGTAAATCACAATGATCCAAACCAACTTGGGGAGGAAAAGTTTTATTTGGTTTATAATTCCAGATTGTACCCTACTGTTTCTCAGGCACTGCAGCATTGCACCTCCAAAGTGAGGGTGGACAGGGTCAAGTAAAAAGAGCCAGCCAGGGGGTCTAGGTCCATGTTGGGACCTGAGACACAGTGAAGAGGAGGGAAAGAGGGGTTAAGGATAGTCCTGAAGTGGCGGGTCACTGAGAGACTGGAATATGTCTGTGAGAAGGGGGCCTCCCTACAATTCTCATGGCGTAGTCTTGTCAGCCTCTGGTCCAGCAGGGAATCTCCCCCTGAGTAGGAGACATGATACCTATTGAGAAAACTATCAGATTACTTTAGATTTTCCAATGTGGTGAAGAGCACATTTCAAAAGTGTGTTGTGTCAGTCTCTGTATTTTCTCTCTCTGTTACTACATCTCACCTTTAATTTCTGATTAGATTAATCTGTATATTGTCTCTGCATTATTGTTTGGTTGGGATACGATTTATTGACCTTGTTGATTTTCTCACAGAACTAACTCTTATTTCATTAATTTTTTGTATAGGAATTTTAAATTTCTCACTTCCAGAAATTCTTCAGTGTTTGTTTTCTTTACAGATTCTATTTCCGTTTTCAGGCCTTAAACAATTTTGTTCATTTTCTTCCACTGTTTATTTTGTTTTCCTGGATACTTTAATGGATCTACTTCTTTCTTCACATTGTTTGTATGTGGGTTAATACATTTGCTTAAAGGATTTCTTCATTCTCTCATTAATGACCTCCATCACTTAAGGTCTTTCATTGTGCTTCAGCCATGTTGCAATGTTCAGGGACTGCTGTGTAAGGATAGCGGGGCTCTAGTATAGACATAATGCCCTCGCTGTGTTGTTCATGCTAGACCTAAGATTCTGGTATTGCAATGCCTAAAGCTTTATATCCTAATGTCTACAATAGTCTGTGTTGGGTGGCAGTTCTGTTCCTTGTCTTCCATTTCCTCTCTGGATTTCTGAAGACTGTGATTGCTTTATGTTGTCTTAGTCTGAGTTTTATGGATGTGAAGAAAAATCATGACCAAAGCAACTCTTATACAGACAAACATTTAGCTGGAGCTGGCTTGCCATTTTGGAGGTTTGGTCTATAATCATCATGGTAAGAATTATGTCATCATGCAGGCAGGCTTGGTGCTGGAAGAGCCAACAGCTCTATATTTTGAACAAAATGCAACTCTAACCTAGAGCAACATGCCCAAGCTGCCCACTGCTGCTGATTGCAGGCTCTGGAACATGACCTCTTGGTTCTATTACATCTTTCACTACCTATATTAGCTGGCTTAAAATTGTTTTGTAAAATGACCTTGAAATCATAGTTCTGAATGCCTCTTTCTCCTGAATGCTGAGGTTAAAGGAATGTAATACTAATACTGGATCAAAACCTCTCTTTACATTTTTACAAGAGCTTTATATATTTGGATTGTAGTTCATTCCAAATTTTGTCAAGTTGGCAATTGAGAACAGTCATCACTGCTGTCGGGCAGGAACTTTTCTTTGCATCTAATA
Organism: Arvicanthis niloticus; assembly: GCF_011762505.2. Classification (NCBI taxonomy): domain Eukaryota; kingdom Metazoa; phylum Chordata; class Mammalia; order Rodentia; family Muridae; genus Arvicanthis; species Arvicanthis niloticus. The sequence continues at coordinate 72,409,873 of NC_047661.1, read as the reverse complement.
GATCTGGCCACTGGGGGTTCAAGGTTTCTGAGTATAGTGAGGTGACAAACAGGAATGGGGATAGGTTAGAAGTATGATGGGGTTCACAGGAGGGAGGAGATTGCACCAGAATCTGCTTATTTTGGAAATCAAGGAGACAATGACAGCAGGTCACGCAAAAGGTTTGCAATAAAATTGAGGATTAGACTGATAGTTGTGGTTCTAAAGAAGCTGAAGGATTGGGGAAGATCTACAGGTGTAGGAAGAGCTAAGGTGGAAGGAGTAAAGAGAGGCAAAGGGGGAGGAAGGAGAGAAAGAGAAGAAGGAAGAGGAGGAGCTAGGAGAGACAGAGAACAAGAAAGGGAGACATGGAGGCTGATGTTTACTTGTCTGTAGCAGTCAAAGGTAGTTGGTATACCTAGGTTGGGTTTTGGGTTACACCTCTGATTGTATGGACACCTTGTTATTGATCATTACCAAATATATAAAGCCTTTGGATAATTTAAGCATTAGAGTCTCATCTTCTTACTGGGCCAGCATGGATGGTGGGAAGGTCTGGGCAATGCCCAGTCTTGTAGAGACAATCTGGAAGTTTGGCAGATCCATCTCCCATGCTGGCATCTTGAGGGAGGCAGGGCTGGTGATTCTGGCTGGCTATTTCTACCTGTGGCACACACGTGGCCTCTGGCCATGTGGTTGAGCTAGGCAGAGCCTCCCCAGCCTAGACAGTCGGCTTGTCCAGCAGTCCCTTTTAAATAATTATTACAACATACAGACAATTTCTATTCTCCCCTGTCAGGATTTGTCCGTGAGGTATTATTACTGGGTACATTCTGGAGTTGGGGCCTCAAATTCATCAAGGAGTTAGGAGGAGGGAGCTTAAAAATGAATTGTGTGTGGGACTCACTGCAGATGTAGGGAGGCAGAAAGGAATGGCTGCTGGGGATGGAGGCTGGATACTGGGCTGAGTTGGGGTAAGGAATGTTGGGGGAGAAGTGTCTGTGATTCATTAGCATTGGTGCATTACAGGAAACAAATCACAGCAGATTTCCTGCTATAGAGCTAGAAATGAGAATGGGGAAATAGTAAGTGGGGGAGCAAAGAGAGAGGTGTGTATATGCCTTTAGACTTCTGATACCATAGAAAGAGTAGCACTTGTGGTAGGTGTTAGGGAAGGTGCAGTCCTGGCTTGAAGGCTGTGACAGAGCAAAGAGTGGGGGGAGGGAGGTTAAAAGGGAAAGATCTGTGGGATCCACAGGATATGGGAAGAATATAAGCTATTCACAGCATGATTCCTAACAGTAGCAACATTGCAGTTATGAAGTAGCCACAAAGTAATTTAATGATTCATTGGCCGCAACATGGAGAAATGTATTAAGGGGGCACAATATTAGGAAGTTAGAGAACCACTGGTCTAGGAAGTATGAATCTATAATGAATCAATACCCACTAATATAAAAACACAGAAAAGATTTTTGGATGCCTTGACCCACAAACACTTCTCTCCCAGAAGGAGTAGAATTCCCCCTCCCCCAACTTTGGCCTACTCCTCTCAGTTGTCATAAGAGCATGATGGTAGAGTTCTCATTTGCCAACCTTAAATTCATAGAAAAAAACCCAAGTATATCTAATACTGGAAGGACAGTGAGGGGGCTGCACAAACATCCACAGCTGAGCTTGGCTGATTGGATTACACGTGACTACACTGAACATAAACATCTCTGGAAAGCACAGACTGATTTCAAAAGTTTTATTTAAATTATATTTTATTAGGATCAGGTTTTGTCTACAAAGTGGTTTTTGGCCATAGGGACCAGGAGACAACCTCAGATCCTCTGAATCACCACTTACAGGTGGTTGAAAACCCCCCTGTGTGTGCTTGTTACTTAGAGTTCTTTGAGAGAGCAGTATTTGTTTTGCAGCTGAGTTCCCACAAACTGATATGGGAAAGTCTTCATTTAAAAAGAAAGTCTTCATTGTTTTTTCTTCTCTGATGAGTAAACACTCATGTTGGAGTTCTCCTTTCCTCTGGCCCCTGTCATCTCTTCTTCTCAGTCCAATGCAGACATGTTTCTCCAGAGAAACCCAGTTGGGCTTTGCTTAGGGCCAGCACCTAAATTAAATCCCAGTTTCCAAGACATCAGACAAAAACCAAACAAGTACATCAAGAGGGTGGATGTCCAGTAGAATGTCCCAGACAGCAGTGCTGCCCTTCTCCCACCAGCCAGTCTAACATATTACAGCTGTTTCAAATATGGAGCCACCATCCTGCCTTTCCCCAGACTCACTGTAAATGCTTTTGAAATACCATTCTCTAACCAGAAGTCAATGGTAACCTCACTGGTTGTTGCTGTTGGAAGAGAGATGTAGGTCATAGCTGGGTAGCTCCTGAGAGGACTTTAGGCTCCAAGAAAGGACACTGTGTAGAAGTCAGAAAGTGGAATGCCTCAGCCACCAAGTGGGGATGTGACTCCACCATTGACTTCCACCCTGAGGTCTCAGAGACCTCAGAAGCATGAAATGAAATGAAATGAAATCCAGGGCCTGAGCCTTCAGTTGCTCTGTGCTGTGGAGGTCAGCCAGGATGAGAGTGTTTGCAGCATTCTCCACAGACAGATTCCTGTAGAGGGCATCCTCACACAGGACCTTCAAGCCCTCCAGGCCATACTTGTCAGCAGCTGCCAGCACACCAGTGGCCATGGAGTGGCTGTGGAGTTGTGGCACCTTCCCTGCATAAATGAAGCCCATCATCTCCCTGAAGACTTGGGGATCTAGGTCTTGGATCTCAACATGATTCCTTAGGCTTTCCTTCATTTCATGTTCAAACATGGCTCTGAAAACTGGAGATCGAGCTGCTAGGATGGCCTTGTGAGCCCTGAATTCATGGCCAGCCACCAAAAGGCAACAGTCTGTGAAGAGAGATTTCTCCCACAGCTCCCCTAGGTCATCTGTCAACCTGTTCCTCAAATCCTTGATTGCAAGTGTCATGTTCTGTTTTGGTATACTAAAGAAAGCTCCTACTATGTTCACCTTGCAGCAGAGGGTGAGCTGGTCTTGAGGGAGAAGCCAATGCAGATTGGAGAGAATCTGATCTCGAAGAATGAACTTTTTGAATCCCCTGTGTTGGTATTGCAGAAAGCTTACAACTTTGGGGCTCTTCATACATTGATATTTCTTTCCTTGGGAATTTATGATCCAGAACTTGAACTTTGCCCAAACTGGTCTCTTTGGACAGCTGACCAACACCAGGAAAACTGACAGGTAATCTTTGCTTTCATCATCAACCCTGTTTGGATATACTCTCAAACAGAATGCCACTTTGCCACTAGCCTCTACTGAGAACACTGGGCTACTGATGTTTCTCTGAATTCCCCCCATGCAAAATGAAAAGTTGCTAATGGTCCATTTGTAACCGAATTTCTTAACATTGGTCTGTGTGGAGCCCCAGCTCTTGGCTTCCGAGTCCCTTGACATTTCTGCTGGAGGTAGTTTGGGTTTTAAAGTTGATCTGAAAAGAACTATATGTTATTTACCCTTCATCCTCTTGGATACAATTATAGATACACTTTAAATTTTAGTTTCAATTAGTCCTAAATTCACATTCTCTCTCTCCATCTCTCTCTCTCTGTCTCTGACATTCTTCCTGTCTTTCTCTGACTCCTTATCCTGTTGTCTTTTCCTCTCTCTCTCTTTCTGTCTCTCACATTCTCTCTATATGTCTCTATCTCTATTTTATAGAGATAAATAATGTTCACTTAACATTCACTCTTTCTCCCTATCACTCTGTGTTCTGCTTCCTCTCTGTCTCTCTCTGTCTCTCTCTGTCTCTCTCTCTCTCTCTCTCTCTCTCTCTCTCTCTCTCTCTGTCTCTGTATTTGTATGTGGTCTCTGTGTGTTTATTGACTCTTAGGTTAATCATAACTAGTTTTGGCTATTCTATACAACCTTGGAATAGTTTGGAAATTTTTATACACTCTCATTTTAAGTGTGCTGTATTAGTCAGGGTCCCGTAGATAAAGTACAGAATGAGTTCTCTTTATAAATAGAAAGAGGATCTATAAGAATAACACACAGGCTGAGGTCCAGCTAATATAATAAGGCTAAAACCAGTACTTACTTAGTCCAAGAGGTTTGAAGTGTCAGGAGTTCTTCAGTATATACTGAAATTCTGAAGATTGGGGCCTAATGTCATTGAAGAAATCGGTTGCTAGGAAGATTAGAGGGAGCAGTCATAGACACCAAACTTCCTTCATCTATGTGCTTATATAGGCCTCCAGCAGAAGGTGTGGCCCAGTTAAGGCTGTGTCTTCTAGTCTCCAGATCTGGATTAAAGGTGTGTGTTTCCTGCCTCAAGAGTCAGATTAAAGGTGTGTGTTTTTCTCTATTTGATCGGGATCTGTCAACTTCAATTTAAGCAAAAAAAATTTTTAAAAGATGAGCCTTCCAGTTCTTTATGTTACTTAAGTCCACAGGTAATACAGACAAGAAGAATAGCCATTACCAGGGTACTTTGCACACTGGGGTCAATGTTTCATAAATACAGGGATCAGGTCAATCTCTGTACAGCTATTGCTTACCCTTGTGCTGGTCTTACACTGATTCCTGCCATAAACATGATCAGGGAATGTGTGTTTCCCTTAACTGGTCAGAAATCTGAGTGTTCACAGGATGGAGGACAGGTTGAAGAGCTCCTATATGGTGGACAAGGAAGCAGATCCCAGAGCCTCTGAAAGTGGCTTTCTTTTTTCTTGTGTGTTATTACATTTAGACCCACAGACCTTGTTTTGACTCCTCCCCATTTGGTTGGTGGTCTAGTACTTCCCCTCAGAAAATCCTCCTTAGAAATCCTTTTTAAGAGCCACTTAATGGTGTGACTTAGGAATATCCTAAATGCTTCTCAGTTCATCACTTTAATTGGCAGGATTCAGCTTCTCAATACCTCTTACACTGCATTCTCTACTGGTGAGTTCTGTGCTTTTCAGACTTAGACTGCATGCTTGGGGTACAGAGCTAAACAAAGAATTCTCAACTGAGGAAATTCCAATGGCCGAGAAGCACCTTAAGAAACGCTCAACATCCTTAGTCATCAGGGAAATGCAAATCAAAACAACCCTGAGATACCACCTCACACCAGTCAAAATGGCTAAGATCAAACACTCAGGTGATAGTAGATGCTGGAGAGAATGTGGAGAAAGAGAAACACTCCTCCATTGTTGGTGGGATTGCAAGCTGGTACAACCACTCTGGAAATCAGTCTGGGGGTTCCTCAGAAAACTGGACATAGCATTACCTGAGGACCCAGCTATACCACTCCTGGTCATATACCCAGAAGAGGCTCCAACATGTAACAAGGACACATGCTCCCCTATGTTCATAGCAGCCTTATTTATAATAGCCAAAACCTGGAAAGTACCCAGATGCCCTTCAACAGAGGAATAGATACAAAAAAATGTGCTACGTTTACACAATGGAGTATTACTCAGCTATTAAAAATAATGAATTCGAGAAATTCTTAGGTAAATGGATGGAACTAGAAAATATCATCCTGAGTGAGGTAACCCAATCACAAAAGAACACGCATGGTATTTACTCACTGATAAGCAGATATTAGCCCCAAAACTTGAAATAGCCAATATTCAACTCACAGACCACATGAAGCTCATGAAGAAGGAAGACCAAGTGTGGATGCTGTGGTCCTATTTAGAAGGAGTAACAAAATACTCAAGGGAGCAAATATGGAGACAAAGTGTGGGACAGAAACTGAAGGAGTGGCTGTCTGGAGACCATCCCAGCTGGGTATTTATCCCATGTGTAGTCATCAAAAGTAGACACTGATGTGGATGTTAGGAAGTGCCTGCTGACAGGAGCCTGATATAGCTGTCTCCTTAGAGGTCTGCCAGAGTCTGACATATCCAGAGACAGATGCTCACAGCTAACCACTGATATGATCAAAGGGTTCCCAATGGAGAAGTTTGAGAGAAGACTGAAGGTGCTGAAATGGTTGGTGGCCCCATGAGGAGAACAACAATACCAACCAACCAGAGCTCCCCAGGGTCTAAACCACCAGCCTGGGAGAACATAGGGAGGGACCTATGACTCCATCTATATATGTAGGGGAGGATGGCCTTGTTGGGCATAGGTGGGAGAGGACATCCTTGGTCCCATGAAGGCTGAATATGGAGTGTGGGGGAGAATTTGAGGGTGGGGAGATGGGAGTGGTGGGTAGGTAGAGGCACATCTTCATAGAAGCAGGAGGAGGGGGAATGGGATAGGAGGTTCCTGGATGGTGGGGGAAATGGGTTAAGGGGGATAAAATATGAATTGTAAATATAATAGTTAATAAAAAAAGAAAATGTATGATAATCTTTTTATAGATGTGACATTTTTATGTGTGCTGAAGCAAAGAGGAATTAAAGTGTTAAGTGTTAAAAAAGAACTTGATGAAGAGTCGCTGATGTTAATACTAGAAATAAGTCTGCAGGAGGGATCAAAAATCAGAGCCAATTGATTGATTTATCCTGAGGGATCAGCACATTGGAGTCAGACAAACAGGGGAGCTGGGAGTGGCTGAGCTGATTGAATCACTGCAGTTATTTCTGTGTCCTTTAAATTGTTTGTCTAAGACTTGAAGAACTGGAGACATGAGAGATGTAGGCAGAGTTTTCACCTCACTTTACATAAGGGCAGTATTAATAGACCCTAATGTTTGATATCTCTTTAATATATTCTGCAGCCCGTAGAAAACAGCAAAATCTCTCCCTTGTCAGGAAAGGCAGAAAAAGTATGGCAGTTCCAAGTTTGAAGAGGACAGAACTCACCAGTGGAGGATGCAGATTATGAGGCATTGATAAGCTGAATCCTGCCAATTAAAGTGATTGAATTGAGAACCATTTAGGATATTCCTTAAGTGGCTAGGAAAAAGGAAGTCTAAGGAGAATTTCCTGAGGGGAAGTACTAGACCATAAACCAAATTGGGAGGGGTCACCACAAGGTCTGTGGGTGTGATCTGAGTAACACACTAGAAAGAAGAAAGCTGTCTTCAGGGGGTTGGGGTTCTGCTTCCTGCCCACCATATAGGAGCTCTTCCACATGCCTTCCATTTTGTGAACACTCAGACTTCTGACAAGTTAAGGAAAATACCACTTCTCTGATCATGTTTATGTCAGGTATCCATGTAAGACCAGCAGGTGTGTAAATAATAGCTATTCAGAGATTGACATGATCCTTTCATTTATTGAAGATTGACCCCAGTAAGCAAAGTACACTGGTGATGGCTATTCTTCCTGTCTTGACTACCTGTGGACTTAAGTAATGTACAAGAATGGAGAGCATGCCTTTTAAAATTATTTTGCTTAAGTTGAAGTAGATAGATCCAGTGCAAATACAGACTCTTTGAGTAGAAAAACATATACCTTTAATCAGAGTCTTGAGGCAGGAAAACACACACCTTTAATCCAGATCTTGAGACTAGAAGACACACCCTTAACTTGGCCACAACTTCTGCCTTGGTCTATATAAGAATATAGAAGAAGGAAGCTTTGTGTGTTTGCCTATTTGCTCTCATCTTAGTAGCAAGTCCACTTCTCCTTGGCATTAGAACCTACTTCTTCAGAATTCCTGTATATACTGAAGAATCCTTGGTTCATCAAACCTCATGGTCTACTTGCTGGATTTAGCCATTATTATATTAGCTGTATCTCATCCTACAGGTTTTTCTCATACACCCACCTTCTCTTTATGTAGAGAAATTGATTGTGTACATTTTCTACAGGACCCTGACTAATACAACACACCTGTCCCAGCCCGAGCTGCTGCTCCAGTCCTCAGGTCAGGGTCTAGCAAGAGAAAGAGTGGGGATGAAGGGGAAGAGACTCCAAGAATGGAGACAAGACAGAGCATCTGATCAAGTCTCCATTATTGAAGAGAAATCTGGGTATTTATATGCTTTTGCCATGTGCCTTGTAGGCGTGGATACCACATGCACCTTGCAGGTGTGGATACTGTGTGCAACTTACAGGTGTGGATAGCATGGATAGCATGTGCACAGTGGGCCTTGCAGGCATGGATAACATTTGCACCTTGTAGCTGGGGCACTAAATAGCAAAACAAGATATGTGGGAAAAACAAGATATTTATCAGCATGTGCTCAGCTGTTGTAGGCTGTTGAAAAACAAGTTTCTTCTCGAGGTATGTGGCTTCAGATGGCTGCAAAGATGATAGCAACTTTCTGCTAGAAGTTGGCTCCCAACACACACCTGAAATGAGAATGTACAAATTTTTCCAAACTCTTCTAATGTTGGGAAGAAGGGAGGGAGGGAGGGAGGGAGAGAGGAAGAGAGAGAGAGAGAGAGAGAGAGAGAGAGAGAGAGAGAGATTTACAGTGACTATGGGTCTGTATTGTTTCCTGTAAAACAAATATTGAAGCCTAGAGCAAAAATTGCATAGAAAAAAGCACCATAGAATGGCCTGTTTAGGAGAAACTGAAACTAAAATCTAAGGAGTATGTATAACTGTATCCTACAGGGTGAAGAGTAAGTAACTTCTACTTCTTCTCAGATCAAATTTAACCTCAAAAATAACTCCAGCAGAAATGTCAGGGGATCTGAAAGACACAACCTGGGGCTATGCCCATATCACTGTTCAGAAATTCTGCTACGAGTGGACCATTATTAACTTTTCATTTTGCATGGAGGGAATTTAGAAGAGGATTACAAGTACAGTGTTCTCAATAGAGTACAAAGACAAAGTAGCATGGTGTTTGAGAGTACTTCCAAACAGGGTTGACAAAGAAAGAAAAGATTACCTGTCAGTTTACCTGGTGTTGCTCAGCTGTCCCGAGATCCCAGTTTGGGCAAAGTTCCAGTTGTGGATAATAAATGCCCAAGGAGAGAAATATCAGAGTATGAAGAGACCCACTGTGGTAAGCTTTCTGAAAAACCAACACTGGGGAGTTTAAAAGTTCATCCTTTGAGATTTTCTCCTCTCTCATCCCTATTGGCTTCTCCCTGAAGACCAGCTCACCCTCTGCTGCAAGGTGGACATAGTAGAAGCCTTCTTCAGCATTCCTGGATAGAACATGACACCTGCAATCCAGGATCCAAGGCATGTGTTGACAGATGACCTAGGGGACCTGTGGGAGAATTCCCTCTTCACAAACTGCTGCCTATTGGTAGGTGGCCATGAATTTAGGGCTCACAAGGCCATCCTAGCAGCTCGCTCTCCAGTTTTCAGAGCCATGTTTGAACATGAAATGAAGGAAAACCTAACTAGTCAAGTTGAGATCCAAGACCTGGATCCCCAAGTCTTCATGGAGATGCTGGACTTTATCTACACTGGGAAGGTGCCACACCTCCACAGCCACTCCATGGCCACTGGTGTGCTGGCAGCTGCTGACAAGTATGGCCTGGAGGGTTTGAAGGTCATGTGTGAAGATGAACTCTATGGGAACCTCTCTGTGGAGAATGCTGCACACACTCTCATCCTGGCTGACCTTCACAGCACAGAGCAGCTGAAGACTCAGACCCTGGATTTTATTGCACTTCATGCTTCTGAGGTCTCCGAGACCTTGGGGTGGAAGTCAATGGTGGAGTCACATCCCCACTTGGTGGCTGAAGCATTCCACGTCCTGGCTTCTGCAAGAGTGTTTACTGGGCCCTCTTTCTCAAAGGACTTAGTAGTCTTTAAGACCTAATCAGCTATGACCTACACCTGTCTTCCAACAGCAACAACCTGTGTTGTTTCCAGTTAGTCCTGGTTAGACAATAGTATTGCTGGAGCTTTTATCCTGAATCTGGGGGGAGGGCAACATGGTAGCTCAGTACTTACAATAGCTCTAAATATGTTGGAGTGCTGGGTGGGGGAATGGGCAGCACTGGCATCTGACACTACTTGACATCTTCCCTATTGATATTCTTGTATGAGTTTTGTTTGATGTCTTGGAATCTGGGATTCAACTTAGGTACTGGCCTGAAGCACAGCCCCAAAGGTTTTCTTCAGAGAAACCTATCTGCATTGGACTAAGCAACAAAGATGACCAGGGGCTCAGAGCAATGGAGAAGTAAATCCTGAATGTTTAGTCTTAAGAGAAATGATAGGGAAAGAAAGCTTTAAAAATAAAAAACTTCAGTTTGGTGATTTGGAATATGCATGGCCCATGGGAAGTGGCACTATTAGGAATGTGGCCAAGTTGGAAGAAGTGTTACAGGAATTGTGTCACTGTGGAGGAAGGGCTTTGAAGTAATGTATATGGTCAAGCCCTGGCCAGTGTCACACAGTCTCCTTCTAACTGCCTTCATATCAAGGTGCTCAGTTCCTTCTCCAACACCATGTGAACTTTGACACTATCATGCTTTCTGGAATGATGATAATGGACTGTACCTCTGAAACTGTATGCCAGCCCAAATTAAATGTCCTTTTTAAAAGTTACCTTGGTCATGGTGTCTCTTCACAGCAATGAAACCCTGACTAAGTCACTTAGATTTGGGAAACTAGAAAGAAAATTCAACTTGAAAAATCAATTGTCACTTTCTTTGAGAACCCTTGAGAAGTTTCCAGTATAAACAGGAGAGTTCTCAACCATCTGTAACTGGTGATCCAGAAGATCTGAGGCCTTCTTCTGGTCTCCATAGCTATGATGGTTTGGATATGTTTGGTCCAGGAATTGTACCTTGAGGTGTGGCCTTGTTGGAGTAGGTATTGCCTTGTTGGAGGAAGTGTGTCATTGTGAGCATGGGCTTTAAGCTCATTTTAGCTCCCTGTAAGCCAGTATTCTCCTGGGAGATTTCAGATGAAGGTGTAGAACTCTCTGCTCCTACTGTACCATGCTTGCTTGGAGGTTGCCATGTTCCAGCCTTGATGATAATGGACTGAACTTCTGAACCTGTAAGCCAGCCCCAATTAAATGCTGCCATATAGAAGTTTCCTTAGCCAAGGTGTCTGATAACAGCAGTAAAACCCTAAGACAATGGCCAAAACCAGCTCTTTAGACAAAACTATATCCTAATAAAATCTGATATGAATAAAAAAGTTGGAATGTGTTTATGGAATCCTTTCATGGATTGCCTTGGTGTTTGTATTTTGATGCTAATCCTATCCCGGAGGAGGAGCAGGTCTCTTACTCAGATGATTCTATGTGAACCTGCTCCCCATTTTAACTGGTCACATAAAGACTAGAGCCTGTGATTGGGCAGTGGAAGGGAAAGGCAGGGCAAGAGGTTTTAGAGAAGGAGAGAGGAAGAAAGAAATGGAAGATTAGAAGGAGGAACAGAGAAAGAGGAAATGGAGGAAGAGGAGGTGGAAGATGGAGCAGAACTACATAGCATAGAGGAGCCACAAGTAGTAAGGATCTCATAGCTTGGGAATAGAGTGGTGTATTGGGACATCTGCCCAATCTAGGCATGCAGGTGATAAATATAACTGAGTTGTGTGTTCTTTGCATGGGCATATTGAGGTGGGAGATTCACCAATACAAATCTGGCTGGTATTAAATGTTAAGGCTGTCTGGTGTTTTCCATTTGTGAAGATTTATGTGGGCAAGAGAGAGGGCAAAACTGTGGTAGGGTCATTGATGGTCTGCAGAACAGCACCGGGGATGGTGGAATATGTATGACATGTAGAACAAGAGTACTAGCTCCAGGTATTCATGGAAGAACGTGTTTGGGTGCCTTAGCAAGTCAGCAGAGGGAACCAGGGCCAGATGGCCATCTGCACAGGGCAAGGAGAAAGGGTGGCTATGGATTCCAGAGCATAACCGGAGCTATCATAGATTTTTAAAATTATAAAGCAAAAGATTTCAGTGCTTTTTGCCTTCATAGGAGTCAATTTTCGTTCATCTAGCTCTTGATCTGGATGACTGGGGAACAGGGTCTCGGGAGACAATGACTACAGCAGGTATCAAAGTCAGCTAGTTTAGTGAAATAACGGGGCTAGCTTATATAGCTGGAGTTGGGGTGGGGCATTTGTGGGAGGAAAGTAAAAAGGGAAGAAGTGCAGCAGTGGGGATAGGGGCCTTCCAAAGTTATCAGCTAGATTAGTAGACTGCTGATCCCATGATTCCTGAGAAGCCAGTTCTCTGTCAAGGAAATAGAACACATACTGCCTTTATCATGACTTGTCTTTGTCTCTATGCAGCTGAGTAGGCACAAGCCTGATTTGGGTAGGGAATGGCTTCATTCCTGCTGAGCTCTTGTGAGCCCCTTACACCCCACCATGTCATGCCCCACCCCAAGGTCCGGGATATGGGTAATGCTCTACTGTCCATTATCTGGCTTGGGAACTGAAAATACAGCATGGAATTGGTATAAAAAGAGACTTGTTGCTCAGTGGAATCAAACTGAAGACTCAGACATTAACCCACAGAAGTATCAGGAATTAATTTTTGGTTTAGGAGAGTAACAGTGCCAGCCAACCAGAGCTCCCCAGGGTCTAAACCACCAGCCTGGGAGCAGAAAGGGAGGCACCCATGAGTTCAGCTGTTTCAGTACTGTTGAAACTGGATGGCTGTATGTAGAAAAATGCAAATATATCCAAACCTATTACCCTGTACAAACTCAATTTCAACAGGATCAAAGACCTCAACATAAAACCACGTATACTGAAAAAAAGAAAGTAGAGAATAGCCTTGAATTCATTAGCATTGGAGAAGTCTTTCTGAACAGAACATTGATAATGTAACCACTAAGATCAACAATTAGTAAGTGAGACCTTATGAGACTGAAAAACTGTAAGGCAGAGGATAATGTCATTTGGACAAAGCAGCAGCTTACAAAATGAGAAAAGATTTTACCAATTCCACATCTGAGTGAGGGCTAATATAATAACTATATTTTGTTTAAATTAAGAAACTTGATGATAGGTTATTTCTTCTCTGGTGAAGTGAGCCAATCCAAGCCAGATTAGAATTATACTAAAGGCAGGCTTATTGGGAAGCTGCTCTGAGGCTGGCAAGTTCACTGGCACAAAGGAAGAAGGCCAAGGAAATAGACATGGACGTGAGTGGTAGGGAGAGAGAAAGGGTGGATGTGGCAAGAGGTGGAAGTGAAAGATATATATATATATATATATATATATATATATATATATATATATATGTCTGAATTATATAGGAATGACCCTCTCGGGGGACAGCCTAGCCTGTGGGCTGGTAAATTCAAGGTTGGGGGCAGTGTATGCCAGGTAGGGATTGAGGGATGCTCCAAGAACCTAGAGGCCTGGTCTGTTTTGATATGTAAAATATGCACATCAGTCCCTTTTCCCAGGATCTGAAACCAAACCCTTGATGTCAAAAAAAAAAAAAAAAAAAAAAAAAAAAAAAAAAAAACCCAAGTAACCCAATTAAAATGGGTACAGATATAGAGAATTCACAATAAAGAAAATTCAAATGTCTAAGAATCACTTAAAGAAATGTTCAAAATTGTTAGTCATCAAAGAAATGTAAATCAAAACTACTTTGAGATCCCACCTTATGTCTGACAGAATGGCCAGTGTCTGTACAACAAGGGACAGCTCACACTAGCAAAGATGTGCACCCAGGAGAACAGCCCTCCATTGCTACAAGGGATGCAAACTCTCATAGCCACTATCTAAATGACTATGGTGATTGCTCAGAGAGTTAAAAATCAATTTACCCCAAGATCTGCCAATACCACCGTTGGGCATATACACAAAGCATGCTTCTTTCTCCCACAGGGACACTTGGTCAACCACTGTGGAATACATATCAAGAAATACTATCACATCCAACAGGACTCAAGATATTCCACACTTCTCTTGTTCTTTTTTTATCAGTTGGTGTTGTTGATAATCTACCCTGGGCACCAACCAATCTGTGCAGGGTGAGATTCTTAGATGATGTTCGTTAGTTGGCAGGGAACTGAATTCACTCATCAGTAAAGAACTAAAACACTTTAAGTCAGTCAATTCTGCTAAGGCCAATCCTTTAAATGCAGTTGTTTGTTTTGTTTAGTGCATTTAATAACTAGGATCTACAGGTATAAAAGCCTAGATTTTTAATAAAATGCCCTTTGTCCCCACTAGAAAAATTGTATGGGTATTGGCATTTACCTATTCATTATATTAGGGAAGCTAAAAAGTAGTCTACTGCCTCTGTCATATACTACCACATTAACAGAAGGCAAGCCCTGCTGAAGTTGCATGAAGTCAGAAACTCAAATTTTACTATTAGTCTTCACCCCCGCCCCCTTAAAAGTCTGTGGATCAGAAAGCTTTTATGTACTTTTCCCAGAAAACAAAGAGAACTTTGGTCAAACTCAATTCTTAAAGAGCCATCATATTTGCTTTTAAGTAGGTAAAATAGTAAACTATAACTAGACACAATTTTCTTTAAATTCTGAAATTTATACTGGAAAAATAAACCTATTACTTATAAACATCTAAACAACACATCAAAGAAAAGATGCCTAAAGCAGTAGCTTTATTTGACACTGTATTCCTAGAATTAGTCTTTAAGATTTTGTAACAGGATAAATGTCTTGAAAGCATTCCCCTTTCCCTGTTCTAAAGTATTCCCAGTAACCCTCACCTACCTAGGCCCTTGAACCTCTGTTTTTCCACTCAGCCTTGCTTTATTGCATGTCCCCTGATTATTTAGCCCTATAAACTAACTCTACATTACAATCTATAATCCAACTTTTTCTAGATTATATAATAACAGCTGAGGAAGGTATTATACCTGAGCCAATCCATCCACACCTTTACTAAAGAATGAGGACTCCAGTTGTGGTGAGACAGCCACTAGGCAACAATTGCCACTTTTCTTCTACAGACAAATTACTGTTCAGAAAAGGACACACTTGCAGGATAGTCGACTGATTATATCTGCCTAGACAGAGTAATCAGCCCTTAATAATTCTGCAGCACTAAGGTCTGTCAGAAGATCCTGAGCCAGAAGGCAGAAGAACAGATGCTCCAACGTTTTGAAGTAGAGCGTGTGTCCAGGTGTTCAGAGGTCTCTATAAATTGGCTAAGTTTTAGAAACTACGATTTGTGCTTCCCACAATTATAGTTAACTCAGTCATTCTGAATTTCTGATGGGGTTGAAAAATAACTAAATTTCTAACTGTAAAGGAAGGCTACTTCTGTTTTTCAAAGCATTAAAGAACACCAAATCATACACTAACACTAATTACACTGACCATTTCCGGAGCACAGGATAACAAGATCCCAAGCACTAGGACTTACTTCTTGAAGAGTTCAAATTGTAATCCTTTAGTTTCTTTTATTTATTTTGTGGTACTAACTACAAAGCCCTTTTTACTTTGAACTCAACTTATTAAAGGGGTAGACAATGATTTGATTAACAGCACAAAATAAGATTAGCCAAACTGAACAATTTATCGCTGGTCTTACACTCATGGTTTTATCCTCATGTAGAATTTGCACTGTCCCTACAAATGGCAGGTATCAACACTTAAAGGGAATCAAGAAGGCAATCATGTTTGGTAGCAAACTTTCATTTAAATCTTACATAACTCAACCTTTATAAAAAGCCAACATAATTGAAAATTTGGGTTCTCCCTCTAAAGCCTGCACTACACAAAGCTTGAACAGTTAATTTAAAAATAAGCAAAACAAAATGGAACCCTGCAGCAGATCCTGCTGCAATACTTTAAAAAAATCTAAATGAGCTTAATCTTTTTTAAAAGTTATTTTAGCTCAAAGGCTACAAAATCAAAATTATCTTAATTCTACAAAGAGAGAGGGCTTCATACCACCATTTTAGAACCTCATCTTTTTCTCATTAAATTTGGCCACAAATCAAATTCCTTGTTCTCCTTTCAGGAAATCCTCTTGAAGAAGAGGCAGAGTACAAACTCGGAAGAGTAACTGCCTAAACAAGTAGGAAAGTGCTCTGTTATAGTGTGCAAAACCCTAGAGTTCAGGGTTAATCTCTGGAACTTGATCTGGACCTTGAGCGAGTTCTAGAAGTGGACCTTGACGTTCTTTGGTAGAGGGGATACAGAACAAATCTTTGAGGGTGGAGCAGGCAGAGGCAAACGGGATCAAGACAGTCTCCGGGATCCGGACTTTGAGTTTATGGATCCTTTTCCATTTTCTTTGGGGGACAGAGAAGGTGACCTACCTAGTGACTTCTCATACTTATCCTTAGATCTGCTTCTTGAGTGTGAATGGGAACCCCGATCAGACTTGGGCTTAGATTTGCTCTTTGATCTGGATTTCCTGCCTTTTGAGCAAGTTTGGGATTGACCTTTGCTCCAAGACCTAGGTTGGGAGGGACTTTTTGAGATATTTCGAGATCTACTGCAGCTGCTTCTGCGACTCCTACTCTGAGATCTTCTACACCGTGATCTGAGTCTACTTCCAGAGTGAGTGCCTTTGGCTTGTCCCTGGCTTATCTTCAATAAGCCTAGTATTTCTGCCACTTATTTCTGTGCCATCCAGTTTATCCAAAGCACGCTTCATGTCAGAGAAGGATCTAACTTCAATTACAACCTCAGTTGTTTGTTCTGTGTGAGCATCTGCATAAGTCACTTCTGCTTGCCGCATGAAATTCTTTAAGTCTTGCCAACTGCAAAGACTAGACAGATTTTCTACAATAAGCCTGTATTCTGTACGAACAGTTGGTCCATATTTGTCTTTGCCAGAAGTTCTCCGACTACTGTATCCACCTCCACCACTGCAGCTTCTGTAGTGGTTGTCATCTCAATCCTGGCGCAGGTCCTAAGCATGCTCTATGATCATGCCACTCTCTTACTGTTCAGCTCCTAAACGGCTGTGTCGAAGAGACAGCCGTAGCCACTGAAAAAGAGCTGAATGTTTTTCTAGTTGAAGTTGTAGCTCAGGCATCCTATGTAGACTAACCGCATGGCAGGGGGGTGTTCTCTCTGAGGCTAGATGAGGTGTGGTGTATGTGTGTGTGTGGGGGGGGGGGAGCGCGGGGAGCATGGCAAGGCTTCTTGTAAGTGAGGGGATGGCGAAGGCTGGAACTCACCACTCCCACCACAGCTGCTGGCTAGTCAGCCACACAATGGTGAGCACGCACTCTCTGGCCTATGCTATCTGTTGACATTTTAAGATATAACCAAATAGATTTTAACTAAAAACTAATCAGAAAAGATAGGTAGGTAAAGCCAGGACATACTCATCAAAGGAAAAAGGCCCCAAGCTGACATTTCAGTTCTTGCCATGTATGCACCAAATCAAAGGCACCTAAGTTTGCAAGGGAAACGCTACTCCAGTTTAAATTGCATGGTGGTCCTCAGACACTGATAGTGACAGACAGATCTCAATGTGGTTCATTAGTGCTCTCTTTCATTTCATGTTCAAACATGGCTCTGATAACTGGAGAACAAGCTGCTAGGATGGCCTTGTGAGCCCTAAATTCATGGCCACCTACCAATAGGCAGCAGTCTGTGAACAGGGAATTCTCCCACAGGTCCCCTAGGTCATCTGTCAACACATGCCTTGGATCCTGGATTGCAGTTGTCATGTTCTATCCAGGAATGCTGAAGAAGGCTTCTACTATGTCCACCTTGCAGCAGAGGGTGAGCTGGTCTTCAGGGAGAAGGCAATATCGATGAGAGAGGAGAAAATCTCAAAGGATGAACTTTTTAACTCCCCAGTGTTGGTTTTTCAGAAAGCTTACCACAGTGGGTCTCTTCATACTCTGATATTTCTCTCCTTGGGCATTTATTATCCACACCTGGAACTTTGCCCAAACTGGGATCTCTGGACAGCTGAGCAACACCAGGTAAACTGACAGGTAATCTTTTCTTTCTTTGTCACCCCTGTTTGGAAGTACTCTCAAACACCATGCTACTTTGTCTTTGTACTCTATTGAGAACACTGGACTTGTAATCCTTTTCTAAATTCCCTCCACGCAAAATGAAAAGTTAATAATGGTCCATTTGTAGCAGAATTTCTGAACAGTGATATGGGGGTAGCCCCAAGTTGTGTCTTTCAGATCCCCTGACATTTCTGCTGGAGTTATTTCTGTGGTTAAATTTGATCTGAGAAGAAGTACAAGTTACTTACTCTTCACCCTGTAGGATACAATTATAGATACTGCTTAGATTTTTGTTTCAGTTTCTCCTAAACAGGCCATTCTATGGTACTTTTTTCTATGCAATTTTTGCTCTAGGCTTCAATATTTGTTTTACAGGAAACAATACAGATCCATAGTCACTGTAAATCTCTCTCCCTCTCCTCTCTCTCTCTCTCTCTCTCTCTCTCTCTCTCTCTCTCTCTCTCTCTCTCCTTCCCTCCCTCCATCCCTTCTTCCCAACATTAGAAGAGTTTGGAAAAATTTGTACATTCTCATTTCAGGTGTGTGTTGGGAGCCAACTTCTAGGAGAAAGTTGCTATCATCTTTGCAGCCATCTGAAGCCACATACCTCGAGAAGAAACTTGTTTTTCAACAGCCCACAACAGCTGAGCACATGCTGATAAATATCTTGTTTTTCCCACATATTTTGTTTTGATGTTTAGTGCCCCAGCTACAAGGTGCAAATGTTATCCATGCCTACAAGGCCCACTGTGCACATGCTATCCATGCTATCCACACCTGTAAGTTGCACACAGTATCCACACCTGCAAGGTGCACGTGGTATCCACGCCTACAAAGCACATGGCAAAAGCATATAAATACCCCGATTTCCCTTCAGTAAACAAGACTTGATCAGATCCTCTGTCTTGTCTCCATTCTTGGAGTCTCTTCCCCTTCATCCCCACTGTCTCTCTTGCTAGACCCTGACCTGAGGACTGGAGCAGCAGCTTGGGCTGGGACAGGTGTGTTGTATTAGTCAGGGTCCTGTAGAAAATGTACACAATCAATTTCTCTACATAAAGAGAAGGTGGTGTATGAGAAAAACCTGTAGGATGAGATCCAGCTAATATAACAATGGCTAAAGCTTGCAATTAGACCACGACATTTGATGAACCAAGGATTCTTCAGTATATAGAGTAATTCTGAAGAAGTAGGTTCTAATGCCAAGGAGAAGTGGACTTGTTACTAAGATGAGAGCAAACAGGAAAACACACAAAGCTTCCTTCTTCTATGTTCTTATATAGACCACCAGCAGAAGGTATGGCCAAGTTAAGGGTGTGTCTTCTAGTCTCAAGATCTGGATTAAAGGTGTGTGTTTTCCTGCCTCAAGACTCTGATTAAAGGTCTGTGTTTTTCTACTCAAAGAGTCTGTATTTGAACTGGATCTATCTACTTCAACTTAAGCAAAATAATTTTAAAAGGCATGCTCTCCAGTCTTGTACATTACTTAAGTTCACAAGTAGTCCAGAGAGGAAGAATAGCCATCACCAGTGTACTTTGCTTACTGGGGTCAATCTTCCATAAATGAAAGGATCATGTCAATCTCTGAATAGCTATTATTTACCCATCTGCTGGTCTTACATGGATACCTGACATAAACATGATCAGGGAAGTGGTATTTTCCTTAACTTGTCAGAAGTCTGAGTGTTCACACAATGGAAGGCATGTGGAAGAGCTCCTATATGGTGGGCAGGAAACAGAACCCCAACCCTCTGAAGACAGCTTTCTTCTTTCTAGTGTGTTACTCAGATCACACCCACAGACCTTGTGGTGACCCCTCCCAATTTGGTTTATGGTCTAGTACTTCCCCTCAGGAAATTCTCCTTAGACTTCCTTTTTCCTAGCCACTTAAGGAATATCCTAAATGGTTCTCAATTCAATCACTTTAATTGGCAGGATTCAGCTTATCAATGCCTCATAATCTGCATCCTCCACTGGTGAGTTCTGTCCTCTTCAGACTTGGAACTGCCATACTTTTTCTGCCTTTCCTGACAAGGGAGAGATTTTGCTGTTTTCTAAGGGCTGCAGCATATATTCAAGAGATATCAAACATTAGGGTCTATTAATACTGCCCTTATGTAAAGTGAGGTGAAAACTCTGCCTACATCTCTCATGTCTCCAGTTCTTCAAGTCTTAGACAAACAATTTAAAGGACACAGAAATAACTGCAGTGATTCAATCAGCTCAGCCACTCCCAGCTCCCCTGTTTGTCTGACTCCAATGTGCTGATCCCTCAGGATAAATCAATCAATTGGCTCTGATTTTTGATCCCTCCTGCAGACTTATTTCTAGTATTCACATCAGCGACTCTTCATCAAGTTCTTTTTTAACACTTAACACTTTAATTCCTCTTTGCTTCAGCACACATAAAAATGTCACATCTATAACAAGATTATCATACATTTTCTTTTTTTATTAGCTATTATATTTACAATTCATATTTTATCCCCCTTACCCCATTTCCCCACCATCCAGGAACCTCCTATCCCATTCTTCCTCCTCCTGCTTCTATGAAGATGTGCCTCCACCTACCCACCACTCCGATCTCCCCACCCTCAAATTCTCCCCCACACTCCATATTCAGCCTTCATGGGACCAAGGATCTCCTCTCCCACCTATGCTAAACAAGGCCATCCTCCTCTACATATACATATGGAGTCATAGGTCCTACCCTATGTGCTCCCAGGCTGGTGGTTTAGACCCTGGGGAGCTCTGGTTGGTTGGTATTGTTGTTCTCCTCATGGGGCCACCAACCATTTCAGCACCTTCAGTCTTCTCTCTAACTTCTCCATTGGGAACCCTTTGATCATATCAGTGGTTAGCTGTGAGCATCTGTCTCTGGATATGTCAGACTTTGGCAGATCTCTAAGGAGACAGCTATATCAGGCTCCTGTCAGCAGGCACTTCCTAACATCCACATCAGTGTCTACCTTTGATGACTACACATGGAATAAATACCCAGGTGGAATGGTCTCCAGAAAGCCCTTCCTTCAGTTTCTGTCCCACATTTTGTCTCCATATTTGCTCCCTTGAGTATTTTGTTACTCCTTCTAAATAGGACCACAGCATCCACACTTGGTCTTCCTTCTTCATGAGCTCATGTGGTCTGTGAGTTGAATCTTGGCTATTTCAAGTTTTGGGGCTAATATCTGCTTATCAGTGAGTAAATACCATGTGTGTTCTTTTGTGATTGGGTTACCTCATTCAGGATGATATTTTCTAGTTCCATCCATTTTTCGAATTCATTATTTTTAATAGCTGAGTAATACTCCATTGTGTAAATGTACCACATTTTTTTGTATCTATTCTGCTGTTGAAGGGCATCTGGGTATTTTCCAGCTTCTGGCTATTATAAATAAGGCTGCTATGAACATAGGGGAGCATGTGTCCTTGTTACATGTTGGAGCCCCTTCTGGGTATATGACCAGGAGTGGTATAGCTGGGTCCTCAGGTAATGCTATGTCCAGTTTTCTGAGGAACCCCCAGACTGATTTCCAGAGTGGTTGTACCAGCTTGCAATCCCACCAACAATGGAGGAGTGTTTCTCTTTCTCCACATCCTCACCAGTATCTACTATCACCTGAGTGTTTGATCTTAGCCATTCTGACTGGTGTGAGGTGGTATCTCAGGGTTGTTTTGATTTGCATTTCCCTGATGACTAAGGATGTTGAGCATTTCTTAAGGTGCTTCTCAGCCATTCGAGTTTCCTCAGTTGAGAATTCTTTGTTTAGCTCTGTACCCCAAGCATGCAGTCTAAGTCTGAAAAGCACAGAACTCACCAGTGGAGAATGCAGTGTAAGAGGTATTGAGAAGCTGAATCCTGCCAATTAAAGTGATGAACTGAGAAGCATTTAGGATATTCCTAAGTCACACCATTAAGTGGCTCTTAAAAAGGATTTCTAAGGAGGCTTTTCTGAGGGGAAGTACTAGACCACCAACCAAATGGGGAGGAGTCAAAACAAGGTCTGTGGGTCTAAATGTAATAACATACAAGAAAAAAGAAAGCCCATTTCAGAGGCTCTGGGATCTGCTTCCTTGTCCACCATATAGGAGCTCTTCAACCTGTCCTCCATCTTGTGAACACTCAGATTTCTGACCAGTTAAGGGAAACACACATTCCCTGATCATGTTTATGGCAGGAATCAATGTAAGACCAGCACAAGGGTAAGCAATAGCTGTACAGAGATTGACATGATCCCTGTATTTATGAAACGTTGACCCCAGTGTGCAAAGTACCCTGGTGATGGCTATTCTTCCTGTCTGTATTACCTGTGGCCTTTAGTAACATAAAGAACTGGAGGGCTCATCTTTTAAATTTTTTTTTTTGCTTAAATTGAAGTAGATAGATCCCGATCAAATAGAGAAAAACACACACCTTTAATCTAACTCTTGAGGCAGGAAACACACACCTTTAATCCAGATATGGAGACTAGAAGACACAGCCTTAAGTGGGCCACACCTTCTGTTGGAGGCCTATATAAGCACATAGATGAGGGAAATTTGGTGTCTCTGAATGCTCCCTCTCATCTTCCTAGCAAACCCATTTCTTCACTGACATTAGGTCCGAATTCTTCAGACTTCCAGTATATACTGAAGAACTCCTGAGACTTCAAACCTCTTGGACTAAGTAAGTACTGGTTTTAGCCTTGTTATATTAGCTGGACCTCATCTGTAGGTTATTTTCATATATCCTCTTTCTATTTATATAGAGAAATTCATTTTGTATGTTCTCTACAGGACCCTGACTAATACAGCACACTTAAAATAAGAGTGTATAAAAATTTCCAAACTCTTCCAAAGTTGAATAGAATAGCCAAAACTAGTTATCATTGACCTAAGATTCAATAATCAAACACGAGCGAGCGAGGGGGGGGGGGCTGAGAGAGAAGGGGAGAAGGAGAGAGAATGAATTTAGGACAAATTGAAACTAAAATTTAAAGTGTATCTATAATTGTATCCAAGAAGATGAAGGGTAAATAACATATAGTTCTTTTCAGATCAACTTTAAAACCCAAACTACCTCCAGCAGAGATGTCAGGGGACCTGGAAGCCACGAGCTGGGGCTCCACACATATCAGTGTTCAGAAATTCTGCTACGAGTGGACCATTAGCAACTTTTCATTTTGCATGGGGGGAATTAGGAACAGGATTACAAGCCCAGTGTTCTCATTAAAGGCCAATGAGGAAGTGAATTGGTGTTTGAGAGTATACCCAAATGGTGTTGATGAAGAAAGCAAAGATTACCTGTCAGTTTTCCTGGTGATGCTCAGCCATCCAGAGAGCCCAGTTTGGGCAAAGTTCGACTTCTGGATCATAAATTGCCAAGGAGAGAAATTTCAATGTATGAAGAGCCCCAAGGTTGTAAGCTTTCTGCAACACCAACAAAGGGGATTCAAAAAGTTTATCCTTCAAGATCCCCTCCTCTGCAATCCAAATTGGCTTCTCCCTGAAGACCAGCTCACCCTCTCCTGCAAGGTGAGCATAGTAGGAGATTTCTTTAGTATACCTGGACAGAACATGAAACCTGCAATCAAGGATTCAAGGCACAGGTTGAAAGATGACCTAGGAGAGCTGTGGGAGAAGTCCCTCTTCACAGACTGCTGCCTGGTGGTAGGTGGCCATGAATTCAGGGCTCACAAGGCCATCCTAGCAGCTCGTTCTCCAGTTTTCAGAGCCATGTTTGAACATGAAATGAAGGAAAGCCTAACGAATCAAGTTGAGATCCAAGACATGGATCCCCAAGTCTTCAAGGAGATGATGAGCTTCATTTACACTGGGAAGATGCCACAACTCCACAGCTACTCCATGGCCATTGGTGTGCTGGCAGCTGCTGACGAGTATGGTCTGGAGGGCTTGATGGCCATGTGTGAAGATGCCCTCTACAGGAATCTGTCTGTGGAGAATGCTGCAAACACTCTCATCCTGGCTGACCTCCACAGCATAGAGCAACTGAAGGCTCAGGCCCTGGATTTCATTTCAGTCCATGCTTCTGAGGTCTCTGAGACTTCAGGGTGGAAGTCAATGGTGGAGTCACAACCCCACTTGGTGGCTGAAGCGTTCCACTCCCTGGCTTCTGCACACTGTTCTTTCTTGGAGCCTAAAGTCCTCTCAGGAGCTAGCCAGCTATGACCTACATCTCTCTTCCAACATCAACAACCAGTGAGGTTACCAATGACTTCTGGTTAGAGAATGGTATTTTGGAAGCATTTATAATGAATCAGGAAAGGCACCATGGTGGCTCAGGATCTGAAACAGCTGTAGTATGTTAGAATGGCTGGTGGGGGGAGGGCAGCACTGCTGTGTGGGACACCCAACCTGACATCTACCCTGTTGATGTTCTTTATGGTTTTTGTCAGATGACTGGGGCCAGAGAAAAGGAGAAATCAAACATGAGTGTTTACTCATCAGAGAAGGAAAGACAATGAAGACTTTCTTTTTAAAGACTCAGTTTGTAGGAACTCAGCTGCATAACAATTACCACTCCCTCAAAGAACTCTAAGTAACAAGCACACACAGGGGAGTTTTCAACCACCTGTAAGTGGTGATTCAGAGGATCTGAGACCCTCTTCTGGTCCCTATGGCCACAAACAACTCTGTAGATAAAACCTTAACCAAATAAAATATAATATGAATAAAACTTTTCAAATCAGTCTGTGCTTTCTGGAGATGTTTATGTTCAGAGTAGTCACGTGTAGTCCAATCAGCAAAGCTCAGCTGTAGGTGTTTGTGCAGCCCCCTCACTGTCCTTCCAGTATTAGAAACACCTGGTTTCTTTCTTGGAGTTTAATGTTGGCAAATGAGAACTCCAACATCATGCTCTTATGACAACTGAGAAGAGCAGGCCAAAGTTGGGGGAGGGGGATCCTACTTCTTCTGGGAGAGAAGTGTTTGTGGCTCAAGGCATGCAAAAATCTTTTATGTGTTTTTATATTAGTAGGTATTGATTCATTATAGATTCATACTTCCTAGGCCAATGGTTCTCTAACTTCCTAATGCTGTGCCCCCTTAATACAGTTCTCCATGTTATGGCCAATGAATCATTAAATTACTTTGTGGTTACTTCATAACTGTAATGTTGCTACTGTTAGGAATCATGCTGTGAATAGCTTATATTCTTCCCATATCCTGTGGATCCCACAGATCTTTCCCTTCTAACCTCCCTCCCCCCACTCTTTGCTCTGTCACAGCCTTCATGCCAGGACTGCACCTTCCCTAACACCTAACAAAGTGCTACTCTTTCTATGGTATCAGAAGGCTAAAGGCATATCCACACCTCTCTCTTTGCTCCCCCACTTACTATTTCCCCTTCTCATTTCCAGCTTTATAGCAGGAAATCTGCTGTGCTTTTGTTTCCTGTAATGCACCAACTCCAATGGACCACAAAAACTTCTCCCCCAACATCCCTTACCCCAACTCAGCCCATTACCCAGCCTCCACCCCCAGCAGGCATTCCTTTCTGCCTGCCTACATCTGCTGCAAGTCCCACACACAATTCATTTTTAAGCTCCCTCCTCCTAACTCCTTGCTGAATTTGAGCCCCTAACTCCAGCTTGTACTCACTGACAACTCAGAAAAATACTGACAGGTAAGAATAGAAACTTCCTGTATGTCTTCCCCTCTCCTTCGGTTTTTGGAGAACCACAACTACCAATCTAATTCTCAATTCTATTGCAAATCTTTTGTGTAACCTGCTTTCACTGTCTCCCCGAATTCCAAGGAGACCAAATAAGCAGATTCTGGTGCAGTCTCCTCCCTCCTGTGAACCCCATCATACTTCTAACCTATCCCCATTCCTATGTGTCATCTCCCTATACCCAGAAACCTTGAACCCCCAGTGGCCAGAACTATTAGGTCCAAAGAAAAGTTCCTGCCTGACAGCAGTGATGATTGGTCTCAATTGTCAACTTGACAATATCTGGAATGAACTACAATCCAAATTTATAAAGCTCTTGTAAAAATGTAAGGAGAGGTTTCAACCCATGCCTGGTATTACATGCCTTTAATCTCAGCATTCAGGACAAAGAGGCATTCAGAACTATGATTTCAAGGTCATTTTACAAAACAATTTTTAAGCCAGCTAAGCCTAGGCAGTGAAAGATGTAATAGAACCAAGGGGTCATGTTCCAGACCCAGCAAGCAGCAGCAGTGGGCAGCTTGGGCTATGTCACTCTAGGTTAGAGTTGCCTTTCGATCAAGATGTAGAGCTGTTAGCATGCAGCACCAAGCCTCCCTGCAAGATTAAATGATTCCCACCATGATGATAATAGACTGAACCTCCAAAATGGCAAGCCAGCTCCAGCTAAATGTTTGTCTGTATAAGAGTTGCTTTGGCCATGATGTCTCTTCACAGCCAAAAAAACTCTAAGACAACATACAGCAATCACACTCTTCAAAAATCCAGAGGGAAAATAGAAGACAAGGAGCAGAACTGCTACCCAACATACACAAATGTAGAGACTAGGATATAAATATTTTACCATTGCAATTCCAGTATCTTAGATTCTAGCATATACAACACAATCGATAACAACCAGGGCATTATGTCTACTCTAGAGCCTAGCTATCCTAAGACAGCAGTCCCTGAACATTCAAACATGGCTGAAGCACAAGGAAAAACCTTAAAACAATCTATATGAAGGTGATAGAGGTCATTATGGTGAGAATGAAGAAATTCCTTAAATTCATGAAAGCACATACAAACAGTGTGAGGAAAGAAAGAAATCCAGGAAAACAAAACAAACAGTGGAAGGAAATAAATAAAAATGTTTAAGGCCTGAAGATAAAAATAGAATCCATAAAGAAAACAAACACTGCTGGGCAGTGGTGGCACATGCCTTTAATCCCAGCACTCGGGAGGTAGAGGCAGGTGGATTTCTGAGTTCAAGGCCAGCCTGGTGTACAGAGTGAGTTCCAGGACAGCCAGAGCTACACAGAGAAACCCTGTCTCAAAAAAACAAAAAAACAGGAAAGAAAGGGAGAAAGAAAGGAAGGAAGGAAGAAAGGAAGGAAGGAAGGAAGAAAAGAAAGGAAAGGAAAGAAGAAAGAAAGAAAGAAAGAAAGAAAGAAAGAAAGAAAGAAAGAAAGAAAGAAAACACTGAGGGAATTCTGGAAATGAGGAATTTTAAATTTCCTTACAAAGGATTAATAAAATAAGAGTTCATTCTTTGAGAAGATCAACAAGATGTGTAAATCCTATTCCAAACTAATATAAGTACACAGAGAGAATATACATATTCACCTAATAAGGATTTAAAGGTGAGACATAACAACAAATACTGTGAAAATCCAGATAGTCACAAGGACACACTTTAAAAAACTGCTTCAGCACATTGGAAAGTCTAAGATAACTTGATATTTTTTGTAATAGGTAACCCTTATCAAGGCCAAATCATGGTCAGATAGTCAATTAAACAGATGTAACTCCTAGTAAAATAGAAGCAGTCAATAAAAGTCACCTCACTTGCCCTCAATTCCAAATAGTGTCCCCCAACCTGACTTTCCACTTTGTTGCTGTGTACAAGCCTCCTACTCAGGGGGAGATTCCCTCCTGTACCAAAGGCCACAAAGGCCAGGCCATGAGAATGCAGGCAGACCACTTTATCACAAACATATTCTGCCCTCTCAGTGACACTCCACTCCAGGAAGATCTCTAATCCCTCGTCCCTCCTCTTCACTATGTCCCAGGTCCCAACATGGACCTAGACCCCCAGCTGACCCTCTACACCTGACCCTGTCACTTTGGAGCTTCAATGCTGCAGTTTCCTTAGGCACAATAGGGCTATTGCATACCCTCCTGCCCTCTTCTCCTGCCTCCTTTCAGAGTTGCCTGTCATCATACACCTCTCCTAGCTCCTTATGGCTTTTGTGACTCCTTGTGCTTCCCTGACCCTTTCTTGTGTGTGAGAGCACTCTCCTAGAGATTGTTTCTTTATCCTTGCCTTCTGGTCTTCACAAAAGCCCTGGTGCCAGATTCCAGTCTCTCCTTGGGATTAGCCAGACTGTCCCTGCCCTCCCTTGAATGAAGTGAAAACCCACTGAACTGCTTGTGTCTTCCTTTATTCCGACCTGTGTCTTGGAGTCTCCCCACTGTTGAGGCCCACACTCTGCCTCAACACTTTTCCTCAACGCTTTGGGGCTAAGTGCTCTGGTCAAGAGAGAGAGTGGGGCTGCAGAGGCAGGAGACGCGAAGAATGGAGACAAGACAGGGTGTGATCAAGTCTCTCTTTATCAAGTCTCTTTTTTTATCAAGTCTCCCTTATTGAGTCTCTCCTATTGAAGGGAATTCTGAGGTATTTATATACGCAAGCAGGAGAACACAGGTAAAAACACTTTACCACGTGCACCATACAGCTGAGGTCACTAAACAGCAAAGCAAGCTATGTAGGATAAACAATATATTTATCAGAGTGTGCTTCAGCTGTTATAGGCTTTTGACAACCAAGTCTTTCATCAGGGTATATGGCTCCAGATGGCTGCAAAGTTGATCTAGCCGCTTTCTACTAAAGTCGGCTCCCAACACCCCACCCCCCTCTTTCATCCACAGGAAATGTGTTTTCCATGCTGTCTCACTCCTTCTAAGGATGTCTTTTAGAAAATCTCCAGATTCTTCATCTTGCACCTGACCTGAATGGTCCTAAATTTATTCACCCTTTCAATTGAATTTGGACATAATACCCCTTAAATAATCAATCCAAAAGGGCACCTAATGACACTCCTGGTCCTAATATTATTAGAGACGTTTACAGATACTAGAGGTGATCAGGAAAATGGAAAGAGATTCCCTATTTCCTATTTTTCTTTTCTCCACTCCAAGCCCTGTTTTATTTTGTCTGTTCACTCCCCTGCCCCTACCCCCTGCACTGTCTCTACACAAATACACACACACACACACACACACACACACACACACACACATACATGCACACATCCTGCACACACTTTCCCCCAGGCTGTTGCATATCTTAGCAGCTGCCTACTGCACTATCCTCAATTTCTAGGATTCAAATTTTTTGTCCTATATCTAAGCCCTATTTGTTCTCAGCTTATTGTATTCAGTTTTACATGGATTTAGGTGTCATTTAGGGATGAGTGGCAGTGGCATTTGACTATCATTTTGTGCTGTTTCTCTTCAGTTAAAAGCTGGCTCTGGAGTTTCGAATATATATGTGTGTGTGTGTGTGTGTGTGTGTGTGTGTGTGTGTGTATCTAAAAAAAGTAGATATCAAAAAGCCAAATGATCTAAATAAAAACTGGTGTATTGGTTGGTTTTGTGTCAACTTGACACAAACAAAAGCCATCAGAGAGAAAGGAGCCTCAGTTGAGGAAATGCCTTATGAGATCCAGCTGTAAGGCACTTTCTCAATTAGTGATCAATGTGGGAGGGTCCATTGCATTGTTGGTGGTGCCATCCCTGGACTGGTGATCCCAGGTTATATAGACAAGCAGGCAGAACAAGCCATGTAGAAGCAAGTCAATAAGCCCCATCCCTCCATGGCCACTTCATCAGCTCCTGCCTCTAGGTTCCATATTTGTTTGATTTTCTGTCCTAACTTCTTCCAATGATGATTATGATCTGGAATTATAAGTCAAATAAATGCTTTCCTCCCCAAGTTGGTTTTTGGTCATAGTGATTTACTACAGCAATAAAGACCCTAAGGAAGACAAATGGGTATACATCTAAACAGAAAATTCTCAATAAAGAAACTCAAATGACCAAGTAACACTTAAAGAAAAGAAATGTTCATCATCCTTTGCCATAAGGAAAGGCAAATCAAAACTACTTTGAGGATCCATCTTACACCAGAAGAATATTGAAGATCAATAAGACAGGTGCCAATAAGACAAGTGATGAGGAATTGGAGCAAGGGGAACACTTCTCACTTTCTTATGGGAGTGCAAGATTGTACTGCAACTATGAAAGTCAGTACAGTACGGCTATTCCTCAGAAAGTTGGGAATTCATCTACCTCAAATCAAGATATACCGCTCTTTGTCATGCATCCAAAGGATGCTGTATAGTATCATAAGGACACTTACACAAACATGTTCATTGATGTTTGATTTATAATGCCAGAAACTGGAAACAACTATAGACTTTCCAAAACAGAGCCAGTGAAATTGAGGTTGATATTCACTGTTGTTGCAGCCCAAGCTGCCCCACGTTTGGGGGCCAAAATGTCACTGACCAATCTATCAATGTTGAAACCTGTACTGCCAAAGCCTTGGGGGCTAAGTTGTTAGAGCCCACACTACCCCAAGCTGCTCCATTCCATGGGTCGGGGTTCAGCAAAGAGAGAGTGAGGATGAACTCGAAGAATGGAGACCAGAGTGTGATTCAATCCCACTTATTCTTTAATCTCTCTTCTTCTCTCCAAGTCCCTAGTTCCTAGTCCCTGTTGGGAAAAAAAGGCTTGGGGATCCCATGGTTCCTCCCGCCATGCTGTGGGTACTCGGCTGGGAATGCTCTGGGTTCCTCCAGCTGGAAGTTGGGCCCGGCTGCTCTTTAACTAAAAGCCTCTCCCTGGCTCCTCACGGTTCCTCACAGCGGCTCTGCCCCAACACAGGAGGAAGCCCTCGGGTTTCCAAAACTGGCTTATTCACATGGCGGATGGTGGATGGATCTGGATGCATACCCCATTAACCCAGGATCGACCTGAGTTAAAAGGGGAGGGGAGAAAGGGGGAGGGGCTGGGGAGGAATGTTTAATGGCTCCACCTCTGGCCTTCAGGTACCTCATTAGTATGTAAATCTCTCTAGGGCCTGTTTGTGCCCTCCACCACCCTCCACCTGTGTACATGACTGAAGGGTGAAGGTGGAATGGAGATTAGACCTCTTGTTAGGCCCAACAAGTCCCTAGTGCCTCCAAGTTCCAAGTTACTTCTTCCAAGTGCTAAGTGCCTACTGTCTAATTCCAAGTTCTTCCTCCAAGTGCCAAGTGCCTAATACCTAATAATCTCTTCTGTCTCAAGTGTCTACTACCAAGTGCCTAATACTTAATAATAATAATTTCTTCTGTCTGCCTCTCGCCTTTTATATGTCTCACTTCTAAGCCATGCCTTTAGGTCACGCCTTTAAGTAATACCCTTAGGCCTTATCTCTAAATCAGATCTCTAAGTCACACCCTTAAGTCACACACCTTTAAGTCTCACACACCCAAGGGAAAATCCTGGGTATCTAAAGCAAGATGTTATCAGAGTGTGCTCAGCTGTTGTAGGCTGATGTAATCAAGTCTTTTGTCAGGGTATATGGTCAAGTTGGCTGCAAGGATAATAGCTGCCTTCTGTCGGCTCCCCACACACTGTGTCATCTAGAGACTCCTCCTGAAAAACTTCAGGATAAATCTGTATCTTCAGGGGTTAGTAGCAGAAACAGGTAAGGAAAATCTGGATCCAGCTGAATTGTTTCATTATCCTTATAATTACCATATTATTCTATGTACTGATAACAAGGTTTAGAGCTTGCTTGGCACTGTGCTTTAACATTGAGTTTTATATTCTTAGATCGACACTAGTTCTTATAAACCCTTATCAAGACAAAATATCATGTTTCTCTTATTCTTCTCTCATACATTACACCCCAACCTCAGTTTTCGGTCTCTCTCCTCCTCCCACTCTCTGCCCCTATTTCCCTCTCCTCCAGATCCACTCCTCTTCTATTTCCCTTCAAATAAATCAGGAGGCCTCCCAGGGATGTTCACTGACTTTAGCCTAATTTGGTACAAAGACTCATATCAAGGTGGACAAGGAAACTCAGTAGGAGGGAGGAGGGGAGAGGGGAGGGAAGGGAAGGGGGAGAGGGAGATGGAGACAGAGGGAGAGAGAGCAATGAATTACAGACAGCAGTTAAAGTAATCTAACAATGGCTAATTGTGAATTGTTAAGTCCAAGAATCTAGTAGTTACTCAGTCCCAAAAGGCTTTGTGTCTGTCTCAAGTGGCCTTCTATATATGCTGGAATTCTGAAGAACTAGGTTCCAAAGCAGACAAAGAGCAAAACCTTCCTTCATCCATGCTCTTACATAGTCTCCCAGCAGAAGGTATAGCCCAGATTAAAGGTGTCCTTTCCTGCCTACATGTCTGGATCATTGGTGTGTCTTCCTACATCAAAGCTCCAGACTAGAAGGGGATATAAACACTACCAACCAAGTAATAAATGTTTCATAGGTGTAGCCTCCATTTCTGGATCATAGTTCATTCCAGAAGTAGTCACGTTGATAACCAAGAATAGCCATTAAAAAGAGCTACTGATGTATATGAATTTGATTATTTATTATTTTGTTGTTATTGTATTATTATTATTGAAATTAGATTCTTCTCTCATACATACCTCCTGACCAGAGTCTCCAGTCCCTTACATTTTTTTTTTTTTATCAAGCTAATTTGCTGAAAGGAATTTCTTGGTCCAATTTTTCACCTAACTTATGTGTACTACTTTTACTTATATGTACTAACTTAGGTGTACAAATTTCACCTAACTTATGTGTATTATCTGCAAATAAAGATTCCGTCTTCCAACTTTCCAGTATTTATCCTGTTGATTGCCAGTTGCCTTATTGCTCCAATTAAGACTTCAATTGTTTTATTGAGTAGCTTTAAGAGAGTGAGAAACTATGACTTGCTTTTGGTTTTTGGACAATGACTTTGAGTTCTCTCCATTCAAGTTGATACTGACTATGGGCTTGTCCTATACTGCCATAATTATATTTAGGTATATCACCTGTGAGTCAACCTCTCCAGAACTTTTATCATGTAAGGGTGTCTTCTTAAAGATGTTACCTGGACACAGTTTAATGATCATAGTTGTTTTTTTTGTTTGTTTTTGTTTTTGTTTGTTTTTGTTTTGTTTTTTTGTTTTTTGTTTTTGTCTTTCAGTTGGTTTATGTGGTAGATTGTATTTTTTTGATTTTTGTATATTGAAGCATCCTTAGACATCTTGAGCCAAAGCCTTTGTTGTTGTAAATGATATTTTTAATGTGTTCTTGGAATCTGTTTGCAATAATAAGTATTTTTGTATCAGAGTCCATAAGGGAAATTGATCTGTGGTTTGGGTATCAGTGTAACTGTAGTCTCATAAAATAAATTGGGCAATGTTCCTTTTGTTTCTATTTTGTGAAATAATTTGAGGAGTATAGACAATAGCTCTTCTTGGAATGGCTGGTAGAATTGTGTGTGAAATTGTCTGGCCCTGGGCATTTTTTGATGGGATACTTCTAATGGCTGCTGCTATTTTACTGACAGGCTGTCACTATCAGTGTATGAGTGTTGGGCCTTGGATGAGGTAACTTCATTTAACCTGCCACCTTTAGTCACGCAGGACACAGGTAGAGGGCTTGATTAACAAGTCTCCACCTCCAGAGATTTAAATATTAATGAATTATCAAAAGGCCAGGGGCGTAGCTAATTAAGTTATTCCCTCCCCTTTCTCCCTTCCCTATAAGACTGGTCTCCCCTGGCTTTTGGCTGGGGGGTGGGGGGGGGAAGCGCGTACCACCTACATCCATTTACCATGTCATGAACAATAAAGCTTTGGAAAACCGGACTCCACGTGTTGCCTGATCTGCCACCGCCAGGTTCCCAGTCTTTGGAAAGTTGAGCTGCCCACCGCCAGCCCGCGGCGGCTGTATCAATGTGGGATCCTCAGCTGGCGGCGTGGGAAGCCCGCCCGGGACCCTAATGCCAGACTGCCATGGAACCCGGACTCCCTCCTCTCCCCCCCCCCCGCCCACGAGATTTCTTCCCCACATATGAGGACCATCATGCAATTTAAACTGGAGGAATGTTGCCCTTTCAAACTTAGGTGCCTTTGATTTGGTGCACACATGGTAAGAATTGAAATGTCAGCTTGGGGCCTTTTTCCTTTGATGAGTATGTAATGGCTTTACCTACCTATCTTTTCTGACCAGTTCTCAGTTAAAGTCTATCAGGTTAGATCTTAAAATTTCTACAACAGCCTGATTCTTAGGTTTATTTGCTTGGAATATCTTTTTTCTAACCCTTTACTAGGAGGTACTCTCTACCCTTGAGTTGAGTTGGGTTTCTTGGATCAGCAGAAAGATGGAACCTGTCTTTACATACACTCTGTTACTCTGTGTCTTTTTTTTTTATTAGGGAATCAAATCTGCTGATACTGAGAGATATTAATAGCCAATAGTTGTTGATTCCCTATATCTTGTTATTATTCTTTTGGTGATGATGGTGGTGGTATTCATGTGTTCGCAAATGTGTACATGTGTGACTACTTATTTTCTGTAACTTTTTTATGGTACTAATTAATCTCCTTATGTTACAGTTTTTCTTGTAATGGCTCCTGTATGTCTGCTTTATATAAAAATATTGCTTAAATTTGTCTCTATCATGGAATACCTGTTTCCTTATCTGTGGTGATTGAAAGTTTTGCTGGGTATAATAGTCTGGGCTGGCATCTGTGGTCTAGAAGAGTCTGCAACACATGTGTCCAGACTTATTTGGCTCTTAGAATATCTTCAACACTTGAGAATCTTAGGTTACCCTACAATATTACTCAGTTCAACCAAGATTCCAGAGACAAGAACTGAGACACCCAGGATCTCAATATCCCTCAGAGAAGGAATATTGTGGTAGTCAATGAATCTGTAGGAATTGCAAAATCAGACTTCCTGGTCCTCAAGACTCCCTTTGATCAGTCTATGCCTAACACTTTAGAGGAATCTGAGACCTCTAACTGGGCTGTCACCTCTCTATGCAGAATCTGGTTAAGCACTTCTATTTGAACAGATAGGAGATATTGGACATGATCATCTGATTCAGTGTCCAGAATATGATATGTCATTGGACTCAATCTTGGAAGTCATTCAGCTTCCAAACCCAGCATTTAGAGAGCACCATCAGCCAAAACTAAAACTAAGGCCTATCCCATCACAGTCCATAGTGCTGGGGGAATTTTCTAAATATTCAAACCTTACTTTTTGTCTTCCAAATTTCTGTTCCTCCTTAACTCTTCTTGTTGACTAAATTATTGACCTGGCCCACGGGTCAGTCAACAGGGTCTGCAAGAGAGAGAGCGAGGATGCAGGGGCAAGAGATGTGAAGAATGAAGCCAAGACAGAGTGTCTGGTCAAGTCTCATTTATTGAAAGAAAATCATGGGTATATAAGCACAACAAGCAGGGGAGTGCAGCTGGAGACACTTTACCACCAGTGCCTTGCAGCTGGGGGCACTAAACAACAAGTCCAGGATATGTCTGAGAAAAACAAGATGTTTGTTAGAGTGTGCTCAGCTGTTGTAGGCTGCTTGCAAGTCTCTTGTCAGGATGGGAAAGTATCAACCTTCAAATATGTGGCCCAACATGGCTGCAAAGATGATAGCCACTTTCTGCTAGGAGTTGGCTCCCAACAAATTACATCAATGCAGATACTGTTTTTACTTAAAAGCTCACTCCAAGAAAGGTTCCCTAGGAAACTGGGTTTCCAAATGCCTAATGTATTTGCCAGACTGCTAATACATGCTTTCTATTCACTTAAATCCAAGACCAAGCAATCTTCTTAGTGGCTACCCTATATTTCTGAAGGTTCATTCCACTAAGATTCCAGAGACTAGACATGTATATACTTATGGTCTCAGAGCCCCTTGAAGTGTGGACCAGTAAGGTGTTCAAGGAGCTCCTGAAAGTGCTCGGCTGAGTTCTAAGTACCCCAAACCCACTTTGACCAATTGCTGTTTAACACTTTAGAGAGATATGATACCTTCACTATAACAGATCAGAGCGAACCGGTGGTGGCACAGCAGGCGGTCGCCTGCAGAGGGCACGGACCCTCTGCTCCCTCTCTCTCTCTCTACCCGAGTGAGTGTAATCCTGCTCGGTCCCGTTTGTCTCCTCCCGCGTCTCATGGTGAAAAAAAAAAAAAAGAAACAGATCAGAAGGTAAATTGGTCTCTCAAGTCTAGAGGGAAGTTTGTTGAAGGAGTCTTCTGTTTGAACACATTGGAGAGATCTGAAGCAACCACGATCCATGATTCAAAATCTGTGTGAGAGAGACATCACTAGGTTCTGTCTTTCTGTCCAGGGGTATGAATATGTACTGACATTTCATGCAGTGTGTGTGTGTGTGTGTGTGTGTGTGTGTGTGTGTGTTTCTCTGTATTTCCTGTCAGTTTTTCCTGTTATGAAGAGTAACTTTCTCTGATATAAGGACTTCCCTCACCCTGGCTTAAGACCTAGGTACCCCCCTGTCTAGGGGAATCTGAAACTGAAATTTTGACCATGTTGTGTTCTCCTGAAAAATCCCCTACCAAAACCAAATTCCACCTGTAATTTTTCTTTTGTCCTAGGACATTGATCTACCAACACAGGCTTATTACTTAATGATTTTAAAGGTAGGGTGGTTGATACTTTTGAAAGACTAACTCCTGCCCTGTCTCCCTTATAAACTACCTGAACAGCTTGCGATTGTTCTTGATAATACATTTTAGTATTATTCTCAGAAGCATTCTTTATTGTTGAGGTCTGCACTGTCCCTCACTTAGGGTCCACTATGTCCCACCTGAGCTGCTGTTCCAGTCCTGGGTCAGGGTCTAGCAAGAGAGAGAGAGAGTAGGGATGGAGGGGCAAGAGACTCGAAGAATGGAGACAAGACATGGTGTGTAATCAAGTCTCTAGACTCTTTACCACATTCACCTTGCAGCTGGGGACATTAAACAACAAAACAAGATATGTGGGACAAACAAGATATTTATCAGAGTGTGCTCAGCTGTTGTAGGCTGTTGAAAAACAAGTCTTTTGTCAGGGTATATGGTCCGAGATGGCTGCAAAGATGCTAGCCACTTTATGCTAGGAGTTGGCTCCCAACAGGTCCCCCTTTTTAAATTGTTTTTCAAAAGGGAAAGCTGAGAAAACTTATAGAAACTGTAGCTGCCTTATGTCAGAACAAAAGACCATAGCCTCCCTTTCCAGTCTTTGAATACCCAGCCATTTGGTTGAACTCTTGTCTTAGGATGGTGAGGCCTCCCAGTTAAGGGCAAGGGTCTTGAGGTGTTCGCTTTCCAGTCATTGACTATCCAGCTTAGCGAGTAAGTTAGGGGTTAATCCTTGTCAGTCTTGATGACAGAGGTTTTAGAGTCCCCTACTTCCAGCCTGTAATAATGGACCTGTATGGATTTCATTTGAATAGCTTCTATCTGTTGTCATACAAAAGCCATCAGTTTGTCAAACAGCATGGACCCGGGAGACAAGAGACTTAATGCCTAAATGGTTGGTATAAAAGCATCACTCTTCTTTAAGGGTAGCACACAAGACCCCTGTTGGAGAAGTAAAATGTCTAAGCCTTGTACCCACAAATTGTGAATAGAAGAAATTATACCAATGAAACCCTTGAATTTGCATCAGCTTACTAACAATTATACAGATTTCTACCAATAGATTATGGCTGTGTAATCAATTTTAGCTCTTCCTTCCTGTTCCAATAAAACTATTGCTTTTCTCTAGAAAGACAGCCTAATATTAACCACCTCAGTCCCCAAGTCCTGGGAATTGGGGTACCGACTCTTCATTAACTTCTTCAAGCTGAATATGGGTGTTGAGATATTAGAAGAGGGATTCGGGATGAGGGGAAGGGTAAATTGATAAGCCTCTGATGTCTGTCTTAACTGCATCCAGCTGGAAGTCCAGGGCATCAGTGAACATGCAGGTGCTAAGAAGATTCATTCACCAAGGCTGTGTATTCTGTAATATACAAATCTCAAAACAAATTTTAGTATCAAGATAATTATTTTGTTTGATTCTCTGGAATCTAGTCTTCTGGAGGTCTACCTCTGTTGTGTCTGATCCATATAATTCTGAAAGAAATAACTACTACCTTAATGACCTCTTCAGAAAACACATAGAAAAACCTTTTTCCCCAAAGCTGTCTATCCTTGAGCAAGTAACCAGAAAAGCCTTTATATTGACCTTTTATCCAGAGGAAAAGTATAACTACACCACTCAGAATAACACCCATTTTAAAAGTTAAATCAATCTAATACAACTGATTAACACTATCTTTCTGTTCAGCTCTCTGCTTAGAGCAACTTTCTATTTACCTATTTATCTGTTTGGCTCTCTTGACTCAGAGCAGCCTGAAATTTACTTCTCGAGTCTTTAAAGCCTTTTTCATCTGTTTCTGCTCACTTATTTCTTGCCCCATTTTCATTACTATGACCTATTGGTCTCGCTGCAATCACTTCTGAATTCTTGGCAGACCCTTCTTCCAGTAATGCCTCTCACTGGGTCTCTCATTCTTGCTGTCTCGCATTGAGCGCCACTGCCAAGCCAGCTCCGTCAGTTGACAGGTTCTCCAGTGCAGGAGTGAGGATAGCAGCTTTCAATTCCCATGGTGTCCTTCACTGTATCCCACTAACTGAAGCCTAACGTTGAGGCGCCACTATGTTGAGAACCATACTGCCCCATGTTTGGGGGACACTATGTTGCTGTCCACACTGCCCCATGCTTGGGGCTAAGTGCTCTGGTCCAAGGGGATCAGACAACAGGATAAGCAAGAGAGAGAGTAGAGATGGAGGGGCAAGAGACTCGAAGAATGGAGACAAGACATGGTGTGTAATCAAGTCTCTAGTCTCCTTTAATTGACAGGAAATCCTGGGTATTTATAAGCTCAAGCAGGGGAACACAGCTGATGACACTTTACCACATTCACCTTGCAGCTGGGGACATTAAACAACAAAACAAGATATGTGGGAAAAACAAGACATTTATCAGAGTGTGCTCAGCTGTTGTATGCTGCTGAAAAACAAGTCTCTTGTTAGGGTATATGGTCCAAGATGGCTGCAAAGATGATAGCCATTTTATGCTAGGACTTGGCTCCCAACACTTTGTTTTATGGTTTGTTTCTGATTTTGAAGGAATGTTAATCTGTGTTTTCTATTGCTATAACAAATCATATCCCCACAAATTCATGGCTATACTAGCTATATATGACTTTAGTTTGCCTATTTGTCCTTCTGACCCTTTACCCATCTTGCACTTGGTTTTACCTGAGAAAAAGTTCCAATTCCTAGAAGATGAATATTTACCTCCTAAAGAGATCAATCTAGATGCCAAGATTTTGATGAAATCATTATTATATCTGTTCTTCTGTTTACTAAACCTTCCATTTCAATGTCACTGTTTGTATTTTAGCTTTGGTCTCTGATCCTTTATAGCAGTTTGCCAAAATATTTGCTTGCTGGTCTCTCTGAACTTTTGTTTTAGCTACTGAAGCTGTTTTGACTTTATCTCCAGATCAATGTTGTTTTTAACAACAGACATTAAATCTTTTAATTACTCTGTGACCGAGTTTCTCCCATACTGACAGGAAATGATTGAATCAAATTTGATATCAGGGACTGTAGGAGGCCCCCTTTTCTGATGGCAAAGGGTTATCTTGCCTATCCCTTGCTAATCTGTATTCATTAGTCCAATGCCAGCCTTTGCCCCACTTTCTGCATATTCCAGAAGGCTGAGGTCTTCTCTTTGGATTATTTCTAGAAAAAAAAAAAAAAAAAAAAAAAAAAAAAAAAAAAAAAAAAAAAAAAAAAAAAAAAAAAAAAAAAACATTGTTTCTAGGAATGCCCTGCCTGCAATCAATTTTCAAATGACCTTGCTTACCACATTTATAACATCTGCCATTTTTTATTTTTTCTTAATACTTTTAGAAATTACTTCTATCATATTAGCATTATAAACATGAGACCCAAAATCAGCTGTATCTCTAATCCATTCGTCTATTGGTGGTGATCTTGACTTTAAAGGTCTAATCACAGTTTTGCATTCTGAAGTAGCACTTCCAAAAACCAAAGATTCAGGCAGTATTTCTCTAACTTCTGAATCTGATATCATTCTATTTACAGCTAAAGTCAATCTTTGAAAAAAAATCACTGAAGGCTTCTTTTGGCCCTTGTATAATTTTAGTAAATGACACAGACCTGTTTTAGGACCATTCAATTTTGTCCCAAGCATTTCAAGCTGCTAGACTACATAGTACCAAGGGGTAGTCATCAAATTCAAGCTGCCATTGTAATTCAGCATATTGACTTTTATGTAGCAACTGATCCCAGGAAATATCAATACCTCTAGTCTGATTTCCTTGTTCTAAGGCCCTGGCTTTCTCTTTCTACCATGTTTGCCATTGTAACTGAGGACCAGCTTCCAATATTGCTGTTGCCAAATCTTTCCCATCATGAGAATAATTCTATTCTAAGTTGCCCATGAATTTAATATCTGCTTTACATAGGATGAATGCATGCCATAGGCAATTACCATGTCTTTAAATCTCCTCAAATCCAATATGTTATAGGATCCCATTTAACTTCTTCATAACCTTTGGGGTGCTTATCATCTCCTGGTAGGTCTTGTATAGTAACGAAGGTTGGTTTTCTAACAACCTTGGGCCACCCCCTTTCAGTTTTATTATGTAGTGGTGTTGTAGGCTCTTGTCTAAATTCCTCTGTGTCTTGTCTGAGTATTTTTTAGGTCTTCCTAATTCTTGTCTAAATTCCTCCATCTGTCTATTTTTCTCCTTTTTATTTATACATCTCTAATTTTCTTTCTAATGTTTACATTTTACCAACATATTTTCCATAGTTTTCTTTTTCCTATATCTCTAAATGTTTTTTTTTCTTTGAATGGGTATAGAAAGTCATTTTGGCTGTTAAGGATATTATAAAATACCAACATGATAATAATCGTAATCTGTATTGAGCCAATTTCAGTTAAGTTATTTAGCTTTTCACTTTCTCCTTCTATTTTCAAGCCATGTAGAATAGCACTATACAGGGTCCTAAAGCCTTCTATTATGGTACTTCCCATCCTTAACTCTCTCTTTAAGGGCTTCCAAGATGACTTACCAAATCTGATGACTTCTCAGTTTGTCTGCAGGTGGAGTGACTTCTCCATGGGAGGCCTTCTAAATTTCTACCTTTTGTCCTCTACATTAATGCATTATGAAAAAGCACTAATCTTGTCAGCTTTTTACTGTGGCAGCATTGGAAGTCTAGCTTGTGATCTTTTGCCTCATCTGGTTCAATTGTAGCTTGATGAGAATGTATTTATCAAAATGATTAACAAATTCTGTGACTCTTCCTTTGTGTCTAGACAGTGATACCACTACAGCAGTTCCAAAGAAATAGAAAAAGTAACTAAAATAAAAAATAAAAGATTGGGTTAAGACAGCCTGGTTTTATGGACTTAGATGTCAGAGTTACATCCAAGGACACACAAAGGGATAATTAAAGAGGGGAAGAATCTGCTCTAGCCTTTAATGCATCTCTACACAAGCTGATAATTGATTGCAGGAGGCTATTCACCACATTGAAGGCCCACCTCATGTGTAGATATCAGCCTAGAAGCCCAAATTGACAATTTCTCAAGCATAACAATGGTCTGTATTTGAGAGATATGTAATGAGCCCCCAGGTGCACAGGACATTATGTTGTTTCTCACTATTTATCAGAATGTTATTGCAGGGTTGCCCAAACGGCTTCAAAACCACAATAATCTCTCACTTTGAAGGCACAGCAGAGGATATATGTGCCACATGCTGAGTTTGGTTGCTTGAGAAAAGAGAGAAAAAAACAAAACTATATTTTAATTTTAAAAAATAACAGATAATCCCTCCTAACCCTGTGTGTGAAATGCATGGTGTGTTCAGCAACAGAAATTCACCTTCAACTTCTGGAAAGTAGCCAAGGCTATCATAAATAGCTATATTATTTGGGGAGTCTCTTTGGACTTCCCTGACCAAAAGTTTGAAAGGAGATCTCTCATGTCTGACACTGGGATTTTGGTTAGATGGTCTATAGCTCTTGGGTGAATCCTTATCACTCCAAATGGCATAACTTCATTTAAACTATATACATATGCACACATGTATACTTATATGTATTTTATATAATTATATGTAAATATAAAATAATATGACTCCCTATATCTTTCTCAAACATCCTTGACATTAAAGGATGATGTTTTCTCTCTTTGTCCTCTCCTCCCCATGTTTCTCCCTTCATACCGTCTATACCTTGCTATTTCCCTCTCTTGAATCCCACCACTATGGTTCCTTTTGTTTCCTGGTTTCTGTCTTTACTCCAGGTTATATACTCATATTGGAACATTTGGGGCTAGGAGCTAAAAATGAGAGAGAACATGTTTTTTTTTTTTTTTTTTTTTTTTTTTTTTTTTTGTCATTTTTGGCCTAAGTTACCTGCTACAGTTGTTTGAATAAGAATGGTCCCAATAGGCTCATATATTTGAATGGTTAGTCACCAAGGAGGAGAACTCTTTTAAAGGATTAGAAGAATTACACAAGGTATGACCTTGTTAGAGGAAGTATGCCATTGGGGTTGGGCTTTAAGATTTCAAAATCCCGCTGGGCGGTGGTGGCACACACCTTTAATCCCAGCACTTGGGAGGCAGAGGCAGGCGGATTTCTGAGTTCGAGGCCAGCCTGGTCTACAGAGTGAGTTCCAGGACAGCCAGGGCTACACAGAGAAACCCTGTCTCGAAAAACCAAAAAAAGAAAAAAGATTTCAAAATCCCATGCCAGATGTCTTAGTTAGTTTTACTGCTGTGAACAGACACCATGACCAAGGCAACTCTTATAAAAGGCAACATTTAATTTAGGCTGGCTTACAAGTTCAGAGGTTCAGTCCATTATCATCAAGACAGGAACATGGTAGCATCCAGGCAGGCATGGTGCAGGAAGATCTGAGAGTTCTACATCTTCATCTGAAGGCTGCTAGCAGAATACTGACTTCCAGGAAGCTAGGATGAGGGTCTTTTAAAGCCCACACCCACAGTGACACACCTACTCCAACAGGACCACACCTTCTGATAGGGCCACTCCTTGGGCTGACCATATACAAAACCATCATACCAGACCTAATCTCTCTCTCTTCTTACTGCCTAGGGATCAGGATGTACACCTCTCAGCTACTTCTCTAGTTGTCATGCATGCTGCTGTGCTTCCCACCATGATAATAAAGGACTTACCCTTTAAAAGAAAGCCCCAATTAAATGCTTTGCCTTGTATAAGACAAAGGATGTTCCTTCATAGCAAAAGAACAGTGACTAAGATGCTTGTTAAATACATTTTCTAGTTCCATCCATTTCCCTGCAACTTTCATTATTTCACTTTTCTTTATAGATTAATAATACTCCACTGAGTTTGTATGTCATGTTTTCATTATCCATTATAAATACATAAGTTGAAGAACATTTAGGTAATTTTCATTTCTTAGAAATTGTAAATAGAGAGACAATATTGTACATGATCGAATAAGTATCCACGGGGTAGAATGTCAAGTCCTT
The DNA here is from genome assembly GCF_011762505.2 of Arvicanthis niloticus. NCBI lineage: Eukaryota > Metazoa > Chordata > Mammalia > Rodentia > Muridae > Arvicanthis > Arvicanthis niloticus. The sequence goes on along the minus strand of NC_047661.1, from coordinate 72,366,786 downwards.
TGGGCATACATATGGAAAGGAATGGTTGATCTGGGTACTGACATATTTTTCTTAGCTTTTTGAGAATTCACCCACTGATTTCTAGAGTGGCTGTGCCAATTTACAGTCACACCAACAGTGAATGAATATGTCTTTTTTAAAATTTACTCATTTAACTTTGAGAGAGACAGAGAGAGAGAGAGAGAGAGAGAGAGAGAGAGAGAGAGAGAGAGAGAGAGAGAGAGAGAGAGAGACTCAGTATGTCTCTCTACCTGGGCCTGGAAATTACTATGTAGACCAAGCAAGCCTTGAACTCACATAGACTAGTATATCTCTGCCTCTTAAGTCTAGAATTAAAGGTATTCACTACCACATCTGACCAAACCAAGGTTTCTTAAGTGGAAATTCTGTGAAGAGTTTCTGATACTTCACTCATTGCCAGAATCTTCATGTATAGGCCTCACTGATCCATTAATTAGGTGTCCACATAACTCCTACAGTGGTCTTTAACTCTAAATTCAACAAAAGCAATGTTCATAATTATGAAGCCAAGTGTGGTAGTTTGAATAAGAATGGCTCCACAGGCTCATATATTTGAATGCTTGGTCATTAGGGAGTGGTGCTACTTGACAGGGATTAAGAGATGTGGCCTTATTTGAGTAGGTATGGACTTGCTGGAGGAAGTGTGTCACTGGAGGTGGGCTTTGGGGTTTCAGATGGTCAAGCCAGGCCCAATGTCACTTTCTCTTCCTACTGCCTGAAGATGCAGGTGTAGAAGTCTCAGCTACTTCTCCAGCACCATAACTGGATGCTGACACACTTCCCACCATGCTGATAATAGACTAAATCTCTGAAACTGTGAACATGTCCCAATTAAATGTTTTCTTTTGTAAGAGTCATGGTGTCATGGTGTCTCTTCACAGCAATAGAACACTGACTAAAACATCAACATTCTGTAATAAAAACAGTTTAGAGGAACTTTTATAAGGGTGCATTAAAACACCCATGAAATCCTGCATTTGATGATAGCATGAGAACATATAATTTTCCCCAGGTGCTTCAGCTGTAAAATGGAGATAATAATGGACACTTCACATAATTAACCTCATTATTAATGAAAAGAACTTTAAGCTAGTGATTAAAAGTTGGATTAAAACCATGAGACTTAATAAATTACAGAAAAGTCTAGAGAGAAAAGATCCCAGTCCTCCTTCCAAATGTTTTCCCCTCATTTCTTCATGCTATAATAACTTCAGAGAGTAGGGAGGAGGAGAAAGGCTTTAGAAAAATATGATCATACCAGGAAGGACCAAGTCTAATGAGCAAAATCCATCTTCAAAGTGCTTACAGCAGACTCAGCATAATCTAGAAAAGAGGAACAAGGGCAAGGGTTGGGTTGGTGGGGGAGGGGTCCTACATAGAAATACAGGCTCTCTTGGTCTGGCTGTGGTCTGTCCTATCATTATCTTGGTCCATTGTCTGAGGATCAGCTTTGCAGAATTATATTGGCACCAAGAAGGTCTCTGCTTAAGGAGTAATTACTTCCCTTTGTATTTGTTCAGCAATTGGGTGTTCTTGGAATCTAAGGTAACTCTGGGGGAAGAAAGACTCTGGAGCAATCAGAACTCAAAAGGAAGGCAATAAAGGTAGAGTCTGAAACAAAATGGAATTAGGTAAGTCTGTACTCGGTCCTCTTTCAAATTCCCACTGTCAAACCCAAACCATCATCATTCTAAGTTTTTATAAACACTTATTGATTTAGTGTCTATGTGTGTATCTGTCTGTCTGTCTGTGTGTATGTATGTGTGTATGTGTGTGTATGTATGCACATGTTTATGTCACAGCCCACATGTGGAGATTAGAGGACAATCTGTAAGAGTGGTTCTCTTCTTCCACCATGTGGACCCTGGGTATTGATCTCAGGTCTTTAGGAATGACAACAGGTACTCTTACCCACTAAGCCATCTTATCATTCCCCTCATTCCATTACTGTTGAAGTGGTCTGGAATGGAAGACCCAGTTACAACTCCTCCTTTTCCTTGCCCATTCCTCAGTCTTGAGGGATTTGGAACCCAATGTCATTGACTTGACTGTCTACTGATGGACTGGTACATAGATCACATCCAGGTTCCTGAAGCATGTATATCAAGAGAAACAAGACGCTTATGTCTATAATCCCAGTACTTGGAGAGCTAAGGAAGAAGGACCAACAGTTGAAGAACACCCTTTGGCTATATAATGAGTTCAAAGTGAACTTATACCAAGTGAGACCCTATCTTGGGTAGGGCTTTCTTTTTCTCCTCTCACTAACCGCTTTCCAGTGCCTAGGTACTACAGATGCAGAACAAAGCCAAAAGACATTCTTTTTTAAAAAAAAAAAAAAAAAAAAAAAAACCCACATGGTTTTCTGAAGGAACTAGGAAGCTTACAAATTTAAATTGAATTATAACTATGATAATTACCTAAAAGGAAATTTTGGCTACTTTAAGTTGGCTACTACAACTTAATGAAGGTCTAACTCAGATTAAATGATCATGCACATGAAGCAATTATAGCATTTGTTACATTGCATGTGTTTACCTTTGACAGGGAAGCCCTTTCTGAGAAAGCAGAAGCTACACTGACACCGAAGGGCGGGAGAGGAGTTAGCTATGGGAGAAGCTGGGGCAAATCATGGCAAGCAGAGGACAGACAACCTAGAAGACACCAAGACAGAAAGGACTATGATATATTCAAAGAGTTGAAATCTGGAAGGCCAAGGCACACACCAGTAAATGAGTTCATCTGCCAGACTACTCCAGAAATGAAATAAGAATATGCAATAACCCTAAATATTGAATCAAAATACCAATGATGCAAATTAATTGTAGTAGCTTGAAAATGGGCACGTACTTCCTCATTCCAAGCACCTCTTCAATCATTCAAAGGGAAGATTTGCCTTTCCATGATCCAGAGACTCATTTAGGTGCCTTGCCCAGTGCATAACAATTTAAGGGGGCATCCCTCCTGAAGGATGTCTGGTGAGAACAAGTCCAAGGGAAGTGCAGAAACAAGCAGCAAAGGGGCAGTATCAGTAACTCAGTTTAGCCTCTAACCTGAAAGAATACCTTGGTTGCCACACAGAAAGACAAGATACATGAAACAGTGTCAAAGTACTTTTATTAACAAATAAAATTATATAGTCAACACAACATGATGTCTAAAACATGTTCACAGTGGAATGGCTAAAACAAGCTGACTAACATCTTACCTCAGATACCTATGGCTTTTTGTAGTGATGACACTCTATCACTGCCTGTCGAGCATAAAATACACTTGCATTAATTATAGTTGCCATGATGCTTTATAATAGCCCTATTAAGCTTTCTTAACTGAAATTTTGTTTTCTTTAACCACCATCTCCCCAGTCCCTAGCCCTCCCTCACTGAATCTGACAACCATCTTACTGTCTGCTTCTATAAGTTCTATTGATTTAGATTATGCTTATAAGTGAGGTCACATGACATTGGTTTATCGGTGCCTATTTCATTTAACATGTCCACATTGTCACAATAAGAGTTTTCTTTTCGTAATTCTTTATTACATTTGTTTACTTATTTACTTGCTAGTGTGTGTGCATGCACATTACTGCATACATGTAGCAGAATATGTGTGAAGGTCAGACAACAAATTGAAGGAGTTCCCTCTCTTATTTTACCATGTAGATCATGGGACTTCAACTCAGATCATCAGGCTTGGTAGCAAGTGCCTTTATCTACTTAGCCTTTGGGCCAGATATATGTAGACATTTTTTTTTACTATAGAGCCTGAAAAGAGTAGGTTGGGAGGACTTGTGCTACAAGTATTAGTACAAAACTAATGATGATACAAGGATGATAAACACACACCACACACCA